>NC_134396.1:20171219-20486746 GCF_035582795.1 Mycteria americana | reverse complement strand
ACCATATATTATTAGTTTGGGCAGCGGACTCCATTTCGGAACAACTGATTTGTGCATGTGGAATATACAACACCTGCAGATTAACCGCAGCATAGCCAGTACCATCCAGCTCGCTAGCTGTGCTAACATACAGAATAATTGATTTGTCACATCAAACGGCAAGTTTGTGATACACATTCCCCTTCAGTCCCAGCAAAAAAGCCCCTCAAACCAACATCAATTAAGGAACAAAGAGACACCTTACTGCAAAAGTACTGTAGCCCGTTTCCTTTAATCTGGAACATGACTTCCTGATGAAATTTAACTGGGATTGAAAAGAACAAGCAACACAGCTCAATATACAATGCTCAATCCAAAATCCTCCAAAACAGAGAGGAATCCTTCCCATCAGAGCCACACGGCAGAGTATCTGTCTCACTCTACCATACAAAAGTTTGGAAAGTTATTTTACCAATGCTCCCTAGGCCAACCTGTTAAATGCACTAAGCACAGAACAACTTAAGGAGGCTGGTACATCTTCACACCACATATCCTTTTACAAGGAAAATTAAACTACCTTTAATGCAATGGTATTGTCTGGCAAATACTCAGATGGCATTCAAGGATCCTGAGCACTAATCTCAGACTAAAATTACCCACTTAATCTATAGCCAAAAAGATTATAGTGACCATATACAGGTTGAAACCTGCTGGAACTAAGGGATTACAGAAAGGGTCATGGCTTGAAATACTACTACATAAACAGTTTGGAGATGCAGATGGGAAGATGAACCCTTTACTGGCAAAGCACCCCCTGCAAAATTTTAAAACTTTCCAGGCACTTTACCATTTTAAATGCTATTATGATGGCAGCGCAAAGCATTCACTGGATCTCTACAGATTGGCTTTCCTCACACTGAGGACCTACTCCTGCAAGGTTTCCTTGCCAGGGAGCAGGACAGGAGCTAAACACCCACTGATCAGAGACAATAGAGTCACCAGGATATGAAGATGTTCATTGCCCCCCTGCTCTCCACCCCAGTTAAGTGAATGTGTAGACACCACAGTCTAGACATGTCAGGATCCCTATGGAAACACAGTTCCTTCCCCTCCCCCCCCCCCCCCCCATAGGGGGAATTCAGAGTATACTGAAAATTCTCTTTTATCATCCACACAGAGTTCAGAAACAGGGCAGGTAAAGTTCACGTCGGAGGCTGCAAACATGGGCATTCAGATCTTTCAGTGGGCTCTGTACTCCTGTGAGTGCCACTTGCTCAGCATCATTCAGAATGAGCCCATAACCACAACAAAATAGAGGCAAACATAAAAACCCCACCCTGCAATTCTGTGTACATTGGAGGCTAGTGAGTTACAGACCATATGCAGAGGGGAGGAACAGATCACAGCGTGTTACCCAAGCCCACCCACAGCCATAGTAAAGAACACCGCTGTAAAAAAAAAAAGTTCAAGAGCCACTCTCAAACAGCTACTGAATAAGGCACTCGGCATTTCACCCCACTAAAACAGAAGACTTGGAGCTTTCAGTGAGGAATGCCATTTCTTACAAAGCACTTGCAGATTTCACATATGCTGGTCTTTAACTGTTCTAGTAACATTGCCTTTATCACCACAATGTCATCTATTGAGAAGAATTCAAAGTATGCCAATTTAAGATAACCTAACATATTTCCCCAAACAGAACAAAGGTATATATCTATACATATCTTTTTCCTCCGCTGTGGTTGCTGAGATGAGTTCACACATGGACTAGTTGAATGAACACCCTTACAAGCTCTTATCATAATTTACTAACAAGCAGTGTTTCTGTAAACATGTCCTTTTGCAGTTTCTGACAATTAGCTCCGTCCAGAATCTTACAAGATTATTAAGATGTATAAATGACATCTCCGATTTCTGTTTGGTGTTGGAAATTATGCAAGCCTCAAATACTTCAGCAGAGGTAATTTATAGTCAGTGAGCAAATGTTCATCTTGAATAATATGAGTCAACTCCCTTCAGGCATTTTTTCCTTAGAAATAATAATATTTGTATGTAAAAGACAAGAAGTGGTCAGTAAATTACAGATATAGATTTTATCGAGGAACAGAGGTTGAACCAAGACTTTGATTTATAATTACACTTCAACAGGCTACTTGTCACAGCAGCCCAGTAGTAAACACTACTTTAAGACTAAACAACAGACTCCCTGCCCTACTTCTTACCATCGCTGCAGCATGCAGGTCTCAGCCTAAATCAAATGAAAAATTAAGTATTTTCAAATTAGTGACACATCTGAGCCTGATGTAGACTCATTTTAATACGACTGTGCAATTACATGGTGGTAATTACGTTTTTGTTTAGAATCAGTGAAACAGCTGAAGGAAAGGAAATCTGCTGACCATCCCATCGATTTAACTAACACCGCTTTCAATTGCTAGATCTGCAGCGATACTATCAGTTTTGCAGAGCCGAATCCTGACCCTAGCTAAAGTCCTCTAGCACAAACTCAGTGGCTTCCTAGGACCTGCAGCGAAATGGAAAGCAGAACAAGCTGCTCCTGCTAGGAATGCACTACTGCTCACCACATGCAGACAAAGAAACCCAACTCTAAATTCCCCCCAGTTCACTCCATCATAACGCCTAAACAACTCCGTCTCTGGAAAGAAACTTGCTGGGTTTCTTCCCAACCTGATAAAGAAACAACATGAGGAGTTAAAATGCATTTGGTTTCCTTTACAGAGCAATAACCACGTGCAAAAGTGTTTGTACCAGCGCAGGGAGAGCAGCGTCGCAGGCAGCTCCCGGAGCAGCGAGGCGCTCCCTCATTCCCCTGCCCTGCCTCACGCCCGCCGAGGGATGCTCCGGCCCTCCCAGGGCCCCGAGCAGGAAGCCAAAGCCCACTGGGGAGGCTAGCAGCCTTCCTAACAGGAGCCGGCACTTTCCGAGGACAACCGCATACCGGAGACACTTGGAACAGCTACCGCGGATGTCTACCCACCGGCCGCCCAGCGCCCCGCTGCCTGCAGAAGGGGCGACGGTCCCTGGCGGTCCGGGCAAAGCGGAGGAGGGCCGGGCTCCGGCTATGCCGGGGACCGGCAGGGCAGCCCGGCTCCAGCCGGAGCGGCACCGCAACGCCCCGCGGGCGCGGACTTAGCCGCGCTGCAGGCAGCGCAGACCCATGCAGCGCCTGCCCCGAGCATGCGGCAGCTCTGCCGCCCAGCTTGGGCCCCGCCGCCCGACTGGCCGCCGTGCGCACGGCAAGCGGGGCCGCCCCGCTTGCCCCGCGGACCCGCGCTGCCCACCCGCCTCCCCATCGCGGCCGGCGCTGCAACAGGTCGGCGGGTACCGACTTACAGCAGCGGCTCCCGGGCGAGCGCGGACGTCCGTGTGCCTCCGCGGGCGGCGCACCGCCGCGCATGGGAGGGGAACGCGGCTGCCGGCTCGGCGCGGCGGTCCCGTGGAGCGGCGGCCGGGCGGGCTACGCTACCGGGAGCCGCGCAGCGCCGGGCGGAGGTGGTGCCGCTGGCGGGAGGCGGGTTGCGGAAGGAGGGCGGGAGGTAGGAAAGAGGGACGGAAGAAAAGGAAGAAGGCGGCGGCGGCTGCTGCTGCTGGCACCGCCGGCCGCAGCTCTGCCCCGGCGGCGGCGCGGAGAAGGGGTATATGGGCTGGGGGGCGGGGGGAGCCTTTATGCAAAGCGGGTGAGTGACAGGCGGGGGAGGGACGGGAGGACGCGGGCAGTGCTCTCACATGGGTTGCCGTCCCGGCCGGGGGCAGGGAGGCTGCGAAGGTGCCCCGCGCCGCCCCGCCGTGGGCTGCAGGACGGCCTCCCCTGCCCGCCGGCCCCGCAGGGCCGAGCCGAGCCGGGGCGGTGCGGTGCGGTGCGGTGCGGCGCGGCGGCTCCGCGGGGTTAGCCGGGCAGTCTCCCGCTGTGCGAGGGAGCGCCGAGCTGCGCGCTCCCGGTGTCTGCACTCCGCGCCGTAAGGCGAGCGCTGCCGGCGGGCCGGCACTCCGCGGGGCGAGGTGGGTGTTCCGCGGGGGACACCGGGCTGCCGACGCCCGCGGCGCTCGGAGTGAATGGAGGGTGCGCTCCGCTTTGCAGACGCCGAAATAACTGCACGGGGGGGAAGAGCCGCGCGGAGGGAGCCCGGGGAGGAGCCGGGCAAAGCAGCTGCTGGGGAGCCCCTCCGCAGCGCCCCGAGGAGCGCCCGGGAGGGCCCGAGGGAGCCCGGGGCCCCGGGCATCGCGGGGGGCCGAGCACGGCTCCCGGGCGCTGCTCCTCCCCGGGGCCGCGGGGCGCTGCCAGCAGCGCCGCGGGGCTGCAGCGCACCACGCTTTCATTGCGCTCTCAAGAGGCCTTCACAGAGCTACCGCTTCATAGCTGCACGCTGGAGTGCTACAGCAGCACAAAGCTAAGCCTGGCTTTAATTATTTGCCAATTAACAAAGTATGCGAAAAACGCTCTTGTGCGAAACGCCGATTTAAAAAATAAACATCTAGACATAACAGCAGTGTTTACGTAATGGTATTGTGCAGCTCTCTACAAGAAAAGTACAGGATACCATACTAAACATTGTACGTATGGCTGATTTTCCATTTGCTAATACCATTTAAAGCAATGGTACTAGTCTAAAGAGGCTTCAAGGAAGATAAGAACAATTATTTTACTCCCACCACCAGGAAACTCCTAGCTGCATGTAATAGTTTGGAGAATTCATTCATTCCTTATAATGAAATGTCACCCAAATTTCTCCTGTCAAAAAAAAGCCCTGCAAACAATTCAGTAATATGCAGAGGGTTACCTGTATTCCTGTTGCTGGACTCCAGAGTCTGCAGGTAAGCACACAGTCAGCGTACAGCGGGACACATCTGAAATTCCAGAGAGCCTAGTGGCATACACAAGCCTGGAGGGCATGGCTGAACAGGGAAGAGTAATTGATGAAGAGTAATTTGTTTCATAGATTATTTCTTTTTACAATATAGTTCGATTACGAAATGAAGTATTGCAGATTTCAAGGTCTAAAAGTGCTGCACATCTGTGTGTAATAAAGTGTATTTCAAAGCTGTTTAGGTGTGAGGAGCTGTTGGAAATTGTAAAAGACCTTATGCAAGGCATATTCACGGACACCATGGGGCTAATCCAGTGCTCACTGGGGTGATGCAGCTCTAGAGGATTTTGGATTAGACTGTGAATGTTCGAGCTTTGTTGCACATGGCATTGTTCATGTTATGATTCCGGGTTTTTCCTTTCATCATAACAGTTCCCATAAAATGCATTGATCCTGTTTTCTCCCATTTTCCCCCAACAAAACCTGCAGAGATTCCACCCAAGTCCTGTCCCCTTAGAGCTAATTCCATTATGGTGAATCTTCCATAGTCTGGTGTCAGAAAGTCAAATTATATCATCCTATGCAACTAAAAACACAGGGATGCATCACTTCATACAGTGTCAGGACAAACTTCAAACAGGCAGAATTATCACCACGAGTGGAAAACAGAAATGGTAGAATAATGTTACCTAATCTATTGCTCAGCAACATCTGAACTATAAAACTGATTTTGAGCATGGCTATGAGGCCTGGTCAGTGAGAAATGAGGTCTGTAGAGAGGACAACATACAAGGCTTACATGGCTGCCCACAGCACACAGATTTGGGCAATACTCTGCATGAACAGAATGAGGCAATAATCCTGTGAGAGAGTGACCAGATGAAGTACTGATCTTCCTTGTCCTCCATAAAACGAGGAACCTGTTGGAAGTTAATCAGGGCAGAATGATTGGATGAATCTATACATCATCTGTTGGGGAAACAACGACACAGCCAGACAGCCCCTTCTGCGTGCATGTAACTCAGTACATACGCACTGTGTAAAGCAGTGTTACTGGTGGGAGCAGAGAGAAAAAGAGAAGAAAAAGTAACTCCATAGTCCTCTCCCTGTAATTCCACACCTGGAACACTTACAAACCACACCAGCGTTTCTCTTGAACGTGCTAACAGGAGCTCCTCTTTATGCTTAGGTGACAGCGAGCATCCAAAGTGCCTCTGCTCCTTTCTGCACAGGAGTTAAAACTAGGTAGGTCTGGCTGAATACAGCTTAAAACACATTAAGAATAAGAATGCTTGCATGGCTAGCATGGAAAAAACACTCAAGAAATTAACCTGGTCCAAAGCAAATCTTTGGCCTGGTTTATGTTGGTCTAAGAACCAAGGTCACATTTAAACACAGTTCCGGTTGAGCCAGTTTTGTAGATGGGCCAATCTGTATTTTGACACTCCTGAAAACAAAGCTGGCTTAGCCTATCCCAGGACATAGTTTAACATGCCCACTGAACTAGTTTGAACATGTTTCTCCTAGTATTTGTATGCCAGGATAGATAGGATCTTTGAAGTGTTGCTAAATATCATGATTTTATCACAAATCACAAGATAATTGGCCCTTTTCTCAAAGCCCCAGCTTCTAGAGTCATGTGAAATTGATAATCTCTTAGGGTTGGTTTTGTTGTTTGTTCCTTTTAATAAGAAGTCTGAAAAAAATTACTGTGAAATGGAAGTGTGGCCTTCAAAAACAGAAAGCATGTAAAACCCCAAATATTTTCAGTTTTCATCTCTGGAATTGTAAGTGCCACACTTGACTCCAAAAAAATTGGGGTAGCAAAAACTTCTTTGTTCAACTCAAATCCAGCTTGCTATGCAGAGAAGCACTGCTCTTTTAACTAAATGAGTTTCACCTTGCACTTTATTTAAATTGGTTTGGCTTCTGTGTTGAGACAAGTTCTTGGATCCTTGAATGTATAGCAAACTTTATAATGTGGCTTTATTGACACTTAAATCGTATGCAGGGATACCTATGTAGCTAAACCATCTTCCAGACTATTCTAGCAACACCAGCAAGAGTTCTAATGCTGGCAGAGCTGTACCAGCAATATAATCCATTTACCAGCACAGATTATTTCATTCAGAAGATGGTAATATATTTTTGTTTTGTTTTGTTAGTATCAGCTGCATCTACAGTAGCAGGGTTTGCCAGTACAACTATCTTGGCAACCCTTTTAAATGCAAACAAGCAGTATGTGCCCGCAGCACAGGCTGAGATCTCATTTTTAATGCTATTAAACAGCTGTGTCTTGGGCTTTTGCCTTGTTAGACTCTTTTTAACCACATTATTTTGTTCAACTGCTAAATAAACAGCATGGGGTTAAATGTATTAGTGTAATTTATCTTCATTCCTTCCTAATTTACACTTCGAATGAATTAATTAGAATGATCTAATTAACACTGTACAATAGCAGTACCAGTGCCAGAGATCTCCCAGGGGGATGGGGCCAGGAACACCCCTCAGTGACCCACACCTGCTTTTCTTATCATTTGCCTTCGATGGGCTCCTCCAGCGTGGCCTGCAAACAGAGGTTTGGGTTGATTAAGCCCAATGTGGTACAATGCTTGTTTAGTGCCAGAGACATATTTAAAGTGTTTGGTGGGAGGTCAACATTCGACAGTTCTTAGTAACAATTATGCCAGCTTGCCCACTAGTTCTGGGGGGAGAAATTCCTCTTTGCCCTGTTCTCCTTTTTTCACCTCTATGTATGTTTATTTTTCGAA
Source organism: Mycteria americana (assembly GCF_035582795.1). Taxonomy (NCBI): domain Eukaryota; kingdom Metazoa; phylum Chordata; class Aves; order Ciconiiformes; family Ciconiidae; genus Mycteria; species Mycteria americana. The sequence continues at coordinate 20,479,170 of NC_134396.1, read as the reverse complement.
AGGATTACATTCAGTCAGGCTGGCCCTTTAGATGTCATTCCTGCATGGCATGGCAGCTCAGGCCGAAAAGAAAATACCTGCTAAAAACTAAAAACTAAAAACCTGTCTAAAAACTAGCAGCACTAAAGGGCAATGTTGGTGTATGTGACATGTAACTGCTCCTCTCCAAGATATTTATGTTGCCTCGGTGTGACAAATAGTTGTGAGGTGTAAGTCCCTTGGCACTTGTAAAGTATGTGAACACTGGCCATTTGAAGTCAGTGAGTTGTGCCATCATCTTCTGTGTAAGAGATAGGAAAAGTCAGGCCTTGGTTTCTATTTAAGGCTGAATATATTTTGTACAAAATATTTTCAGCAGGGTGAATTTGGCTGTAAAATAACGTTATAGATATGGATAATGTCTGGAGTGAGAAAGATTTTCATCTGAGGTTTCAGTCCTTAAGGGAAACCCTTAGAAAAGCCTGACTATTGCATCTAGTCCAGAATTCACAATTCGGCATTATTCCAGCAGTATGTGCTTATACAGAAAAGTAGTATTGAGAAAAAAATACGTCTCAGACTATAAGAAGAAGCCATCCACTTCTCTTTTGTACATAATTCCTCTGTCCATCTTACCATTTTCCAGTTTGTTTTGCTCTCTAATGACTCCCAAAAAAGTCTCTGCTACTTTACTTTTTGCCTGTTCCAGATTGCCTGTTCACCCTCTTAGCAATAAAAGTCATTTCTGGTCAACAAAGACAACAGTGATTATGACCCACTTTCGACCAGGTTTGATTAGCAAAGGGTCCCAATTATTACTGGTATGCAAGCCACTTCCCACAGATAGGTGGACCAGCACAGGATTGGGAGTACCACTGCAAAGAGTGGTTGGTGCCACTTCTGCCGTCACTCATGGCATCACTCAGCAAAAGTCTTAGCATCTCATTCATATGTTCATTGTCAGGAGATTTCAATTCCCTGTGCACACCTTTGCTGGCTATTCCCATCTCTGAACAGTGACTCCACACAGGGCCACTTCCTTGCTTCTCTCCAGGAGCTATCTCCAGTCAGTGCAGACTCCAGGCCTTACAGTAACTTCCCTTTGCTTCTCTCTTGCTAAGTAGCAGTGGCCCCCAGTGGTGACAGCTAAGCTGGCTTCGCATTTCAAGTTTTCCCACTCTGTAATGAAAAGCCTCCATGCTGTAACAGAAACTTGGCCTAAGGACTTGTGAATTACCCACATCTTCCAGTTCTGCAGGGACCATGGGCCTGTTCCTCCTGACCCCTTCAAGCCCCTACAGACCTAAGCTTGGAACCAACCAATGCTGATGAGCCTCTGAGAATAGGGCTGTAGCTTATATTATTCATTAAATGTTTAGTCTTTAAGAAGGGACTAGGTAATTTAAACAGAGGACAGTGTGTCATCCAGGGAGACCCCTAAATGATCTTTTATGTTAGTATTGAAAGCAGGAAAACAGAAATGTATTCATGAAAAAAAATAGCTTTGGCTTTGTAAGTACAGGAATACACATCTAAGCAGCTATTCTTACATACATGAATAGCACTACACATTTAAATACAAGGTATTTAAGGACTTTTAATACTTAAGGACTATTTAAGGACTTTAAAGGACTATTTAAGGACTTTTATTCAATGTAATTAAGGACAAGGATTTTTTACATGAGATGGGAATACTTTGAGTCACTCAAATCTGAAAACACAGACATGTGTGTCTCAAAAAATTTATGTTTTAGCTTGGGGACTTGTTACACTGTTCCCCTCACTTAGATGCTATTTTGCCCTCAAGTCAGAAGGGAACTAGCTCTTCACCTCTTCAGGCCTGCTGAAGAGTCAAGCCATACACCAGCAGATGCCAGAAATAAGAAGGCAATGCATAGGAGCTGAAATGCCCTGACTGCATCACATGCTTAGGAGAGAGCTTTGCATTTCTTCAGGTGGATAACTGCAAACATGAAAGAAACTTTTTTTGCTCCTTCTGTTTTGCAGTACCCAGGGGACATTGAGCTAATCTGTCCTTATGGATATATATATAGGTAGATCAGGACCTTGGGTGTAAGTCCAGGTTGCTCACTTGCCAAAAGTCTATGTCTCAATGCTACTATCATCCACTGTACCAAATTGAAGTGACGGCCAACAGACGTCTTGTAGTCATGCTTTCCATCATCATATACATACATCTTAGAGGACTAATTTCCAAACTACAGGCCGTGATGTCATGGAAAGTGGTCCACAGAACCAAAGTAGACTGTAAAGTTTATATTGTTTCCAATTCAAAAAGTTTGATGATAAGAACACATGAGAAATTTGGAAGCTTAACATGGTTTGTTGGGGACCACTGCTTTAAAGAGACAGAGAGTACAGAATTTCCTGATTTTTATGGGTTTAGGACAGATCCAGACAAGTATTTTAAAGCAAGCTTGTTTGTGTAAGTATGGCTTTATTAATTTTCCTGCTGAACAATTCACCACAAACATCTGGAACAGCATTATTAGTAGTTTTGAGGCCACATTAATTCTGGATGTTCTTAAATAGCATTTTTACAGATACTTAAGAACACTTAAGAAAGGAACACTTTTGAAGGCTCTTGGCAGAACATGAGAAGGTTAAAATAGTCTCAGTTACCTAGTCTTATTCTGTGAAGCTTGATGATTGTGAGGACTAAGTAATCTGATTCCAGACATTTTAACAGAATGAAATGTGTCCTATGGAGTTGGTATTTGTGTGGTTTCAGTCTAACTTTTGAACATGTTGCCTACAGCAGGGGTTGTTTCCCAGGCGTTCTTATATGCACAAGTAGTCTCAGTATCCTCATCAGCCTATGTCTGTTTAATGAGAAGGACTTAAAAGGACACATTTGCTTGTTTTAAAAAACTTGTTTATGTACTCTCTCAAAGCCTTTATTTGAGACTTTATTGTTCTTGTGTACAAAGGAAACCAGTGAATTGGATCCTGCCACAGAGCCCGTGTATTATACAAAGGTTTAAATCCTTCATGGTGTTGGTTTGAATTTTTTAAATCTTTTTATAAGCAAGCCTTTGTAGAAGATGAATTCACTGTTGGTGCAGTGCTGGTGCATTTAGATCTGCAGCAAAACATTTTTTAAAGAGAAAAAACAGTTTATGAGTGAAGAAATGTCACATCATAATAGGCAAAACCTTGCAAGTTTCATGTTCAGCAGTGAGGGGAAACCACATTTCTTAGGTGAACTGTATTCCAAAAAGCCCTGTTACCTCTCTGTCTAAATGTTAATTTGGACGATTTAGTTAAGCCCAAGTTAAGTATAACGCCTTAAACTTGGAAGAAAGTGTAGTGTGGGCAAAGCTTCAAAACTTTCTTAATACAGTCAATGTGGCATTTACTCTGGTTATTGATTTACATCTTCAAAGCTCTGCTTTATTTTAGGTTAATGGAGTTTAATTAGAGATCTGATTGCTGCTGAAAGTAGTAAAAATGAAACTGTTGATGCTTTATTTGAGCTAAACATTTTCTGGAGATTTTCCCAACCTCCAGGACATGTCTGAACATGTTTTTACTTTCCTACCTGAAGAAGGAGCCACTTGACATGTCAACATATGTATATTTTGGCTTAAAGAAAAGAGAGTAGTTTGGAAATACAAAAGACAGCTTCTGTCTTTTGTAACAGGTCGCGTGTTAAAATGCAAAAGAAGTAATACATTAAATTAGGAAGAATTTGAAGTGCATAGTTGGAAGATAGCTAACTGATCACTTAGGCTTTCTTAAAGAAATGCATTTAAGGTTTTAGTTAACAGGCAATTTCCTTTTCAGAATCTACTTTCATCTGTATGTAAACTTAGAATTTTGCTTAAATAGAATAACAAAGCCTCGTGACTCACCACATCCAAATAATAGATTGGAAGAAACATCGGGTTTTCCTTACAGGAGTAATGCACATTCAGCTGTGGAAGCAATCACATCCTGTGCTGGCTAAAAGATCAGAAGATTCCCACTAGACATCTTTGAAATTCATTGTTTATTGCAATAAACTGCACATATCACAAGTATTCAGGATAGAAAAATACTTGCAAAGTTTGTCATATCACAATAAACAGATGGGGGCAGGAGCTGGCAGCCTTAGGACAGAGGCCCTCACATTGCAGTTGTCAAATGGATTTTGTAGTTCAAAAGTAATAGTTCACCAAAATATCTAAGCAGATATCTCTAAGTGCTCAGTAGCTTGTGTGAAATGCCAGTACACTTACAGCGCACACATACACACACTAGCCTAGCCTATGGTACACGCAAGCCCAGCCAGAGCTTATGTTTGTACATGTGTCGTCTCATTTTCTGAGCTAGAAACAAACAAAAAAAAGAAATTTATGGATGACCAATTATATGAAAATTAATCAGATTTGGAAATCTGGCTTCAAAAATTTCTCAAGCAAATTTTACATGTTCATTGTTCATATGAAGATTGAAAATACCTAAAAACCTCAGTAAGTGTTAATACAACTGCCAGGTTTTCATGCAAATGAAAGCTGCGTGCATATGCAAACAGAATCTTAAAATTTGCCTAGAGGATTACCTGAGCTCCTATGACTAAGATACTTTGGAAAGACCTTCTATTCTATTCTGCTCAAGTACATTTCAAGAAGCTTTCCTTTTGCTGGAGTTCTTTGAGATTCCAGTATGTTAAATGGGGAGAAATCTTTGAGGTACAAAATATCTGACAAAAATCGTAAGTGGCTTCATCAGATGCCGTTGATTTTCCCAGATTACAGTCAGATTAAAAAAAAAAAAGATTTTAAAAAAACAGGAAACAACATAGAATTCTCCTGTACAATTGACACATCAGATTCCATACAGTTTTTAAAAAATCAATAAATAAAATTATTTTATGTTGCTTCTCTGAGCAGGTCTAGTGAAGATGTGTTTCTGCAAGAGAGTTGTATTGTCTGAGAGCAAAAGAGTTTTAAATTTTCTAGAGTTCCTCCCTCTTATTTCCTACAAATAACATTAATGTGTGAACTTCTAAAACATGCATTAAGTAATGTGGTGTGGTTTAGCTTTTTCATGCTAATGCATCTCAATAAACAGACTATAGAAATGAAAATACATTTAAAACACAGGGCTCCCAGCCCATCCAAGTATAAGGCATAAAATTTTGTCCGTGATCTTCAGAGTAAATTTAAACAAGGGCTAATCTTTAGACTCCTTAACTTGTCAATTTTTTCCTTTTAGTATATCCTAAATATTCTTAATATTTCAGCATACCCCAATATACTCCTGCATGAGAAATAAGCTCAAAAAATCCAGTCCATTGTTTCAAGGGACCAAAAGAAAAAGATCCTTTAATAATGTATTACTACAAGATTTTTAAGAAGAGGAAATCTCTTCAAACCTTCATTCTTCTTCTAGTGTTATAGTTACAGCACCACAAGTACTATCGTGGAATTACCGTCACATTCAACTGTTTACATGCTTTAGATGCCTGTTTTTAAACCATGACAGTTGTCAAGTCTGGGCTGAGTTCTGCAGCCATCTCTCCCCGCTCTCCCTCCCAGTGAGGTGGCAGATGCCTGCCCCAAGTCAGCACCTCTGCAGGCAGGGCAGGACACAACCACCCTCCCTGTCTCTGGCTAGGAGACAAGCACGTGGCACTAGGCAAGGCAAGAAACTGCCCAAAGCTTGTGAGAAATGATGTTAAACTCACTGTTTAGGCAATCCTTTATCATGAACAAACATCAGACAACTGAAAAGGGATCGGGTGAATCTTGGCTTTGTTGAAGACAGTAGACAGATGATCGGAGACGTGGTTTTGTCTCACTAATTATTACAGAGCTAGGCAATTATGCTTAGTGAAACAGACATGCATTTATATTACCTAGGCTCACAAATGTAAAACTAACTCCACCCTTTCCTCTCTAAATACATCCCTCCTCCCTCCTTTATTATTACTTATGGTACAATGACTTATTCTTTATAGATAAACACATTCTTAAGGAACTCATGACAATGGTATTTTTTCCTTTCTTGTTTTCTGCATATATTTATTTCTCTCTGCACATTCCTGTCTTGCTCCAACTTGGCATAGTGCATTCAGGCTGTGTCCTAACTGTTAACAACATACATTTCTCTTAGCTGCCCTCCTAGCTTAGCAGTATTTGTCCATAAAGGTAAAAGGAGCTGCAGAGAAGGGAGCCTGCCAATTGCACAGCCAAAATATACTCAGTCACACCCTGGTAATGAACTGATTTTGGAAGGATTGCACAGATTCCACCCTGATAGGTTTTGGTACCACACCCCCTATCTGATCCACCTATTTCAGTAAATCTCAGATTTACTTCAGAAAAGATAGGTCTGACCTGTTAATGCCTGCAGGCATAGTTGTCCACTCTACCGTGATCTGAACCAACAGATTAATTCGGAAGTTTCTGAAGCACATTTTCTCAACATCATTTATTTAAGAATAAAACCCAGCTCCTGTGAAGTCAATGGGAGTTTTGCCAGTGAACGTCAACGTGTCTGCTATTTTATTCCTTGGCTTCCTAAGCAGGAACTGCCAATCATGCTGTATTACACAGTAATTTCATTAGGCATCCAATCGTGCCTTCAGTGAAGTAGAGACAGGTTACCCTTTGCCTTTGCCGGCAACAGAATCAGGCGCCTTCAGCAAACCACCAAATTCTCTACATGTTTCTTTGGTTGGAAGACACAACTCTAAATGACTTCAAACCATTCTGACTTCAAACCATTCTGACTTCAAACCATTCTGACTTCTGAACTGATAAACTAAAACATTATGCCATCACATATATGTAGTATCAAACTCCTGTCTGCGGGCGTATTTTCTGCCTTTTTCCCCCTCTTTCAGGACATAAGTATTTTCCCATTTCCTTCTGAATAGCAAAGCCTGTAAACTGGACATTGGTAGGTTCTATGTTATATCATTCTGCACAACTAATATGAAGTGTCACAAAACCAGAAGATAATAAAAAAATCCAAATCTCATTTTTCATCAGAAAATCAGCTTGAGCTTTATAAAAATGTGTAGTTACTACTTCAGACTCTTTGCCTAGAGGTATGTATTTTTGACTGAGGTGTCTTTTTGTCTGATTATTTTTTTAAAATAATAAATCTACATATGACAAAACATATGGCTAATGATATTAGGCAATCTTCTTAAAATACTGGCACCTTGGCACAGCAGCTCTTGGCAGAACTAAAAGCAGTAGACAGGTACAGCTTTAAACTGTCTCCTCTCTTTGTTTCCCTTTCTCCAGTTCCAGCTACAGCCAAGGCAAAAAGCTACCTCCAAGCTTCTTTTCACAGTGTTTACATTCAATAGCCCTCGGGGAGGGAAATTAGAAAAATGGCAGTACATGTGTGCTACTTCAGGAACACGAAATGTGAGTAGCACAAATCTCCTCCACCCAGGGGTGTGCTTTAAAGCCATTTTGCACTATCAGCACTGGTAGAGGCAGTTCTAAGCACAGTGTGCTGTTTGACTGGACATTCCCTGTACCCACACAATTGACTTGAATGAAGCTGGATTTCTAAGCACTCTTCTAAGCTGACCAAACATAGTGTTGAAAATGATAATAATAAAAGGCATTATAGATTAGTATAGTCTATTTCTGATACCATTTATTTCTAGCAGTACTATGAAGAACATTTACACAAAGTATCCCAGGTAATATGAGTAACTAATGACCACAAGAAGCAGGAGTTAAATAACATGATCTGACCACTTCTTCTGACAAATTAAACTGCAAATACAATACACAAGCCTTAGAGCTCACTGAACAAAAGAGATTACTTACAGACTGCCAAAAAAGAAAGCAACATCTGTTACTAGGGTCTATACAAAGAAAATATTACTGTTTAACTGCAATCAAAACCATTCTGCAGGTCTTAAAATCCACAGTTCACTTTAAATTTTTTTTTTTTTTGAAACTTGATATTTTGTAAGGTTTTCTTTATCGCATAAAAAAAGCTTTTCTCCAAAATATTTCACAATAAATCTTGAAATTCTTTTCAACAGGTCTTACTCAGTATACTGAGCAATACTGCTTACAAATGCCTTTTAGTTATACTGTAGTAGCTCTTTGGATCATGAATCAGGGTTTAGTCATATCTTTCTTTGAGACTCTCCATAGTCATAGCTTTCAGATCACAACTCTCAGGCTTCACACTGTACTTCTAAGTGAAATTATCACAATAAATTAAATATTCACAGTAAAGATTAGGGGCTTGGGGAGGTGTGTGTATCAATAACTACACTGATTATGTATTAAAGGATCGATGATTCATTTTATGAATACACAGAAAGTTTAAAATATTTCAAACCTGAAGTCTTTCTCATATACACAGCACTTTTAATTATAAACTCCATAAATTCCATAGAATTTACTCTGCACTTCCCCATTACGTGATTAAATTAATTTTGAGAGCTGAGATTCCTCAACTGACTAAAGTATATCAGATTATCTTCTTTATTGTGTCAAAATCATAGAATATTGGTTGGAAAGGGTCTTTGGAGGTCTCTAGTCCAAAGGAGGGTTACTTTTGCAGTTAAATCAGGTTGCTCATGGCCCTTTTGAAAATCTCCAGGCATATTTTGAAAAATCTCCAAGAATAGCAGATACTAACTTCCCTCAACTAACTGATGATGATCTTGCTTATACTGCCCAGAATGCTGTTTGCCTTCATCACTGCAAGGTCATACTGCTGACTCAGGTTCAACCTGCTGTCCACCAAGAGACCCAGTCCTTTTCTGCAAAGCTGGTCTCCCATCAGTCAGTGCCCACCTTGTACCAAGGCATGGGGTTTTTCTGCCTCAAGTGTAGGACTTCACACTTGTTGTTGTTGAACTTGTTCCTGCTTGTTCTGTGGTTACAAGGTTCCATGGGTTTGTATATGTCTGGCTTATTTAAGCATTTCCTAATTTGATCCTCCTCTACTGTGGGTAGTATCTCTCTCCTCCAAACTTTGCTAGTAGTCAGAGAAACCTTATTAGAATAGAACAGAACAGAATAGAATAGTTCAGTTGGAAGGGACCTACAATGATCATCTAGTCCAACTGCCTGACCAATTCAGGGCTGACCAGAAGTTAAAACATATTGTTAACGGCATTGTCCAAATGCCTCTTAAACACTGACAGGCTTGGTGCATCGGCCACCTCTCCAGGAAGCCAGTTCCAGTGTTTGACCACCCTCTTGGTAAATAAATGTTTCCTAATGTCAAATCTGAACTTCCCCTGGTGCAGCTTTGAACCATTCCCAGGCATCTTATCACTGGATCCCAGGGAGAAGAGCTCAGCACCTCCCTCTCCCTCTGGCCTTCACTACTGCACACCTCCTCAGGAAGCTGCGGAGAGTGATGAGGTCACCCCTGAGCCTCCTTTTCTCCAAAGCAGACAAACCCAGAGTCCTTAGCCACTCCTCATAGGACATTCCTTCCAGCCCTGTCACCAGCTTTGTTGCCCTCCTCTGGACGCATTCAAGGACCTTCACATCCTTCTTAAATGGTGGGGCCCAGCACTGCACACAGTACTCCAGGTGAGGCCTCACCAAAGCCAAATACAGCAGGATGATCACCTCTTTTGACCAGCTGGTTATACTGTGTTTGATGCACCCCAGGATGCGGTTTGCCCTTTTGGCTGCCAGGGCACACTGCTGACTCATATTGAGCCTGCTGTTGACCAGCACCCCCACATCCCTTTCCGCAGGGCTGCTCTCCCTGCTCTCCAGCCACTCCTCTCCCAATAATACTTGTGTCCAGCATTGCTCTGTCCCAGGTGCAGAATACAGCATTTGTTCTTGTTAAATTTCATGCCATTGATGATTACCTAATGCTCCAGTCTGTCCAGATCCCTCTGCAAGGCCTCTTGTCCCTCAAGAGAGTTAACATCACCTCCCAGTTTAGTATCAGCAAACTTACTAATGGTGCATTCAACTCCTGCATCCAGATCACTGATAACAAGATCGAACAGAATTGGCAGAACCTGGAAGGCTTAGCAGGAGCTTATGCTAGTAAAGACTGAAATAGATAAAGCATTGGGTACCTCAGCCTCTTCCATGCCCTTCATTAGTAAATCACCTGCCTGATTCAGCAGCAGGTCCATGTTTTCCCTGGTCTTCCTTTTGCTGCCAACGTATCTGCAGAAGTCCTTCTTGTTGCACTTCACTTGCCTTATCTGCTTCAATACCAGCAAAACTCTGTTCTTGCTAATTCCATCCCTGCATGCCCAAGTGATGCTTCTATACCCCTCCTTGGTAGTACATCCTGTCTTCCACTTCCCATACACTTCCTTCTTGTGTCTGAACTCAGTCAGATGGTCTCTGTTTGACCACACTGGTTTCCTGCAGTGCCTGCTGTATGTCTTGCATATTGGGGTAGCCTCACTGGCCAATAAAGATATCAGGCACAAGCAGATTGAGTCTACTTGAAAACAGGGGGGGACAAATTTAAAAAAAAACTGTTCCAGTTTGGGATTTGAGAGCACTCTAACATTTTGGCTTAGAATGATTTTTTTTTCCCTAATGGAACCACTTCATGTTGTCCCTCATATCTAAATTACACATTATGGCTGAGACATACGAGTGCCTTAGTCCCTCTCTGTCAGGGCTATAGATTATGAGTAAATCCATATGTGACAGTTTACTTATTACTACAATCAAGGGGTTGACAGAAACATTGTTTGAATCTTGGACTTGAATGTCAGGCCTTTTTCTCTAAGCCATGGTTTCCTTTTGCCTTCCTCAGTCTCATTACTGAACGAAGCATGTATACCCACTCTGCTCATTACAGACTCAAAATCAGAAAAGGAGATGCAAATCCAGTGAGAGTTCTGAAAAGCTGAAGCTTGATGTTGAACCTGAATTCAAAGATGCCTGGCTGGAGGGATGGATGTAGAATATGAAAAAGTAATCTAAGCACAGTATTCTGGGTCTCCTGAAGCTTAAGAGTATAGGGATTTAGAAGAACTATAAAAGAAAGAGCTGAAATAGTTGAGACAGGAAATGATTCAAGAATGAATAAGATTTTCAGCAGAGGCAGAGCTGAAGCAAGGAAGAAGCTTGACAGTGAGACTGAGAAAGGTCAGTGACATGCAAGCAAACCGTAAGGAGGGTAGCAGGCTGAAAAATCAGTTTGGGTTCAAGGATGGCTTCAAGATTTCTGGCCTTCACTACTGCAGAAGATAATTAAGCAAATTATTGCATTAGTTGAAGTCCTCTTACAAAGTTAAAAAAAAAAGATTTCATAGCTGCCAAGCCAGCATCCCTGCAGGCTTTTCCTCCCTTTCAATAAAAGTTGAGGGAAGGTGGGATGCACTAGAACTGCACTGGTACTCTGGTACTGGCACCTGTCAAGGCTGGCCTCAGTGCACTTGCTTTAAAACAACCTATAACATATTTGGAAATACACATGTAGAGGATTTATTTGTTCGAGGAGATATTGCAGAGTAAAAAAAAATAACTAAAGAAGCTGTAAGAGAGATTTGACGTTGATAGCTCTTCTACAGGTAATAATCATGGAAAAGGACATGGAACAGAAGGATTATAGCAAATGCAGAATATTGTAGGATCATCTCATGTAGACAGAGTTAAATGGGCTCAACAGAAATGGGAATGACAAATGAAAGAAAGTCATAGGTGCCATTCTTGAAAAAGCAGTGGTGGTTCAGGCTGAAAATAGTAAAAACCTTAAACAAAGAAAAGGTGTAGAGGAGAGAACAGCTCAGTTACATGCTTTTCGGGGCTCTTTGGAAAGTAACAACGACAAAAGCAAGGTGGACAGGTTTCAGTGGAATCCCATTTCCACCCAATAGATGTTCAATTCACCTTACTTGAAAATGCTGTGCAAGACTAAAAATGGAGACTGTGCAGCTGGCGTTTATGCAAAGCTGTTGTCTTAATGAGAAAATGTGAAAGGCTGAAGAATAAACATAAAAGAATAATTATTTCATAGACCTGTAAATGTAACAGAACACAGTCCTAGAGAAGAAATAAACAACTCTTAGATCAAAGGATTCATAGATCACCTTCACTGGAGGAATAAGTAGAAATTTATTAGTTGCCTTTTTCTTTTTCTTTTTTTTTTGAAGCCAGCTCACAATAAGTATACAGCTTAATGTCAACTTAAATTACATCTACAGTTTTCTGACAGATTCATTTGCTTTTTCAGGTTTATGTCTAACACACTGACAGTTTCTAATCAATAGGAGACAATTCCCTTTGAGAGTTATTAAAATATACCTTGCATTTAAATGCAATAAAAAGCATGACTGAACATGCCTCTGTTCCTCATAACACATAAATACCACATCTGGTCCATAAAAAACATGCATTATACAGAGGTTGTATGAATGCCAGATACGTATTATTACATGGAACTGTTTTATCCATCTAGCCTAATTTCCAGATGTTTTATTACTTGTAGACAAGAGTATTGTCAAAAATGTTGCTGGAAGTCCATTTATTTCAAGAGGGCAAGGGACAGGGATAGCGAGTTAAGCTACAGGAAATGTTTGTGATATAGTTAATGGCAAGTCATGTGACTGAATCATCAGTGCTATCGTGTTTAAATAGATGCACTTAAAAATTCAATTTCAGACTAAAATTTCAGTTGACTGCATTTTAAATATGCACTTACTTATTCTTCCAGCAGTAAATGGCACATAATTGCAGGTAATATTTACAAAAAACAGAGCAAGCAACTAATTGAAATGAAATGGAAACCATTAGTACAAAAGTTGCTGGTAACTATAACCATATCCAAAAACATATCAAGCAGTTAGCTAAAAATTCTGAAGACATTGAAAACTGATATCCTTTAATTCCTCCAATTTGGAATTGGGCTGTGGGATTTTTCTTGGGTTTTTTCTCTGTAAGGAACAGAAATATGTTTTCAAACATCATTTGAAATGAAAGCAACAGTTCTCAAGGAGCCATATGACTTCTGAAAAGCTTGTTTGGGTCCCCCACAAAAGCAAGGTTTCTAGTGCAATAGTAAAAGTATGAGGTAGAGGAGGGGATGAAAAGGCATGTAGGTGAGCGCATAGAGGAAAGGAAAAGCAGCAGACACTATGTCATAAAAATGGTGTTTCACCAAGATGTCAGAAGAGACAGGGCTAGGTTTAGTTTGAGCACAGCAAGGTAGAAATGAAGCAATTTTAAGAATGCCACTAGAAAGTAGGCACTAACGTAAGGGTTGGACAGTAGCCACTAGTTTTCCTTGTAATGAAAGTACATTTCATTAAACGCAGGGTTTGGTTCAGTGAAGTACAAGCTACACAGAGATGTGAAAATTAGCAAATGACAACACACTGATTTTTAGAATATTTGGCATATCAGTGTGACATTTCTGATTTTATCCCTGAAAAAAACCTTAGAATTACTACAGTAAATTTACTTTACAATCCCATTCAAAATGGCATTATAACATGATCTCATAACTTCTGTTTCTAAGAAGTAACATTAACCCCAGGCTCTTTTCTGTCCTGTAACATTTCCTATACTGGCACTGAAAACCTAGAAGCTCCTCTCCTCAATTCATTGTGGGTCCTGTTTCAAATTACATACTACTTCTCACACCATACCTGCTTTTTTAGTAAATCCTGAGCAGGAGCACAGCCATTTAAAAAAACCCCAAACATGTCAATGATCAGGTAAAGGGAGGCAATCCTAATAGTGTCTCAGAGAAATCTGGAGGCTACAGTCTATGATTCTAAGGTCGACTTCCCAGTTAAGTGATTAATCTGACTACCTCTCTTCAGATTTACCAAACACCAGCATTTAAAACGGTTTACATTATATCCACTAAAAACCCTAGAAAACATTTCCAAATTGTTTGAGATACATAATGGCTGGGAGGGTAAAATTAATTTTAGTGCTATGAATGCCATGACCCCATAACTTGTATTTACTTGAAACCGAACATAGACTGTAAACATGACCCAAGGCTTAGACAGGACTCAAAAAATGAGAAAATATTCATCATCCTGTCCATGAAAAATATGATGGTTACTCCAGCATCACTGATAGTTCCTCAGAAATCAAGTTAGGAAGATCATCAATAACATACCCTGCTTCTCAGGTTAAGGCCTGTCCTGCTGCAGCCATTAGCCCTCGTCTCTGAAGACAGCTCCAGCGACTGACTTATTGATTAGCATTTCAGCAGGCCCCTTAAACCAGTCAGAAAACTTGTGGTTTAGTGTACTCCCAGCTACAAGACCAGGACGTCTAGAATTACAGATCGAGTAGCGCAGCACAGGAGGTTCTCCTTGGTAAACACAAGACCCCTTGGTGGAAGTGAATAGCCAGCTGAATGGCTTCTCAGTGTGGTCTGTGGCCAAAGCCAGGAGAGTTCTCACATCCCCTCTCAAAAGGTTTGTGTATAATGATTGAGATATCTGTGGTAAGACTAAGGAGGTAATTAATATTTCTCACTGTATGTATCAGCCTAATCACTAATGCATTCCCTCCCCTTTCTCGTTCAAACTCTTCATTCTCTTATTGTAAATGGAAAGCAATCTGGACAGAGAGCATGTCTGATTCTGCTTGTACAATGGATTGCTCAAGGAGGACAGAGTACACAGAAATATCCTGTGTACAAACACCACCAAGAAGAGAGACAATGCACTTGTGCAGTGCGGGAAGAAAAATATCCTGTACGTTCTCTGCAATGTTTCTGTGTTGGAAACGTAAGTGAGTTGTTCCTTTTTGGATCCCACAAAGAAGCACTGGTTAAATTAATCTTGAGAGTCTGCATGACTCCTGCTATTGAAAGTAAAAACAACTCAGCTTCTCTGCACTGCTAAATATCCTGACACCTCTAGGGATCAAATCTGTCACTTAGAATATATCTATAGCATATCTAACAGAATGAAATTAAACTTGACTGACTATAGCAATATAAACCTATAATAGTAAGATAATTCAAAACAAGCAGCTTGTTACAAACATCACCAGACTTACACCTTTATGCTTAAAATGGATTTTTTTTCCAAAGCTAAGAACATAAGGACTATAAATACTAATAGTAGTGTTTATGTTAGGAGGTCTCCAAATACTTTGCAAAGGAGACACAGCTCTCCAAATATAATATGCTAGCCAAAAACATGCTAACAGAGTCAAAGCGATGGAACAATCCCAAGCTAAATCAGAACAGCTGCAAATTATATGGCAGGTAGAACTGGCCTCATCCTCAGTCTTCAGAGTAATGCATTCACCTGTGTCCCACTATCAATTTTTATTGAAAGCATCTGCAAGCTCTCACTACAACACTCTATTGTCCAAAAGACAAGTGTTGTTAAAAACAAAACAGTATTCTCAAAGTTTGCCCCTCTGGGGATTTTTCAGTATACTGTTACCTATATTATTGTCTAAAACATAGGTTATTCCTTTTGCAGTTCTCATGAAATCCAAGGAAAAAAGGATATCCATCTATCTTTGATTTTCTGGACTAGAAAATATGCCTGCCTTGTATGTACTCTGGGTCCTGTTTGCATACATGCTGTAATCCTAACACATGTTCTTGTTTCATTTTATAAGGACCAGTGGAAGAGTTTGTATCCACTGGCTTCTTTACTGCTCCATAAAGCATGCCTCTTCTGTAATCAAAGTTTGTGATAAAAATGAAATGAGCCTAAGGAGGCTAATTCATACCTCCTTCCTCCATATCCCCCATCCACTCCATCCTGTGTTAAGGAGTCCATATTTGACATTGCAAAAAAGGGGTTTAGATTATTTTCTTCTTAACAGACTACCCTGCTTGCAGCTTGCTGCTTTTTGGGATCATAGTCCTGTTTTAAAATAATGGAAAATCAGTAACAATATGCCAGCAGTGAACAATACACCAGATCTAGTTTGGCAACACACTAGAACACGTTAGTGGTGGGCAACACTATCTGAGCTTTTGGACATAGAGATACCAAACAGATATCATAACACAAGCATCCCAAACATTTTTGGAGCATCTCTGCCATTCACCTTTTGCTAACCCCTTTCTTGCTAGGTGATCTGACTGCTCTTGAGCGAGAACTTGACTTATGGGACTTTACCTCAATGGAAAACCTGAAGAACCGAATGACACAGACACACCTTTTCTTCTCTTCTGCTCTCCCTACAAGACTTACTCCCCTTCCAGGACCACATAAGTGCAGCGGTAGCTCTGATCCATGTCCAGGTCAGGTTTTCCTGCACCCTACCTACCCCAGCACACCAAGGCACAGTAACAATGAAGCTGCAGGGTCTCTCTCTCCAGCTGCAGTGGCAAGAGGCACAGCATGGCCAGGTGGCATAGAGCAGCTGAACCTAGTTAAGGGTATCCAAGGAGGACAGAAGACAGTATCATTACGGTACTGTGCCTAATAACTTTGATGTCACACACATTTAACTCATTAATCAGTGCATATACTTAATTTAACTGTAGTGTATAATACAGATCTACTGCAGCTGTCACTAAGCCGCAGCAGCATTGCTCAAAGATTATTGGCAGGAAAGGACTTCTGTGCAGAGTGGACTAACACCAACACCAGATGAGGTCAGCCACAGCTTTACTTGGCCAAGCTCAAAAGCCCCTATGGATGAAACACTATGGCCTTTCCAGATAGCTTGTTCCAGTACTGCACCAAAGAAGTTACCAGGCTGTACTGATGCACAGGGCTATTCTACCCCTGCACACTTCTCGTCATTGAAGTTCATGAGTTTTCTGTTAGTCTGATCCTTAAGTTTCTCAAAGTCTCTCTGAACTGAAGTTCTACCTGTAGGCCTGTCATCCTCTCCTACTAAGTTGTACTGTGCACAAATTGGACATCTCATCACAACAGACCCAGCATAACCCTCCCTAGAGAACTGGAACTCCACTTGAAAACACTGTGTGTATTTGTTTAGTGTGGACTTAGTACAGAGTAAAATCATTAGGAGAAAGAGATCAAAACTTTTCCAAGGCCCCAGGAACTGAATTCATCCTAAGTTTAACATTTTCAGTGACAGCGAGGAGGGAGGCAGGAACAAAACAAGATCCACTCAGGTCCTGAGAAATAATGATTTTTGTTTCTTGCATCTCTAAACATAGGTGATGTAGCTTTTTTGCTACTGGAAAATTCTTTTAGTGTCCTTAAAGGGCATGAGCTTACCCCTGCGCACTGAATTTTGCCCTGTCTCAGAAGCTGCAACAATTACACAATTAACTATTATCCTGCAATCTATAATCAGTAAATTTGAATGTTAACTACTCAGAATACAAGTAATGATGAAGTAGGCATCTGATTTACATGGATTTCTTCAGTGACAAAATGCAATAATATTTGTTTTTCCATATATGCACAGCATGGTGGAACTCAGCAAAAAACTATGCACGTGGAATCCCGGGGCGGTTTCTCGTCTGCACCAAAAGGCGCAGACGAGACTAATTGTTGTTTCCATCATGCCTGTAGTTCCACTTTCAGGATGATGTCTCCAGGAATGAGCGCCAAACGCTGATTCAGTAAGAGCATAGCACCACCTGCTGCCGAAGACAAGGCTTCAGGGGAGGAAAAGGTTTTGCCATCTTTCCCCGGATTATTGCTAGGTTTAATTAAAAAAAAAAAAAGGGAGAAGAAAGAAAGAAAAAAAAAGAATTACCTCTCTGTATAGACCTCATCCGCTTTGATTATTAAAGAAGTCTCCAACATATAAAACTTGCAAGGGTTCTGCCCTTTGGACGTTGTGTGCAGACTCCTACTAGGTATTTCTGGGCCATTTCAATTATTCTATCACTTCATATTCAGTGCTGACAAGGTGCTTCTCTAGAAAAGATCCCTTTTAGAGCTTGTACACACAGGCAGTTTAGTCTAGTATAAAGCAAGGGATATAGAAGGATCTGTGTCTTCAATGTGTAATTTATTACAATGACGCAACAAATAAGTGACTAAGATGCTCTGACAGTAGTTTAACCTCAAACAAATGTACAGTAGTTATGTTTGTGTGGGTCTGCCTTTGGTTCATAATACATTAGCAGGTGCCTTCCTGTACAGCACCTCTTCCTGACTCACCAGCCTGCTCATGTGGATGTGCTCTGCTCTCTTGAGATCTTAGAAGCCTGATGTCATCTCTCTGAAAAAATGCTGCTGTGCAGCCAGGCTTGGTCCACTTCCAGGAGACAGAGCATCTAACTAGCAAACTCAGTACCTACTCTGTGTGCTATGCTGCCTTGTCATGTTATCAGCTGGAGCTATGCTGAGTCCCTGGATTTTATTTCCCCCAGGAAGCAGCAAAGAGGCAGGATGCTCTGAATGCTTAAGATCAGAAACCTTTTGAAGAAATTACTGTCTTGCACTGCTATCATAGCTATCTTGCACAGACAAACTAGTGGTCCTGTCCGAGTCCCCTCTCCCCATCTGAGTTGCACCATCTCTATATATGTACAAAGAAGCTCTAACATGATTAGAAGTTTTGCACTGAAAGACCTTTAAATAGCACATAGTTCCATGACTGAGGGAATGCAGTTGCAGGAAGCCAGACAGACAAGAGGCTGGAGACTATAGTGCATAATTGTGAGGAAGTCTGCCCAGAAGAAAGTCAAGAAGAACAACAATTTTTAAGGACAACTTTATTTAGCAGAAGGCCAGAACTACTTGAATGTTTGGACTGTAGTGGTAAAAGTTCTGGAGATCTTCAGGGAAGTGGTCCTAGAAGCATGAGAAATTCTCCTTCTACTTGAATAGTCCTTATTCCTCCATGCTCAAAATAGTGACTCCTTTGCTGACTACCTTGCCTCTAATCCAGGACAGCTCTACCATGTCCTAGAGTGCCAAACTGTGTGTGCAGTGATGGACAGTGGTCTGAGAAACCAGCAAGTCATGATCAGGCACAAATCATTACTCAAAACAGACTGTACAAGAGCCCTTACTCGCTTCAGCCTTTCCCCCGCTCTGATATCTCATTGCAGTCGCTGCAGACCAACAAACTAGGGCTGATGAAACTAAAGACCCCAGAGCAATCTATTCGGGAGCAGCAGTTCTCCACCAGAACAGGAGATGCCATCAGTCTGAAGTCCCCAAACCCAGAGTCAGCACCGCTCCAGACCTCAGAATTCCCAGACAGCTGTGAAGCAAAAAGACAAATCAACAAAAGACCATGAGGAGTTTTATAGCCAGCCAGTAGACTGGAACATTTTTGCATCAGGCATATGCTGGCACTTTCTCCCAACATGTTTTTCACACCTTCTAGGGGCTTAAATACTGAAGCCACAGACTTGACTCAGTACCAGAATCATTCAGATTTTCCTGTATTCAAACAACATAGCAAATACTGAAACACTAATCAGACAGTAACACACAGTGAGGCTGGCAGCCTAAACCACAATTCCCTTTACAAAACAATATGTGTATATTATATATGCTGTGTCCACAGTTTGCTTTGTAGCTGGTTCACATACTTACACTAATCATGTGTCTGGCATGTGCATCCATTCACAAACTGTCCTTGCTATTGTTTGAAGCAGTTTTGGCCCGTGAGTTTTCTTGAAGTTACATCAGTTAAACATCCTGTTTTGGTTAGTTCTCATCCCTAATTACTTACGTATGTCAGCATCAGTACCAGCATTCTCAGTGTGTAGCTCACACACAGCTCCTGTATAATCTTCTTCCATTTTGAAATTCTCCTCAGTCAACAAACATACTTGAAGTCAGACAGTCCTAAGCCCATAATTCAAGCACTCAGTGGTCACACACAGGATTTCTAGGCCATAGGGGGTTTCCAACCTTGCAGATCAAATAGGTGTCTGAATACCCCTGATATATAAAGGATGTCCTTAACAATAAATCTGTACAAAGTGGCCAGGATAAAAGAGAAGATACGTCTGGCAAAACCTGGACATACAATCACCATACAGAAGACTGGGTATAAACTAGGTTAGGAATTTACAGTGCAGCAAGTGACTCCCTGCTAGAAATTTACTCCATTTCCAAACTGCACGATCTTCACAACCTTTCCCTATAGGAAATTAATGTGAGCAGCTACTTGTAGCATAAAATTATCATCCACCTTACTCAGTCACAACACCTCCTTGTAGGCAAGCCCTTCAGCTGAGGTACCCTATGCCATTTACCTAGAGAGTAAGCTACTGCATATAAAGATTCAAGCTCATCTGCAAAGGATATGTACTACTCATACTTAAAGGATATGTTGCACTACTCATGTAGTGGAACAGCTGAACTGCTTACAACCACGGTGAAAATATTTACTTGTAATTTAAGTCAGTTTCAGTTAACTTGGGAATTTAGCTTAACTTGGAAGTGCAGCAAGTAGAATATCACCTGGATTCCAAATAATGGGAAAGTCACACTTCTTTCTAACTCTGATAGATTTCTTTCAAAAATGGATGGACAGGCCTTTAACATACTCTAAAAATGTCTTCAAGAGACACCAGTGTGGAATTCCCAGTCTGATGTCAATTCACACCCTAGTTTACTGGACAGGAACATCCCCATACATTGACCAGACTACAGTGGCCACAAAATATCACTCAGTGATAATAAGTCACTATTTCCTCTCTGCTGCTTTGTTATTTCTCAGGTAAGAAGGGGAGTCAACTGCAGAGACTATATGATAAATTTCTTTGCACACCTGGAAACACTGCTGAGAGATCTCCAGTCACTTTGAAGTGACTGCTGTAGCCACAGAAGAATTGGAAGAACTGAGAGCCGCCTTTACCACTTCCTCCTATAAAAGATACTGCTGTCCAGCCCTATGCCACCATTTTGGTTAGCAAGATGAACGTTTGAGACTCCTTAATGTCCAAAACTGCTTTTGTTTTTTCTCCTATTTAACACAGGGATGTGTGTGTGAAGGAATCTGTACAATTCTGTTGTAGAAGTCAAGCTATATTCGTATCATGTTTTTATTTTTTCATTCCAGCAACCTTCTTCAGACCTCCCAGAAAAAAGGATTAGACTGTAACTAATTGACACTCAACTTTTACCTTAGAGAATGGAAAAGCCATCTCTGATAGAACCACGGGATGCAAGTTCCGTATCTGAATAATGATCCATGTTTGCACTTCTGAGTTTTTAAAAATTTCCACAAAAATGCAAAATAGTACTTCTAGTACTCATTCACCAGGTATTTATAAGCTATAAAGTTGTGTAAGTCTTTACAGGCATAGATAAGTGTACATTCCCATTCTACACAGTTTACAATCTAAGCAAAAAGTCTACAATAAAAGAGGATCAAAATCCATTCCTCTCAGGAGCACGACATCAAATGTACAGAACAGGCTAAGGATAAAGCATGATAGATTTCCACATCCAAGACTTTGAGTTGATACTGGAGCACAGTGAGATATACTCTCATTGCTTTCCCAGGTTGTCCTATGAATTAGAGGTATAAAGTAATAAACAATTCACAGATACTTTAAAATAGCATTTGCTAATCATAGTACAGTCTGGAAGCATAACCATATCTGTTATCATTAAAGTCTTAGCTATCATTTGATGTATCAGCCTACCTACAAATTTCAAAAAGAAAACCCAACAAAATAGAATAATTCTTCCCCAAACTGTGACACTTCTTTAACCCACTGTCATGAGTATCTAAAATAAGGTGTATCTCTTACCTGAAATCTACTTCCATTGTCAAAGCCTCCTTACACAAATGAGGTTAAAATGTCTCAGCTGAGGTGTTTTCTCCATCACTGTTCCCAACTGTTATGGCCCAATTTCCTTAATTCTACAGATAGCTGCAAAAGATTCTTTCCATCCTTCCTTCCTTCCTTCCTTCCCAGACTCCTGCTTCATCCACATTTATTCCATTTGCTACAGTTCATCTTGCCTCTCTCCTCCAGTGCCAACATCCATATCTGATTCTCTTAAAAAGGCAAGTTAGAGACAACTAGTAATTCTGTAAAAGACAGAAAAGTTACTCAAGAATTAAATCCTACAGTGCATATTTTTCAGGCGAAGGAAATGACCATGCCACACCTTGCCACTTTCATGTTCTACTAATAACTTCCCCTAAGAAAGCCTTTATCTCCCAGACCCCTCCCCACAGACTAATAGGGAATAACACACCACATAAAATACCTTCTATTGGTGTCCTACCATCCCCTGAGAACACCAGGAACCATTTGCTCTGCCAGTGCATGCAGATGTGTTTCCATCACTGACACCAGGATTTGTCATTCATGTGGCAGAGGGGGGCATTCCATGTTTGTTTGGGAGGGGGAAATGGAAAGAAGCTCTTCAGGTAGTCATGGGGTATGGTTATGAGGTTCATAAGAGACAAGGTAACTAAAACATGCTGTCTGGCTAGGGAGCTTGTCATTTCCTTCTCTTTAATAATAATTTAAGTGTGGTTGTTTTCCCTGTACACTTCTCAATAAAGATTTTGTTTGGGGGATTAATTAATCTAAAGGAAGTTGCTTCATATTGACAACTGATTTATGCCACGCACATAATATTTTCTTTCTGCCTTGTTAGCTCTCTTTAAGGAACTGAAAGCATCAGCTGTGTGTGCCTGGGATCCATTCAATCTTCCAGATCTTGTGTTCATTCCCTGTCAAGGAAGTACAGAGGAAAAGCACAGACACTCATCAGCCTCTTGCTGTCAAACTTCAAGCTCCATTCCACATCTCTGCAGTACTAGCCCAGTCTCTTTGTTGTTTCTAAATTTCCCCTTGATATGCTCCTTGAATTGACCAAGGGGGTTTTTTTTGTTTTTTTTTTTTAAGAGCATTGTGCTGGTTTTGGCTGGGATAGAGCTAATTTTCTTCATAGTAGCTAGTATGGGGCTATGTTTTGGATTTGTGCTGAAAACAGTGTTGAGAACACAGGGATGTTTTAGTTATTGCTGAGCAGTGCTTACACAGAGTCAAGGCCTTTTCTGCTCCTCACCCCACCCCACCAGCGAGGAGGCTGGGGGTGCACAAGGAGTTGGGAGGGGACACGGCTGGGACAGCTGACCCCAGCTGAGCAAAGGGCTATTCCATACCACGTGATGTCATGCTCAGCATATAAAGCTGGGGGAAGAAGAAGGAAGGAGGGCACATTTGGAGTGATGGCGTTTGTCTTCCCAAGTAACCATTTTGTGTGATGGAGCCCTGCTTTCCTGGAGATGGCTGAACACCTGCCTGCCCATGGGAAGGAGTGAATGAATTCCTTGTTTTGCTTTGCTTGTGCGCAGCTTTTGCTTTCCCTATTAAACTGTCTTTATCTCAAACCACGAGTTTTCTCACTTTTACCCTTCCGATTCTCTCCCCCATCCCACTGGGGGGGAGTGAGTGAGTGGCTGTGTGGGGCTTAGTTGCCTGCTGGGGTTAAACCACAAGCATGAATCACACTGACGTCTTCTCTCCTTGTGCACATGCTGGAAACAATTACAGTCCCAGCTCTGCAGTTTCATCAGTCTGCTATGCTCAGGGTAAACCCCACTGAAATTAGCAGGCCTCTGAAGACACCGACGTACTGGAGGACTGCAGCCTGCAGTCAAATATTCTTCAATTCTACAGCTCCCTGCTTATTCTCTATGTCTTCCCTGTGAGCTTAGAACCAATCCCCAGATGTAATATAAAACTGGGTTACATTACAGCACTTCAGACATAATAGTGTCTAAAAATACCAATGCAAACTCAGATTGCTTGTGGTTATTAAAGACACTACAGTCAAGTTTCCTCAGAAAATGAGGATAGCACATTCATGTCTGTCTACTCCACCCTTCCACCCAGTAACTTTTAAATCCCAGTGCCCATTTTCAAGCAAAACTGGCAGAGAGGCAGATGTCTCAGAGATACCAGGTTCCTCCAAGTTTGTCCAATATACAAATGAGTTAAAGAAAGAAATTATACTCATGGACTTACACAAGGAAAGACTACCTGCTCTCTTTATTGATCATCAGAAAATCTACCCAGAGAAGAAAAAAAAATGCAAAATTTATTTACATTAGTTTTCTGTGCACAGAATGGCTTATTTAAAGAGTAACAATAATTAAAAAAAAGGTGAATATTTATTAGGTGACTAATAAATAGGTGTATTTAATTGGTATAGAACAGCCTTGCTCTACAGAAGCTACAACTACCGAAAACAGAACTGAAAGCAAAAATGCTGAATCTGGCTATAGCCACCAGCTCTTTGGGATGGCCAGGCTGGTTAAGACCTGTAAACAGCAAACTTAGTTTAGTATCTTACAGCCCCCCAGCAACTTCAGTTACTCATCCTTGCCCTCTACTTCCCCGACAGAGTTTACTCATCTCTCAGTTGTGCCAAAGAAACCTATGAAATAATCCAGATTTTCTAAATATGCCTAAAAAGATGAACAGAGGTACGCAACACAAACAGCAGAGTCAATACAGTTGAGAAGACAGTCACACCAGGCAAAGGGAAGGGTGTATGTAACAGGCAACCCGAAACCTCTGCCGCCACTTGAACAGCAAAGTGTAACAATTGCCTCTGAGAGGGCCAGGAAAGATTGCAGTGCCATTTCCACATATCTCACGGCCAGCTGGGGGGCGGGAGGGGAGATGGGCAGGCGTTATGGGCTGTGTGCCTGTTTGGTATCACATAATAAAGAATTGCTTTTTACTTATAGCATAACAAGATTAAATAACATTCTGCTATGGATAGCCTGCATCAAACAGCTTCCATCAAGCCTTCACGCTCCAATTGCATGGATGAGCACAGCAAACGACAAAACCAGGATGTTTTGTGATTTCATTCCCTTCAGATGGGGTTCACAGTCTAAACAGGCCTGGCATAGTCCCAACCTTTCCCCCATCCTGCCATTTATTTCCCCCCTTTCCAGTGTGCCATCACTTTTTTTGGAGGGCGGCGAGATTAGATCAGCTCCCCAGACCTGCTGAGTGCGATCACATAAACCTGGCTGCGTGACCAGGAGATGTGCCGGGGACACCTGCAGCTGGCACTCACCTCCTCTTAAACTGCTGTGTGGCCCAGCCCTGCAGTGATTCACTAAGTGGGTGAGGCGCCAGCGTTTCCCCGGGGAGCCTTCTGGACAGTAGGAAGAGCTTCTCCTCCAAACTTGCAAAGCGACATAGGCTGAAAGGGGAGCACAAACCCTCCCGAAGAAGAAGGTTTTTGCTTCTTGGTAATTCTACAGCAAGACGTCTGTGTTCTTTGCAAACAGATGTAACCTTCATTATGAAGACACTCTTCTTTTTTTCTTTAAACTTAAGAGTCTATTTCATAACCCAGAGCATATGTCTACACAGTTAACCTTCCACACAAGGAAGGTTGCCAAGGGACCGATGGCTGGCCGGCTCCTCAGTTACACTGCGATAACAGCATGCAGGTGTCAGCTCCCTCATCGCTATGGGTTTAACTGGTGCATCAGCCAAAGCAACAGCGATGACACTTCAGTGTTTGCATAACCGTTCAATTAGAGGTGGCTTAAAACCTGAATTCCTCCCCACTGTGACTTCCAGCTTTAAAACGCTTGATTTGCCTTCTGAACACGCCACAACAACTTTCCAAAATTTGTACTGGGATCTGTCAAAACACCTAGTTTGTTTGGTTAAAGCTTGAAATACTTCAGTGCAACTCAGACTTCTGCTTATTCACAATATAGTTTGCAACGCAACCTGCAGAAAGTCTGTTAAAATGTAATTTCTGCTGAGACTAAAATTGTTTTGTAGCAGTACAAGAGATGCGCTAATCTTCCCGTTATAAAAATGTAACCCAAATCAAGACCTTTCCATACAGAAATTAAACCGCTCAAAACTTCTGACCCAGCAACGCTCCCTTCTTATTCCTCCGAGCGGTTTCACGAGCAGCACGGCACGGTAACAGCTGAAGGCGGAAGGCCCTCAGAGGAGCGCGGAGCGCCCTCCCGCTCTGGCGGGGGCCGTTTCCCTGCCCCCTCCCTGCCCGCGCAGCCACGGGGGCCGTTGCGGGCTCTGGAGGGGCCGTTGAGCGGCCGCGAGGAGCCGTGGCGTAGGCGGCGCCGCCGCGAGCGCGCAGCACGGCGAGCGGACGGGCGGGCACTGAGGCGGGCACTGAGGCGCGCTCCCGAGGCCCGCCCCCGCCGGTCCCGTGACGGCGGAGGCGGGGCCGGGCTGCTCTTCCGCGGGTCGCCGCGGGCTGACGGGGCCGGTGCAGCCGCCGCGCCATGAGCAGAGCCATGGGGCTGGCCGGGCTGCTGGTGGGGCTGTTCCTCGTACCCGCCGTGCTGGTGAGCACCAGCCTTCGCCACGGCGCTCCGCGAACCGAGCCCATGCCAGAGCCGGCGGAGTGGGAGCTGGCCTCGGGCGCCGTCCCCGAGGACTCGCTGTGGCCCCTTCCGCAGTGGCTCCGCACGTCCCCTCGCCAGCTGCAGCTGGCCCCCGCCCGCTTCCAGATGGTGCACGGCGCCGGCTCCTCGGCGGGGCCGGCCTGCGGTCTGCTGCAGGACGCCTTCCGCAGGTGAGGGGCGGTGGGGCCGGGTGCGGGGGGGCTGCAGGAGGCGGCCCGGTGACGGGAGCGGTTACCTCAGGGCCCCGCCGGCGTCTGTGCTTCCCCGGCAGGTACTACGAGTACATGTTCGGACAGTCCCGCCGGCGGAAGCGGGGCCGCCGGCCGCTCGGCGCCCGAGCGGAGCCCGAGCTGTCGGAGCTGCAGGTGGTGATCGAGTCCCGGGACCCCGGCTGTCACAGCTACCCGCACCTCGCCTCCAGCGAGGCCTGTGAGTACCGCGCCCAGCCGGTCACCACCTTCCTCTCTCCTTCCACAGCTTATACGGCATCGTTAGCCCTTGTTTTCCAGTCATGTGTCCAATGTGAAAGTCAGCAGATTTTTTTTAAGGAACTGGAAGTCATAGCTCACTGAGGCACTCGAGAACATTTCTCAACAGTGGCAACCAGAAGATAATTCTTGCTCTTAATGCTGTGGGAAATCTCAGCCCACAGTGAATCATGAAGCTGGTTAGAAGTGTAGCCTATGATTTCTGCAGTTTAGCTAGCATTCAACTCATTTACCTGCTGCTATCCTTTCTAGTGACTATCATTAAGAATCAGAGGTATTTATGCTGTGCTGTACTCAATTATGTGTGGTGAGATCTGTGTGTAGTCAAGAGATCATCCTTTCTTTCAGTACAGCGTGTTGAGTTCACTCAACTGGCTTTGCTTATTCATCTGCTCTCTTTAGAAATAACTACATTTGAATTGAAGCTACCTACACTGGCTTATGTGCATGGTATTTCTGGTTTTCCTGGAAAACCAGAAAGCGTTCATTGAACCTCTTGTTATTCATCTTGCAGTATTGTAAATCCACTTTCTTTCTATCAGTAGATACAAAAAAGGATTAAAAACATGATGTTTATATTGGATTTGTTCTGCTATGTTTCTTTAGTTCTATGACTGAAGTCCAGGGTGGAGAAGTACTCTAAAATCAAGTCCTAATCACCAGAGAAGTTTCTTAATGGATATGAGTTGATAGTATTGCTTTTTGTCTGGGCAGGTTAGCACAGAATTGAACATATTCAATTCATCTAGTTCTGTCTTGAGATAATCTTCTGTACTAGGCAAGGCAGTTGTTTGGTATCCAGGATACAGATCCTTAGAAAAAGATCCTTTTAATCTTAAGTCATACATCTGCAGCAGGATTAATTCCACCTGACTTGTGATAGAATGTACTGATTTTTAACTTTACTCAATCTTCTTGGTACATTTAGCCAAGTAGTGCAATTTTTGTGTGCAAGTTTGCCATACATTTCAATGCAAATAAGGTATAGCAGCAAAATTGCTAATGCTTTAGAATTTTTCTGCCATAGTCAGGTTGTTGTACTGCTTTAGTACTAGTTGAACTTTGAACTGGTTTGTGAACTTCAGATTTTAGCCAAAGCTGGTTCTTCTCTTCTGTCAGGGAATCTGTCAGATAATGTTATTTTTAGGTTGCACTGTTCAGAACAGTCAGAGTTTTTCCCTCTGCTGTAGGAAAGGAGTTTCCTGTTACAAATAATACGAAGTTTTCCTCATGTAGTAGGCTGAGCTCTCCCGACTTCAGCAAGGTTTTAATTTTCTACTTTTAATGGGATAGCTTGTCAAGGGAATGAATGCTGAAATATGCAGTTACTAGTCGCTTGCTGAGCAGATTGAGTAGTTTGCCTCCTTTTCTTATAGAGATAGGATAGTCAATGACTGATCCATACGATAGCAAGAGTATTGGATATGTAATCAAAGTACAAGTTATCTGCCCTTCTCCCTACTGGCTTCTTGTCTGCTTGTGTAAAAGGTTCCAAATAGCCGTACAAAACTTCTTGTTCTGTGTTCGTTTAAGATGTTATATATGTTCAGAAAAAAAGCCTGCTGTCTTGGAATTAAATCCCTGACTGAACTACAGTTTACCACAGAAAGACCCGCGGAGATTGCAGTAGTCTTCTAAGTTGTGTTTCTTACCCAGAACGTCCAGTATATGCAATCTGTGTTTAGGTTAAAATGGAAGCTTCAGGTACTTTCTTCGTGTCTCTGAATGGCTTTTCTCTGGTAGTTTATACAAACGTTTGAACTGTATAACTTAAAACCAACTGTTCTTTCATGCTGAGGCAGATCCAATAAATCATTATACAGCAATTTACCCCTCTGATTTTTTCTCTGCTGCTTCAAATGTGTGACTCTGGTCAGTTTATTATTGCTTTGATATTTAAATAATAATATAAATCTATAGATTTATAGTGTATTTTTATACATAGATGTGAATTTTTTTAAAATTAACATATTTAAAACATATTTGTTTCTTCACTAAAATTTACTCAATCACCTTAAATGGAAAAATAAAATTATTTTAGCTTTTTTTTTTTTTTAGTACTTTGTACTGTACTTCAGTAATCAAACTTAAGGGAGGATTGTTATGGATACTTTCAGATACCATTCTTCATTTTACTTACCTTACTTCATCTCACTGCCCCCGTACATGTGCTCATTAGATGGTGGGGTCTTTTTTTTTTTTTTTGTAATTAGATCTTTATAGTAAGCACCTAACAATATTACTTGACAAGCTATATCTCTAAAAAAAAATATGTAAGTATAATCTGTATAAAAGGAAGGTAAAATGAGAAGTAAACTTCTGCTGTTAGGTCTATCTTAGTTACCCAACCCTTATCACCTGTGTCTTAACTGCAAAAATATCACTTGGTATGTTTTAAATCAGTTGGGTGATACTTGGCTGGTATTCTGGCCCATGTGCCCTATTTAACATTGCCATTACTAAGCACTATATCTGTTTTATCATCTTACTGATTAACTGTTGACTCTCTGACTAGTAACTTGCATTATTTCAGGAGCATGTAAATGAAAAATAGCTGCATGGTATCACCGTTAAAGACAGCATTGGTTGGAATTTAAAAAACAAAGGGAGACACTTGAAGAATCTCTTTAATGGCTGTTAGCATTGTCCTGTCAATCTGTGCTTCCTTGAGGAATAACTTTTTTTTTTTTTTTCTTTTCTTTAGATCATTTAACTGTAACTGAGCCTGTGGCTGTACTGAAAGCAGATGAGGTATGGGGTGCTTTAAGAGGTAAGCTGATACTTGTCCTATAGGGCTATTTGTTCTGGGCTTATACAAACTCCATGCTAGGCTAAGAACCAGCTGACCACTGAGCCTTGTCCTCATTCAGTCTTTCATGGGAAGTAAGCTTGAGCATAGAGGCCAGAAGGATACTCAGATGTGTGTTGATCAGACCCTCAGTCCAGATGCTCATCATCTCAGATCCGGTAGCACACGATACGTGCACTCTTGCTGTGCCTGAAATCCGTCAAGCCAACCACATCCTGGGTGCAAAAAAGCTCTCTGTACAGTGTGAACAAGTTACTCTCTGACTGAACCTAATAACTGAACATGCTGGACACATCACCAGGAACATCGTAATGCTGAAGTTTCAGTCTGCTGTTCTTACTGGAATGTTAGTCAAAATTAGCAGATTTTTCATGTTGAATTGGAAACTTCACCAGTTCCAGAAATGACAGGAATAGATGCATGACAACACCAGAAATTCCTACCTTACTGTCAGTAACTTCCATACTATTCAAGGATTAATTTGGTACAGATGAGCTGTAGTGCTAATATTCAGTACTTGTGTATGATGGAGAGCTTGAATGGTTCTCTCTTCAGAACTCCATTAACTGTGGTGCTTGAGCAATTAAGGAAACTGCGCTAAAGAGAAAGAAACTCAGCTACAAAGCGTTCTTTCTAACTATATGAGTGCCCGTAAATAGTTATGGTGTTGTTTTTAACTAAAACTTTAAGGACAAGTACTGGGTTGTACTCCAGATCCCTTTCTTGGATTTTTTTTCCAGGTTTGGAAACCTTCAGCCAGTTGGTTCATGAGGATGACTATGGAAGCGTAAGTATAGCTATTAACTAAAACCACAGTCCTGATAACAGACAACCATGTTCTTTATTAGGTGCTCTTCTAGAAGCAGCAAGTCTACTAGTTTCATTAAGTATTTTTTCAGAAAACGATCCTTGGAAAGCTGTTAAACTGATAAGTGAGTACTTCCTGTTTGAAATGATGAATATAAAATGTGAATTCTAATTTTTAAATCTCGTTCTCATAGTTTCTTGTTAATGAATCTGAAATCGACGACTTCCCAAGATTTGCTCATAGAGGAATCTTACTAGACACTTCGAGGCATTATTTACCATTGAAATCTATTCTTATAAACCTGGTAAGTGGGCAGTTTTATATCATTAATAACGAAGGCTTTTTGTTGTTGTGTTTTCCCCCCTGAAGTAGGTAGCAACTGGAGCTGGTATGAAAGGAGACCCCATCTCCTCTGGCTGACTTCTAAAAGGACAGAGTGAACTTTTCTAAGTGAAGGTCAGAACACACACTGGAGAAGAATCAAGTGGGCAGACACAATGATTAGTGAATCTGTAAAGGAGGCTGGGATTTGTGGTAACTTGGGGTTTCTGTATTTTCTGTTGCCTAAACCAGCTCATGTATTTCTTGGAAGCATGTTCTGAGACATCTTACAGTCACCGAGTGGTACAGGGTAGACCTTGCAAGTCCTGGCTTCAGTGCCAGTGGTTGCAGGAAAATTCCAGTCTTTTCAATAACCAGGCTTCGGTAGGCCTTTCTAAGGCTGCTAAGAGCAAGCCAGTAATGAAGTAGTACAGAGCAAGGGGGGAAATCGGAAATGTTCATTGGAAGCTACTGATTTCTTTCACTGTGTCCCTTCAAAAAGAAAAAAACCCACAAATAATAAAAAAACCAAACAAAGCTTTCTCTGAAAGGCTTAAGTAAGCACACTAAGAATTGTATACTCCCACCCTGATGGGAAGGTGATGAATTTGTGTGATCATAGCAGCCAAAGCTGTGGGTTTCTGTTTCATACTCCCCTTTTCTGCTGTTGAAATTCTTGTAGCAGGACTTACTTGGTGGGTTGAAATGGAGAGGAGTCTTTGAGTGGAGGAACATGCAGTTTCCTGTCTTGTCTCTGTCTTGTGTTTCCAACATCTAATAGTGTTAGAAATTTCCCTTCCATGTTGCAGAACTTTGCAGAGCAGGATTAAGATGGGCAGGAAGAGAGTGCAGGTAAAAAACAGTCTTTATGTCTGAGGTCATCCTTGAACTGTGTTCAGAACTTGCGCCTCCATGATTATTTACCACTTGTATTTACCTTTAAGATCAGTCCCTGTTCAGCAAGTAGTGTTTGTGTAGTGTTTCATTTACAACTGAGGGTGCTTCAAAAACTCAAGTAGTTACTTGTGTCAATATTTCTTGTCTTTTCGAAAAGAGGCAACAATGTCCGAAGAGTAACTTGACTTTTGGGACTTGCATTTCTAACCATTTTTATGTTTCTGTAACTGTTGCTCTTCTGTTTTCTTTCCTTAAATTACATCTGTGTCTCTGATGCTTTCCCAGAGCTACATTTTATGACACTTTGATGGTTTAAGAACAAGTGTGCTTTTCCTTCCACCTCTGTGCCTGCTTGAATCCAGACTAACCTAATAAAAAGCAGCAATAATCCCTTCACTGACATGTGGTAATTAGATGCTTAAGGCAGCAGTTTGAGTACATTTCTTGTGTTCAGCTGCTGTACTGTATGTCCAGGAAGGGCATCGTCCTTGAGGAAGGAGTGGCTGATGTGATGGTCAGGAGATACAATTTTCTATGTGGAAAGATGGTATTTGATAGAAATGTATCAAGAAATGCAGTAATTAAAAATTCTGCTGTCTAATAAAACAGATGAGATAATTTTGGGGAATGGACAAGGTATAAATATTCCTTTGGATTTGGTGGGAGTTCCTGAAGAGATTTTGTCACTTCTTCAAACACAGCTTGTTGAAAAAAGAAAGGGGGAGGGGTGGAAATAATTGTATTGTGGTGAGGGATTGGAAGCAACTGTATTGCAATTACTCAGTCCCCAACAATATAGAGAACACTTATTCCCTCTGCTTGCAGCACACACCACTTGTAGTGACTCTTAAACTTGCATAACTCAGGGTATGTGTGTAACTGTCCATCTGGACTCATAATTCTAAAATAAGCGTGTTAATCTTGATTGTCTTCAAGTTCAAAAAAGGGAAGTACTGACAGTGTAATGACTGAAAGCATAAGGGGAACACTATCTTCTGCGGGGAAAATGCATGGTTTATTTTGCATGCATTTGAAATGGATTCTGCAGAAGTCACTAGTGAGTAGGGATGTACTGAACAGTAGGAAACTCTCACGCTGTTTAGTTTTCAAGTCCAAAGTATTTGGGTAGAAAAGTATAAGCTTTTCTGTTAGCTGAAATAGCTGATGGTGCATACAGAATTACCCAGATATGTTCTGAAGTAGAAGAAATTAATAAGCATTTATAGCAGTTCCCCTGCTACCAAGCAGTGTAGCATGATCAGATCAAGAGCTTGTTGGCAAGAGTGGTGCAAATAGATGGCAGAGGAATGGAGCAGTAATATAAACAGGCTGGTGCATTTGGGTGTATGCTTCTAGGATTCAGTGAAACACGGTATGCTTTTTTTTGGGGGGGGGGGGGGGGGGCTCAGTTGTTACTTTAGGAATGCAGGATATACTGGGACAAGACCACCTTTTTTGCATAGGTTTTCTGTGAGAGTGAAGTGCTTAACTAGACTGTATTGCATTATTTGTTACAGGATGCCATGGCTTTTAACAAGTTCAATGTTCTCCACTGGCATATAGTAGATGATCAGTCATTCCCGTACCAGAGTATGTATTTCCCTGAGTTAAGTGACAAGGTGAGTAAACATCGTTGGAGCAGGGTGGGAGGGCAGAAATCTGGCACATATTTCATGAAAATAAAATGCAGAGCCTACCAATGGTTGAATACATCCTCCTTGGCTGATTGTGAAATGGTACCAGAGGATCCTACTACATTTAGGATCCTACCTGAGAGTTTATGTGGACCATGTTCAAGTCTTCCTTGGTGGATGCATGGTAAAATGACCTTCCTAACTCTTCTGTGCAAATTTGCTGGTGACAGTGATCCTCAGTGTCTGCAGGCCTTCAAGGAGTAATGGTGTGCAAATAACCTGTTGTGGTGAACACTGCTTAGATTTCTGTTAGTTTGTTTGTGTAACTGGTAGACTTCCTGCCACTCAAACAAATGTAAGAGTTTCCTGTCAGCTCTAGGTTTGGAACCACTGCAGTAGTACTCTTGCCCTTTCTGAGATCTAGTTAACTTTACAAAACACATCATGTCTGTAAGAGGTCCAAAAGTGAGAGGTTGTTTTCTAAAACAAATACAGTGCGATATATCTCTTATTTCCTGATTCACAGCAGATTTTGCTAATTAAAGCCATCATGAGGTTCTTGCTCAGTCACGGTACAGTAGGAGGCAAATCAAGCATGAATAATTAAGTAGACTGAGCCTAAGCACAAGATTTGTGATTCTGTTTTAAAATGCTTGCTAGAATCTGACCCTCATGAAAATTATGTAGGCAGTGCTTGAGCAGATGCCGTGAAGAATTTTATAATTCAAAAATTGTAGATATTGGATGGTGCAGTCAGATTATTTTTCCTAGTAATGGCTGTGGAGTTCTGTCCTGTTCTCCACTGACAGCTGGAGAGAGGGAGATGGCCTTTGTCTCAATAGCCTTCTTCTTGAAAGGCTTCTTGTTTACCATTGTCTTTTTTGAGTAACTTAGCTGTGGAAACCGTTTCCAGATTAATAAAGCTTAAGGTGCTATTAATCATGAGGAGTCATGATGCTTTTCTTATGTAGTTTGGCTCCTTGGCAAGAATCTGTTTCACCAAACTGTAGCAGCCTGGGTCATTTGTCACATTTGTTGGCTGTACGGGAGTGGAATAACGCTCAAATTCAGCATCACAAAACAAACACGCCCTGATGCTAAATTGGGCATGTATCAAAACTGACAAGCAGAGGTGTTGGAAGAAGACGCCATTCTTTCTCACTTGACAGAATTTTTCCATTAATCTTGCATGTCTTGTAACAAGGGCCTTATGTTTCAGAACTAATGATGCAGAGGTGGAGAGGAAAACTAGCTTGCCTCTGTACAGAAGAACTAAAAAACATATCTTTCAAAAAATCTTACGGAATAGAAACTAGTTTTTCTGTTTTCTTCAGTAACTGTGAGCTAAGGAGAAAAGGACGGTCTCCTCAGGAGATATGTCTTGGCATGGGAAAAAGGGGTTAATTTTTGTGTTTGTGGTTTGGTTCCCCCTCTCGCCCACCGCCACTAGTCAACCAAAAAGTTCTGTCAGTGCGGTCGCACTTACGATAAACCAGAAAAGGCCAACTTGTAAAACTGCTCTCCCTTCTAAATTATAACACTAAGCCCAATTTTGTGAGCTGCTGGTATAACGTTTTGTAAACTGTCTCTAAATGTGAATACTTTACAGGGAGCGTACTCCTATAAACACATCTATACTCCTACTGACGTCCATCTGGTGATTGAGTATGCCCGATTAAGAGGCATTAGAGTTATCCCAGAGTTTGATACTCCAGGACACACACAGTCTTGGGGAAAAGGTATGTCCAAGAAAGTATTAATGGTTAAAAGATTGTGGTAAGTAGGGTGTAGCAAGCAAATGAACTTGTTAAAAAGCAGCCTTTAAAGTGCTTTGAAAGGCCCTTGATAAGAGGTAAGCAAGGGGCAGACTTGGTGATGGTCATGTCCTTTACATGTTAGAGGAACTAAAGTGAACGGAGAAAGCTGACACTTCCTGTGCTGGATGTGTGTGCAAAGGCACAGATATATTCTGTCTGCCTTAGACTTCATGTTGTTGTTATCCCCCCATCCAGTACTCCTGAGTTTAGAGTAATAAGGCAGTGGCTAGAAATAGTGAGTTGCTGTCTCTAGAGTAGAGATTTCTGCTTTGGGAAGGTTCTTTCAAAGTAGTTGGTGTTTCTGTCTGTTAGTAAAGTGGTAATCTGCCAGTGTATAAAACATAGCAAAGTTGGATGCTTCTTCACTCTCTATCTTCTGGGTGTCAGAGTAA
Source organism: Mycteria americana (assembly GCF_035582795.1). Taxonomy (NCBI): domain Eukaryota; kingdom Metazoa; phylum Chordata; class Aves; order Ciconiiformes; family Ciconiidae; genus Mycteria; species Mycteria americana. The sequence continues at coordinate 20,443,818 of NC_134396.1, read as the reverse complement.
TACTTCTCTTAATAGAGAATGCTTGAATCCTGAGAGTGGTGGTGTTTACATGTACTCAAGGGCCAGGGAACCTTGTGCCTTAATTCAAGGCGCACTGACTGAGATTTCACTGCAGTTAACATCAGATGGTTTTGGCCAAACTGGAAGTAGTAAAGATTTTTTCTAGCACTTCATAACTTTAGCTTTAGCCATGGGACAAGTCTTGTGCTCATCCTGTGGGGATGTGGCCATAATGTCGGAAGATGCCTCAGGCTTTTTCTCACTAATTTAAAATGAGGAGGAAAGGAACAAGGCAAAACCTAAATTTGCTAAACAGTCTGTCTGAATCCTTCATCTCATGTGGTTGTTGCTGTTATGGAGCACTAATAAAAGCTAGTAGCTTGCCTGGTGATATGTGAGGTAGTCTACATTAATATTAAGAGCAAGGTTCAGCTCCCTTGCCTAAAATCAGTTGTTCCTGATAGCTTCTTGTATACTAGCTTTTTTTAATGTCATGCACAGGAGCCAGTCTTGGCTTCGCCTATGAACCTGGGTAGCTATGCTTTGTTTGTATTCAAATTCAAGACATTGGAGAGAAGTGTCAAGGCATGTTAGGAGGATAGTTGAAGCAATCTACCACTAGGGCCCTGTCTGGAGGAAACATGCTCAGAATAGGAAACACACAGTCAGGAAGGTGCTGCTGCTGCAACCACAGTTTACCAAATAAACTGGACTTAGGAATCTCCAACCTATATATAATAACTTTTTCCTATTTTTTTTATCCTGGCTCATATTGCCTCAGATATCTTGACTTAAGAACCAGTGCTTAGTTTTGATGTCTGTCTAGCCTTCCTTTCTTGTGTAGAGGTAAATTCCTAGCAGACTGAGGTAGGACATCTACCTTGAGCTGTATACCTCCCACCCACTTAGGTGTTAACAAAGCAGAGTAATAAAAAGAGAAAAGAGGCCTCTGAAGCACACTCATTATATTTGGCTTCCTTCCTAAATCCATTAAAGCTTTTTTATTCAAGTAGTCATCCAGAAGCTGTTTTTCAGGTATAGTGACATGTTCCATAAATTAGTGTGTGTTAAATCACAAATCTAAAAGTCAGAGTCCTGATTTCCAGTTAGAGGGTTCTTCAACCTTGGGCAAGTTGTTTTATTTTATCCTGTCTCCATTTGATTATACTTAGACCAGATGAGCACTTAAGTCATGAATATGAACCTTTTTAATATGGGTAACTGCCTCTTCCTGCTAGCAAAGTTAGCATACCAACATGGAACTGAATATCCTCTATTAATTGTTTCTATTAGGTCAAAAAGATCTTCTCACCCCTTGTTACAGTGGAAAACAGCCAACTGGGTCCTTTGGACCTGTAAATCCCATTTTGAATACAACTTATGACTTCATGACTAAATTCTTCAAAGAGATCAGCAGTGTATTTCCAGATGCATACATTCATTTGGGAGGAGATGAAGTGAACTTCGATTGTTGGTATGGTGACAGTTCAAAGAATAAATATCTAGTGCCTCTTAAACTTGCCTAAATCCATCAATTCTGGAACTCAGTTGCGTTAGACAGTTTTCACTGCTTAACCCAAAGATCTCCACTCCTACTTCTGTAACTATTTACAGGCAGAGCATTTGTGATCCTCAACAAGCAAGTGATGTTGTGCAGAATTTTGCTTTGACTAGTAGTTTCACAAATGTTCAGGTACTCTGAACGATTTCTTTATGAAAATTAACCTGGCAGGAAGGAGAACTAGTGTGGTTGAAAAGTACTATGTAAGATAATTAACATTTAAATGCTTTGTGTTAAAGGAAAAGCAGTTCTTTCCATTGAGTTGTGCCTTTCAGAAAATCTGCTAACATTAACTATTACAGTACTGACTCTTGTGTGCTTGATTTAAAGTATGGCATGTATTAATAGAGTTTTTCAATTGGTTGTGGATTTTGAATATTTTGGAGTCTCTGCTGGAGGAACTAATAATACAGAATTTGGAGCAGATCTAATTGGATGAGTATTCAAATCAATCTAGTTAGTATTTGTGTGTTCTCTTGAAACATAAAATCTGAACACTCAGGACTTGCTTTAATTTTTAAAAAGAAAGAAAATTTCTGACAAATAACTTATCACAAAAGTGTTGGTTTGCTTTTGGGGTATTTTTCCCAAATTCTTGTTGTCAGTCCTGCAGATCCCCTGGTATTATGGCTGCTCAGTTTCCAGACCTGCTGGCAACCTTCCCACAAAGTCGCAGAGAAGCCAGGAACCCCAGAGCTCTTAGGAGCTTGAGGGAGCCTGCCAGAGACTGCTTCAGAACAGGGACTCCAGTAGTTCTACCAGACAAGCAGGACTATTGGCTTTATTTCAAATCAGGATGAAACTGTTCCAAAATACATAAATCATGTTAGCCTGCCACTTCTGCTCTGTTGTGCATTCCACGCTACGGTGTGCCTAAGGCATCAGCTAGTGTGCTGTTGTGCATAGGTGGAAATGGTTGGGAAATCTGGTTTAAAACAAAATTATTTTTCTCTTTCACTTGTTTTGTTGTTATTTAAGGAAATCTAACCCTGAAGTGAAAGAGTTCATGAAGAAGCAAGGATTTGGCACGGACTATGCTAAACTGGAATCTTACTATATTCAGAAGTATGTTGTTTTTTTAATTCTTGCTCAGCTTTTCACAGTCACTATCTGAGGGTGGTGTTGAGGTGCAGATACTGAAGCTGATTTAGGTTAGCCTATATTGCTTTCAAAAATTGCCATGTATTGGGGACTACCCACTTTTATTTTAATACACTGAATGTAAAGTTCACAGCTTTAAAATGTGGGACACAACAAGGACGTAGGCTAGTTCTACACACACTCTGAATGTATTGGGTATCTTAAACTAGGTATCTGCTGTAATGTCAGCCCACAGGGTGGGGAGGAAAAGTCCTAAGGTTTTTGCAGCCATTTATTTCTCTCATTCTTAAATAACATGGATTTAGACACCTGTATGAGTTGCTGGTAGTTCTGAACATCAGTTCGTGTTATTGCATGTGCATATCCTTTTATGTGGGAGAACATCCTCTTCGAGGCATAGCACTGAAGGCCAAACCCAGAAAAACCTGGTTTTTCTTGGTCCCCTATGCAGTGCTGGGAAAGACCTGATGTGCCTTAGGGTAGAAAACATTGCTAATTCCTGTGTCTGTACTGATCTCATTCAAGTTCACAAACATGATCTTATTTCTAAATTCTAGGATTTTGGACATTGTTTCCTCCTATAACAAAGGATACATGGTCTGGCAAGAAGTGTTTGATAACAAAGTGCAGGTAAGATGGGAAATAAGTAAGATGCTCTTGCATAACAGCACAATATTGTGGGAGGCTTCCAAAGTAGACTAAGTAGTTACATTTGTGTCTCTTAAGAGTTCAGGAAAGTCTGCTGACTTTAGCAAGTCTTCCCAGGTGTGGGGCCTGCCTTGAAATTATCACTTATTGAACACGTAAAATAGATGGAACAGGAACACCAGCACTGAAGTGCTTTCTAAAGGGGAACACAGATAATATAAATGCTTTAGAGCATCAGAGTGAAGGGTAGGGAAGTTTCTATGAGTTTCAATATTTTTTTCTTTCTCGCATAACTGTGTGTCTGGTCTGGTAACACCACGTGTTCAGCTTTTCAGAGCTGGTCAGTAACTGGTGCATGTAGGAACCCTCTTAAGGCATTAACTGTCTATAGTAAACCTAGTCTTTACTCTAGTGTGAACTCGGTTTAAAACCAGCGAAGAGCTAATCAGCTTTAGGCTGGGGAGAGACAGGGGATGACAAAAGGTAGCTTCCAAAATGTTCCACTTCAAAACAAAATACCCAGTTTTGAAATCCATCATCATTTTTCCTGATAACAGCAGTTAATATTGTCTTTAATGGTTTTGGTTTTGTTTTGTTTTTCCCTCTTCTAGCTGAAACCAGACACTGTAGTTCAAGTGTGGATGGAAAACAACTATGCTCATGAACTGAGCAGTGTTACTGGAGCTGGGTTCACTGCTATCCTGGCAGCTCCCTGGTACTTAGACTACATTAGTTATGGGCAAGACTGGAAGAAATACTACAGCGTTGAACCGCTTAACTTCCCTGGTTTGTTACTTTTTTTAATATGCATGTTCTGTGCATGAAAGTCTTTGGTTCATAGTAAGGTGTAAATGGAAAGAGTAAGGCTATTTAGAGTGGTCATGCAGTCACCATGATCTGATACACTTTAATCAAAGGACTTTAATGTCAACTAGAACTCTGGAAAATTCTCAAATAAAAATGCAACTTTCCACTTCTTGCAGGGAAAAGTGTTACCTTCCTCAAGCATCTGGCACTGGTGCTTGTGTGAGACAGGATGCTGGACTAGGTGGACAGATGCATCATGCATTAGGGGCAGAGTTGTGCAAAATGGCTGTTGGTAGACGGACACTGAATTCATATGTTAGCAAGCTTCTAGAGTGTTAGACTGTTCTAGAAAAAGACATGTTCTCTCCCTCTGGCTAAAGCTGATACAAACATCTTATGCTTTTCCTGGGGCTTTCATTTTGCCAAGGAGCTGACTAGGGAGCACATCTGACTTCGTAGCTTTTTCAAGGAATGTTCTGTGTGTGATAGAATGAACAGTATCAATCAGGACTGAAATCTCTGAAGAATGTCAGAAGGCAGAGGAATGTCTTCAGAAGGTAAAAGGCAAAATCCTTTCCGACAGAGAAGGGAAATGGGTTCTCTGGGCAAATGGCCTGGTGGTTCTCGCATTCGGACAACAAGACTACAAAGACATTAAGCTAGTGCTCAGCATAGATATTTTATATGATAAAACAAACAACTGAACATCAATCCTTTCTCAGTATTGGAAAACGAAATTGTTGATGATGCCCATCTTCTGGGCAAATAGAAATTCTAACTTTCTGCTTTGAATTCAGGATCTGAAAAACAGAAAAAGCTTTTAATAGGTGGAGAAGCCTGCCTGTGGGGGGAATTTGTGGATGCTACTAACCTCACACCAAGATTATGGTATGAACTGCTTTATCATTATATTTTAGAAAGCCTGCTACAAGAAGCATTAATTAATCCAACAAGACTGTATGTTACTGGTACCAGTGCTCTGTGCAGCGCACTGAGCAGCTATAAAAATTGATGCTTCTGGATATATAAGACCTGGTATTAAAAACTTTAATCCATTCTTGGTTAAAGACCATACCTACTCTAAAACTCAGTATACCTTTACAGGCCTCGAGCAAGTGCTGTAGGGGAAAGACTCTGGAGCAGCAGGAATGTGACCAACTTGCAGGATGCCTATAAAAGACTGACTAATCATCGATGCCGCATGCTCCGGTAAGATTAATAGCTATAGTAAAGCTTGGTTCTCATGCCTTATAACCAATGGAGTTCAAGTACAGGCCTGAACTGCTGGCCTGGAAATGAAGGGAGGAGAGCTAGCAGTCTAATCTGACTATGAAAATGTTATCGCATGTGTTTTTGTATCCACAGATAGATGAAGAACAGATACACTAAGACAGGAATCCTAGAGTTTTGCAACTAACATTTTCAGAACTCATTATCTTTCTTCAGTGAAATACTAGAACTCATGTATGTCTCTTTCCTCTAAAGGAAAAACTAACAGCATGACTAACTTATTTCAGACAAAAAGGATATTAAAGGGTATGTGGGAAGAGTACACAGACAGGAGGAAAAAGCAGACTTTTAAAAAAAAGTTGCTAACTATTTATTACAAATAATGAACTGCAGCAGGCAATTGGGTGGAGCTGTTTGCATGAGAGGTGAACTTGAGCGAGCTATTCTTTCAGTTACTGCCTTAGTGTAGGGACTGAAAGGGGTGGATAAAGAGTCCCTGATAAATTCTAATTCACTTATGACTACTGTAAACAAAGTCAGTTCATAACATTCTTCTCTACAGTTCTTTCCTAAAAGGTACCTAGACAAGTTACTGGTTAATTATTGCTAGTGCTGTCTTTGTTTATCTGCAGTTGTAGAAATGAGTGATTTCTAGGCCTTAAGTTCCCAATTTGACTCCATTTTTAAAAGTATACAGTCAGAGCCTTTGAGGTTTTCCCAAATGCTGCTGCAAAGTTGGACTGCAGAAAGAATGCAACATGCCATTTAATTTCTCTACAAAAGTTTATGACAAGTCATTGAAAATCCCAGCAGTGTGAAGAACTATTTCAAGGTAGATACAAACCAGCTTTTTAGAGAACAAGATACAATGGCAGTTACAGTCAGCACTTAAGTACTCTGCTCATGCTCCTGTAGATGTCTTAGCATGATTATCTGTTAGAATCTCTGACTTTCAGCTTACAGTATAAACTAGCTCTTCAATTAATCAAGTTGAGTGACTGAAAGACTCTTAGGTTTTGACTTGTTGGGTTTATTTAAAGCTGGCTTAAAATGATGCTATAGGAAAACAGCTATAGTTAAATTGTGTTATCTCCCTCAGTCATGAGAAAAATAGATACATTAAGAGAGTTAACAGATACATGTTAAAAACAAGGTTAAAGGGTTTTAAACTTATGTCCCATCACTTAACAATGGTGTGTCTCTTGATGGGGCTCAGAACACACTGATTACAACTGAACAGTGAAGTGTACAGTGGCTGTACCTCTAGCTCTAGGATTAGGGTTTTACAGTGAACCAAGCCATGCTGTTCCTCAACCTGGTTAACTATTGCTGCATGTCCATCATCCTTAATGCTGGCACTTGTATTGCTGTATAGGGAGCCATTCCAGATAACTGCAGCTGCTCTGGTAGTGCTAGCATGAGAGATGCAGAATGCAGGGGCAGACTAAGGATGACTCCCTGTACTTGTTGCTTACTTTTTCCTTAAACTACTTTCTGGTGCTAAAACTGCTTTGCTGGCATATACACTTATGGTGAACAATTCCTGTTATAAACAGACTACCTTAATAAAAGGACATGTCCTCCTGAAAATGATTCCTTTTATATAGGCTTTGAACCAGAAAAACAGTAGAGAAACCATTCCCTTTCCACTGATGAAAGGGAATTCCTTGGAGCTGCAGTTCTGTTGCCTTTTGTGTATACAGGGCTTCCTTAGCACTGTGTGTACTCAAAGAGCTGATTTAATCAGTCAGGCTCTTCTAAAGTTTTAGAGCATCGGCAAAGGACTATGTCCCTACTAACACTTTTATACATGGTATATACAGACCATGGCAGTTGTAGCAGGCCAAGGAGCCTTTCCAAGTAGAATGAACAGCTCTGGCTTGCTCTGCAGCTGTGTACCAGGGAGTGAGGGAATGGGTAGGTAGAACTTTGTAACAGCTAGATCATGGTCACTGGAAGAACAGTAGCTCTGCCTATCCAAGGCTCAGGCCACTGCTGTTGAAATAGTACTATGAAAGCAGTAGCTGCTCTTCAGATCCAAACTCAGCTTCCTCTAGGATACAACAGCCCAAATCGCAGAGAAATAGCAATGAGAGAGGGGAAACAAAAAAGTGGGCGTATATTCCAGAGACCTAGACAACAACCCTGTCTTTTACGAAGAGTAGGTCTTGCTTAGGGGCAAGCAATAGTTCAGCTGAGCTATTTCATTATTCAGTTTCTTCCATTGCAGCTCTCAAGTGCAATTTAAACACCAGTATATATTATCTTACAAATCACTGTAGCAGTACTATGTAGCTCTTAAATATCCAAGAAGTGGACTTTTGACTACAATACTTTAATTCTGAAACATCTTTTTATACTGTCTTACTGCACCATTATAAGCTACAGGGGTTGATTTGTTTTTAAAGCCACATGAGAACAGAATATTTTATTATAGTGTTGCTGGAAAAAATCCTGTTTACTAAAACTGGCTCCCCCCCAAATGAATGAAAATTATATAATTAGAGCTGCATATGAAGGAAACAGTAGGGTTGGGGGGAATGTGCAAGTGTTAACTGAGTCATTTTCACATTCTTATGACTTCTATCCAATAAAAGCAATAGATTTTGTAGAGCATTGAGACAACTAGCCCCTGAATTTAAGCTTTTCAACCTGTTTTCTAATATCCTCATACATCTGATTGAAACAGAGAACTGTACTTACCTGAAGTACAATCAACAGTAGAATAGGACCCTTTTTTACTCCCTAAATAGGCCACCTGTTATTTCTTGGAAGTAGTCTTGTTTACACAAAGATTAAAATAAAGTGCCAGTATGTCTCTTCCTGCCTACACAACCAGCCAGTCATTTGATTATAATAATACAAATTCCACTTTATTTTAACAGCCGTGGCATAGCAGCTGAACCTGTGTTTGTTGGATACTGTGCCCATGAAGCAAGAGGGCAGTAACTGCTGCAAAGACTTCTAGTCAACAACCTGAAGTGCCTCTGGGGTATGAATATATGTACATGCAGTTTGATATTTGAACAAAGACTTAAAATTTTCACATTTAAAATAAAGTTATTTGACATTCTTCTTGGAGTAAAAATGATGGGTTTTAGCTTTCATTAGAAATAGGGATTTGTCACTGTGAAATCCTGAAACTTGATACCATGGAGTTACCAATTCCAGTTTCCTTACATTCTAAAGCTGAGGGAAAATAAAACTAAGACACTATTTAAATAAAGAGCAAACTATCTTTTTATTTCCAAGTATCTTATTATTTGCCACTTTTCTGTATAATCAGATAATTGCAAATCAGAACCATTACAGCTTAAATCACTCATTCCTAAAGGGCAAAAAAAAATCCTCCCTCAACATATTCCAAGGTGGAATCACTGTCCTGGGAGAACTCTGCCTTTCTTGTATTTTTTTTGCACAGATCTTACTCAATTTGCAGAAGCATCATTCCACTTATTTACTTCAGGTAGAAGTTACACCCAGTCCTGAACTCTGGTTTCAACTGGTATCTAACAACATGGGAAGTAATACTTAGTTGTACAGTTTAGAAAGCTTATTAACCACATTCTTTTATTCAGCTGAAAACAAATCAAGATACAGACTGCCACAACTGTAAAGTTATTTCATTTATAGACATAAACTTCACAAACTTTACTTACTAAAGTAAGAAAGAATCCTAATGGCACATTAAGGTGCACTTTGTGCTCATTTCTATGAAGAGGATTCGCATCACTTATGGCAGATATCTGTAAGATAAGAATTTGTAAAGCAGCAAATTGTGGTTGCATCTCTGGCTCAGCTGCTTTGCAATGACAAGGTTGTGCCAGAAGAACACAGTCTCGTGAACGTTCCCTTGGACAGTTAAAAGCACAGGCTGCTCATACAGCTGCTAATTCATCATTTACCACAACCAGTTGGTCCCAGAAGAACATCCTGGTGTACATAAATAGGCTCCTGAAGATACTTAACAGGGAGGGTAGAAAATATCTGTATTGTTCTACAGAGTAAAGCGATCACACCAACCCCATCCTCCTCTGAAGCAGCGCATTTTGCTCTTGACTGTTCAGGGCTTGATAACTGGCAAGCTCCAAAGTGAAGGTTGCTGAGCCTGATGTTAGTGAACGCAAAACTGTTGAGTAACCCTAGATAAAGTGCAGAACACATGTCACTCAATTTAGGATAAAGGGAAGATAAGTTAGCACAGAAACCAGTTTAGGTCACAGAGAGAGAGACAGAGTATACTGCAACATACTAGTAAGTATACTGTACTAGTATACTAGTACTAGTATACTAGTACAGTATACTGCAACATACTAGTAAGTTAATTTTTTAATATTACTGTATTAAAAGTGCAATACATGCATAAGTCAACCTAATAATACACTTTTTAAAAAACTATTCTCTGTAAAACCTATTTTAGCAATATTTACTACTTCTCTGACTTTGTTCCAGTTGAAAACATGCTGGTTTAACAATCTGAATCAGGCACAAAAACACCACTAGATTTGTGGACATGTGCTTTGGACCTTCAATAATTGAAATACAGTAAAATACATCCATTCCAAACTTATTCATCCATAACAACAGGAAAAGTGGACTGAAGCCTAATCATTTTTAAGCATATAAAAAAAGATCAAATGTGCATTTTACCATTAATAGGATTCACATACCATCATTTCTGCTAGTGGAACAGCAGCAACTACAACTCTGTTATCTTGACGACTCTGGATTTCCTGAATGCTGCCTCTCCGCTGTGCAAGGTCAGCAAGTGCTGCACTGAGATGATCTTCACTTACTGTGATTTCTAGGTTCATCAGGGGCTCCAGTATTTGTATACCAGCTTTTTTCAAAGCCTACATGGAAGGGAAGGAGAGTTATGTTGACTCTTGGTGGGGTTTTTTTTTTTTTTAGAAAATTGACATAGTAACTACATACATAAGCTAACACTGCCTCTCAAATTCTCTACTTCCAAAAGCTATAAAGTCCCCAATGAGGGCATTACACTGTCAGAGAAGAACAATTACCAGATATTGATACACATGTACTTTCCCAGTAGTGTATCATGCTACTGTGTTCTATGGCAGCTTACAGTTCCACTGTACCTTTTGCATGCAACGGGAGACACAGGCTGATATCATCGTGTGGGAGGTGTCAGGGTGCACTGTCAGTGATTGCACTGTCACATCTATATCCTGAACTGGGAATCCAAGCAAAGGTCCTAAGAAAAAAAAAAATTAAAGAAAAAGAAAAAAGTACATTTGTTTTTCACAATATTAAGACACATGCAAAAAAGTTTCAGGATTAATTTGGAGCTTCTCACTTTCCCCTCTCCTTCTACTTCCTCCCTCCAGTAGTTATTACTGGTCTTGTTCCTCCTTTTGTGATTTGGGACCTAGCTTTGCCAAAAGAGACAAAGGAATGCAGACTCATACTTTCTTACTCTCTTTACGAAAGTACAGATAATTTTCAGAACCAGAAGTTCCCAAGTGTGCTCATCCATACAACCGTTCCCCAAAATGAAGTTATTTATGAATACATTGTAATACCTAAATCTTGTCTATTGAAACAAGACCTCATTGAAAAAGTAGTGAAACTTTTTGTTTAAGCAGAAGCCAGAATATCTTTTATATTTTCCTTTTCAACACAATGCAATCACAGCAAAGCCTGATAGTAACCCACTACCAAAACTGCAGGGTTAACTCAATTCCATGAGGGATGAGCCATGTCTAGTGTCCTACGTACATCATCTCCCTCCAACACAGGACTCTCAACCAGATCAAAAACTGTATTAGACTGGGTGGGAGGCCTGAACCACATCTGAGAAAAACAAACATACCAGGTTTTTTTCTACAGAGAACATGGCCAGATCTTTTTTTTTTTTTTTTTTTTTTAAGCACTTAATGGCATGAATTTTAGGCTGGAGACAACACAGTTCTGAAGTGTCTTCAAGGAGCATGAAGAAGGCACACAGTTAGGACTCATTCCACAGCCAGAGATGAGAGATGCTTTCCAACTCAAGAAAGCAACATGGAAAAAACACCTCATGCTGCTACTTCTAGAGTAATTCTCATTTATCAATCCACTGCCTGTTAATTTTACTGTAAGGGAGAGTTCTTTGGCCACAAGACATTAAATACTTCTTATTTTTAATCAAACATAAAGGACGCTTTTAGTCCTTTAGAAAGCCTATCCTTTGCAGTTACGTAAGGCTTTTTACTGTATACTGTCATGGATTTAACATATTCAAAAAAATCAAAAACACCCATCAATAACTCTAATAGAAGTGTGGTATGTACATGCTGGCCTCCGAAACCACTTCTGTCACATCACTGTGGTTTACATTATGTCATCAAGTAAACACCTTATCTCTTATACCATACTGAAAAGCAAAACCAAAGGCACCCCAAGCTCACTGTTGAGTGACTGAGAAGAAATCAGCCTTAAAACCAAAGGCATGCTGACTTCCATTCCTGGCATAGGGAAAGGAGTGTTTGGCAATTTTTTTAGTTAAGGAAAATTTAAGCATTTTGCTTTGCATCTAATGTGAATAGGTACTATCTTTTAATTTTCAAGCCACCAAGGAGTTTTTCCCTCCTAGAAACATTTTAAATTGCTTCTTACAGAAATATTAGACCAGTATAGTTGTATAGCACTTCCTGTACCTTGAATGCACGAATTCATGATTCCATTTTCTATAGCTCCTTGGAGTTCTTTAGGTAGCACTTCAATGACACTCGCAGCATACTCGATGATGGGTTTTGTTGTTGCTCTCTCCCCTAACCTGGGCCTCACCTCTAACTCTGCAGTTACAAAGTGTCGTTTATCTCCTACTGTTTTATCCAATATATCTGCAGGGGGGTGGGGAAAAAAAAAAGTGAAACAACTATTTGGAAAAAACCCTAATACATAAAATTCATCTGAAAGTTACTCATAAGATCATTTAAAGTAAATCAAGCTACAAAACCAGAAAGAAGATGTTCCTTCCATTCACTCATTTCACCTGTAGCTTGGGCAGCATTTAGGATGGTTTCTCTGTATGCTATTTGAAGAGGTCCCAAATAAGTCTCAATTCCATATTCACGTTTGATTCGGTCATGAATGATCTCTATGTGTAGTTCTCCCATGCCACAAAGAATAGTCTAGTAAGAAGAAAGTTAAGACAGAAGAGGAAAAACATGCAAAACTCAGGTTTTAATACAAACTGTTTAAGCAAGAACTTGCGCGCTCTTAACAGTCTCTTAGAAATATTTCAAATTCTAAGGAGCCTAAAGAGAAAACAGGACTGCTTTAGGTCACCTGACTTAAACACCATATAAATGAGAGGGTAATTACCACTACCGTGACCACTATAAAAAAGGTCATCTTACATTATCTTAAAGACTATGTAATTTAAACTTTTTAAAATACAGAACTGTCAAAAACATGCAGAGCATAGGATGACTTCCTCTACTCTGTAAAGCACAAGTGCACAAAGCTCCATTTTAGTTTGATGCACAGAACTTTGTACATATATGATATGAACATTTACAGAGTCTTTTTTATTCAAGAAAATCTTAATATGCAAATGAACCAACTGAAGGGTGGTCTTGACAGTTCTAAAATAAAACTTGATTATAAGGTGAGCAACAGAAGATTCATCTTACTTGTCCCGTGTCAGGATCTAGCTTCACTTTTAAACTCGGATCTTCACGCTGAAGGCAGCTCAATGCATTATCCAAGTCTGTACATAAATATCAAACATTGTCTCTAAAGATACTTCAGTAATTTGAGAATCACTGTGAATGTTTAAACATCACTTTCCTCATAAGGTCAAATCTTATTCCCAGAAGGAATCAAAAGGACCCTAGAGAAGCACTGATTTTGGCAAATAAAGTCAACTCAAATTACAAGCAACTTGCCACTTCTGATTCTCTCCCACAAATTAACTGCATGCTACACAGTGCTTTAATTTAATTATTAAAAATACTATTTTCAGAGCGATATTTTGTACTTGTATGAAGACAGAATGGAACCTGTAAGTGCTTCATCAAGTCAGTATAAAGTACTGCTCCCTCTTTACAGATAAGAAAAATTGTCAACTAACTCTTATATGATTTGCCTAAATATTTCAAGATGAGTTCAACAGGAAAAGGTTCAAATGCAAATTATTTTTTTCTGATTCCCCATTATCTTCAGTGCTGAGGAAAGCAGCTACAGATAGATAAACTTTTTCTCTCTCTTACGGTCTTTGGAAAAAACCCAAAAAAACAATACCCCCCCCAACAAAACATCCAAACCCCCCCAAAATAGGAACACCTTACAACCCAGTGGCCCAGCCTGCAGACATAGTGCTCCGAATCTGGTTCTACCTTGCTCCATTCCATCGTACTACACCGGTACCTGTCCTTCCTCCCCTTCACACCCAACCAAGCTCAGCTTTGTTGAAATGAAGATACAGAGTTTAAAGTATGTATTTCCAAAAAGAGTCAAATGGGAACCAAGTTCTCTGGTACAGATTCTTGGGAAACACAGCAAGATTACAGGTCACACTGCATGTGTGAGCCCTAACTAGACACACAGAAGCCTTTGTAAGCAAAGACTTTACACCACAGAGTAAAACTGCAGGTGCTGACTGAAAAAAACCCATGTTTCAAGGTTATTTGTACTCAGGACACTATGTACAGCACACCAGCATGTCAGCAGCAAAACTAAGCATGACAGTAGGAAATTAAAGTGCCTCTATCTCTTCTTTCAAAATGAAGAACTACTACTTTTCTAGACACAAAAACTAGAAAAGTATTACTACTAGTACTGCTTGACGTAGGAATAGCAAAGGATACTGACAACCACAATCGAAAATATATCATGTGTGCAAAACACCAAAGAGAGCCTTATTAGATCACTGATTGATAAATTTGTGCAACTCGCTCATGTTAACCAGGTGTGCATGGATTTGGGACAGCATTGTTCCTTACATAGGAGAATATAGTTATGCTTGAATACCTCATTTGTAGAATATCCAGTTTGTAGAATATCTTATCATATTCTTAGGTAGCTTTGTTGTACCTTGTTGTTTGGCCATTGAAGGAGGTTCAATTGTACAGAAGAAGACGGGGTCAGGGATCTCAACACCTGCCAGCAGAAGGCTCTCTACGTCACTGGTAGACACCTTCTCTCTCCCAGCATCCCTTCCAGCTCGGCGTGCTGCAGCTACTGCTGAAGCTTTTGATGATACTAGGGTATCTCCAGTGGCGCTCTATAGATCACCCAGTGACCCACAAGGAGAGGATGGGATATGAAAAAAAAAAAAAAAAAAAAAGAAAAACCCAAAAAACCAAAACCAGAAACCCTGACCATGTCTCTTCCTCAACACCTCCTGTGCTAAACTCCATTTATTTACTTATTTATGAACAATTACTGTAACTTCTCTCTTCAAATAACTAAAATGATCTGGAAAAATTGTGCTCAAATTTAGCCTAACATTTCTTTGTCCAGTTCATTGCATTTTAAATCTAATGTACCAGTCGAGATATAAAGCCACAAAGAACAGTATTGGTAAATGAGAATTTGCTTATGCATGCCAAAGTTGATTACATTTTAGAAAATCTGTGCAAATGAGATCTATGCAGCCTGTTCAGACAATAAAGCACTGAATTAGTAAACTAATAGAAGCGAGCATGAAACAAACTTACTTGAGCTTAAGTTAAACTGTTGCTTTTGGGTAACTTACTTGGAACATCACCCTCTTTCCCCATAGGAGGTCTCTCCATGGCATTACATTGTATTTTAAGAGTTACAATATATATACAAGCTCAGAACACTACACTAAAATACACCTTCAGTTTTCAGTCCTTTCCATGTAATCAGCACTGCATCTCCCAGTTCAATTACTGACATTTGTACATTGTAATATTTCATTTTAGGAGGAAGTACATGTACATATACTTCAAATAAAGCAAGTTTACATATGTCACAACAATCAAGACCACGTCTGAGATACAATACCATAGAAGTAGAAAGCACACGAGTGAAACAAGGCCCCTTACAGAATCAGTATTTTCCATTACCTGTTTTAACCCAACAGTAAGAGCAATATTGCCAGGCATTAGTGATGGTATTTCAATTTGCTGATCAGCAAAGGGCAGGAGCAGCCGGCTCATTCTCTCCCTGAAAATGAAGTTCTCGAATTACTCAGGACTTTAACAGACATTCCAATGCTACACTAAACCACACCTCTATCTTACTCACGTGCAACTTTTGTTAATATTATATACAGCTGATTGAGGTTTCAGTGAACCTGAGTAAACACGAACAAAAACTAGTGGTCCACGACATTTATCATGGAGAACTTTAAACGCTAGGGCACACAGGTCATCCTTGTACCATTGTCTGCAAAATAAAAAGCACAACAAAAAGCTTACTTGTAGGATTAATCCACTGAAACTCACATTTACCTGAATTTCCACTCATTTAAGAAGGAATATGTTTCTTATTGTAATATTAATGGAAGCAGATTTTTAAAAAACATAATTTATACCAAAAAATATTAACCTAAGCAGTTCCAGCTCCAGTAGGATATGTAAGATGTCATGTGACTCAGCCAATACTAAAGATGATCCCTAGACCCTAATTTTGTAAAATGGCAATATCCTCAGATTAAAAATAGACTTCGAACTCTAAAGTGCAAGTTTGACAACTGGAGATAAATGCATAGAATTCCAGTTGCACTGACCGAAGCAGATTCAGTACTCAAGTGTATTTTTACGTCTGCACATCTCTACTGTTATTTAATACCTAAAAACAGTAAACATTTTTAAAGATATGAATGCTTTATTGATATTTTTCATTTTCTCCTTTTATGCTTTCCTACTTATTTTTCCTTTTTCCTGACCCTCCTTTTCTCCTTGTACTTACAGAAACTCATATGAACGCTCATTAGGTGCAGGCAAGTACATTGTAATAGCATCCAGTAATGGCTGCACTCCTTTGTTCTTCAGTGCACTGCCACAGAGTACAGGTACTGCTTTCTGAGCTAGCGTGACTCTACGGATAGCTGACCGTAACTGCAAAAAAGAATTATTTTCTGTTAACATATGAACTACAATTTAGCCTTAAATTGCATTCCAGCCATCAGATATTGCTAACAAATCCCCAAAAGTTAAGAAGTATGTTTGCAAATATAACATCACTCATCCAAACCCCTTTCACTGCTTTTAATGAGCTCCAAACCATAAACCCAAATGTTTAGATGATAAAACAGAAGACACTGCTTTTAAGATTTCTAAACATTTCATGCAGATCTGCAGCTGTTCTTGTTCTTTTTCTAACAGTTCTTTAAATTCAGAATGTTGTGCCTCACCACTTTCAACAGGCAGTGTCTGAAGATCCAAGCAATTCATAGCGGTTGAGATGCTACATTTTTTAGCAAGAATCAGCAGCTCAGACACAAACTGCACTGACTCTACCTGGAAATTCCATTCACCTTTCCCTAAATGCTTTCACAGCAGCCTAGCTTTCAAAAAAAACCTTCCTGAACAAACGTACCCTACTTTCCAAGTTGTGTCTGGCATGTCTGAGAATCATAGTTAGTGCATTATCGTATAAAATTCATACTAAGCTTGAATATACTTTATTCAAGTACTGTAAATTCATAGTATTGTAATTCACAGTACTGTACATTCACAAAAAAAGCTGGTGTGATTTCTTTTGTTGATAAAATGTACATCTGCAAAATCATAATCTGCATGTGCCAAAGGAAAAAAAACCCCAGCCCTTCAGAATAACAGCTAGCAAAAACTTGTCTATAATTCATGAAATGTAAAAATTACCTTGTCAGCTGGTATTAAATCAAAATTTTCACTATATTCTCCTAGAATCAGTTCAGCAAATTCATCATCCAGATCTGCAACCTTCAACAGAATAGTTCTTTATTATTTGACTATATAGCAGTTAGTCAAATCTTAGTTATTTAGGAAATATAGCTAAACAGAGCAGGAACAAAGCCTTTAAAGACATCAGAGATCATGAACTCAAGCCACAGAAAATTATGGGAATAGAAGTTTCAAGAAAGGACAAAGGTAAAAAAAAAAAATCAAGTCATAAAGCTGCTGTCAGGTAAAACATCAGTGGAGAGAGAATGCTTGTACTTCTCCCTGAAACAGAAAAAGCCTACAACTGTACAGTGACAGCCACGAAGGGTATAATTGAATGTTTGAGATCTGCAAACAAGGCAAAGTCTGACGTAAGCAGCAAGTAACCTTTGCGAGCCAACAGATACACAGCTGGAAAAAACAGACAAGCCTTCAGGGCATTTTGACCTTCTTCATGACAAAGGCCTGTAGGTCCAAGAGCTCACCTGTGTTTTCAAACTGTACCACTTAGCTTGCCAAATAAATTAACTACTCTTTAAACCCTGTCTCACATATACCCTTGCACTGTCACAGACTCGGGACACCCTAAGTGCTGGAGGGCACTTTGCCCCCTCTAGTGGCTACGACAGCAATTGACCAAATACTGAAATGAATCATTGATAAGCAATCAGAAGTCTAATCAAGCTAATAGTTAAAACATGAGAGATAAAGCAAAGCGTTCTTTTAATTCAGTGAAAGCAAAGTGTGCAAGATGGCTGGTATTCGAACTACTACATTTTACAGTGTTTCTGATAAGGAGTATTAATAGGATAGAAAGCATATTAAAAAAATATTTTATGAACAAAAGGTTATCTCAATTATCACGCTCCTGGTCCACGCCTTCCTGCTTGAGAAAGGGCCCAGAAACCATAGGAAAAAAATCCCAACACTGTTCTTACAAAGCTTTCTATCTGACAACACATTTCTTAAGATAAGAGGATGAGTAATAACATCCCCATTTAAAACCTGGAAATTTTGAAAGACAGACTGTGCATGCGTTTTACTGAACTCAGAGCAATATAAAATGGTTCTCTTCAATTCTGATGTTTCAGAGGAAACTGAAAGCCTAGCATCATCTGTTTATGCACTTGCACAATGTTATTCGAAGTTGTATGGAGGGTAGCCCTTCCAGCAAAACGGATTGATATCCGAGATAAACATAATTGTTAACCTCCCATATTTTTGCTTACAAAAGTATGCATGCAAATGTAATCACTACTATACTTTTAAGTTGTATAAAAGCAAATCGAATTTAAACCAAAAAAACCCAAACCCAACTTTTTACCTGGAGGAAAGACTTGCTTAGAGTCTCTCAAGTACAACCAACTCTTCCAACCAACTTTATATAATATAATTATATAAATTACACAAAATAATGTGGGACCTTAAAATGCCAGCTGAGGGGAGAAGGCAAACACTCTGGACAAACTATTTCAAATGTTCTGCACTGCTCAACAGCCAAATTATTCTTTTACTTCCATTAATTCTTCCACACTTCACCCCTCCTAAACTGTCAACTGTGCAAAACCTGGTATCAAGTAGATCAAGTTTCTACTATCTTTCTTAGCTTCGCAGTATGACAATTTATGTTAAAGAAATATTTATACTGTTCTTTTCTCATCTCTCCCATGGACTTTTTGGATGTATCTGGAACAAGATTTAAGGTGGGATTCAACTGCCTCTAACATAGTATTTAGCGCCATTTTGACTAGCCTGCAACATCCCATCCAGCTTCTAGCTGCCACTCCAGAAGGGTATGGATGTCCTGTAGGTTCTGGGTCATATCTGCCAGGCCTCGTGTGAATGTCCCAAGTATCTTTTGGCACCTAAGGCAGTACAAGATGCCATGTTAGCCAACTGAATGCTAAACCTGGTGTCTGCTTTCTTCAGTACCCTATTTATAAAGCAGGGAGTATTTTCCATTTTACGCACGTATTGTACAGCCAGGGAGTCCAACTCTCCATATTCAGCATGTTTTGCCATCACGTATTAACGTTTCACATGTTCATTAAGCGTCTTTGACAGATGGTAAGGAAGTGAAGAAAACTTGAAATTAGTTCAATGAGGACAAATGCAGAATCTTGCACCTGGGACAAAACAAATCTGATACAGAGTGGGGATTAAGTAGCTAGGAAACAGCTCTGCAGAAGTCAACCTGAGGGTCCTGCTGGACAAGTGAGCATGACTCAGCAGTGTCCCCTTCCAGTGACAAAGGCTAACAGTGTACCGGACTGTGTCAGCAAGAGCATAGCCAGTGGATGAGGGCAAGTGAGTAGTACCCTCTACCCTGCACTTGTGAAGCTGCATCTAAAACACCGTCTACTTTTAGGTTCCCCAGCACAAAAGAGACTGACAAACTGTGAGAAGTCCAGTGGAAAACCACTAAGGTGGCTGGAGGGCAGCTGGAGGCCCAGAGAGATGGGTTTGTCTAACTCGGAGAGGCTACGGGAGGATGCAAATG
The DNA here is from genome assembly GCF_035582795.1 of Mycteria americana. Taxonomy (NCBI): domain Eukaryota; kingdom Metazoa; phylum Chordata; class Aves; order Ciconiiformes; family Ciconiidae; genus Mycteria; species Mycteria americana. The sequence continues at coordinate 20,424,122 of NC_134396.1, read as the reverse complement.
CTGTCTCTTACTACTTGAAATGGTGGTGGTGGTGGGCCTGTGTCAGGGGAAACAGCCAGATTCTTTCCAGAGGTACACAAGGAAATGACAAGCAGTGCTGTTGGAGGTTGCAACATGGTAAATTCCCCTTGGACAAAAAGAAATAGTGTTTCACTACAAGGATGATCAAGCACTGGGACAGGCTGCCTAGACAGACTGTAATCTCCATCCTTAGAGGCTTCAAAACTCAACTGAACAAGGCCTGAGCAACTTAATCTAATGCTGAAGTTAGCCCTGCTTTGAGCAGGTCACTGCACCAGACACCTCCAGAGTCACCTCCACCTTTCAGCCTATTTTTTCTACTGTTCTAAATAACGGTTTTAAATATATTATGTATTTACTTTAGCACTTTACTTGTTCTATTAAGGTATTTCTGGCATCCTGGACTTCTTGGAACAGGTTGGGATCATCAGCCTCCAACAGCAGCTTTTGCTCAAAATTTTTTCCATCATCCAAATCAGAAGTAGGTTTCCAAATTATTTGTTCCTTAGTCACAACATCAGCCAGTCCTCTGAAGGTCTTGGCTTCCCCAATGGGCAACTGTGAATAGAATGGAGATTTTACACAGCTGCAAAAAATTAAGAAAGGAGTTCCATTTGAAAGAAAGCAAATAAACATTTAATTTCTAAGCTTACCTGTAAAAGCAAAGGTTTTGTCTTCAACTTTTGTTTGATACTCTCAACAGCGTATGTAAAACTATATAAAAAAACAGATACTAAGTTACACAAAACTTAATGACATAGTAAAATAGGTTTACCATTCCTTATTTAGTGCAAAAATTACTCCTACAATTACACAAAAATATGCATCTGCATAATCAAAGATGTATATAGTAAGTATTAACATAATTGGCTTGCTCTACGCTTAACAGAAAAACTTCAACTTGATTAGATACATTCTCTTAAAAGGTTTTTAGCAATGATTAAAATAACTGCCTAAATACCTTGCCCTGTTTTTGTCCATCTTGTTCAAAAAGCAAATTCGTGGTATCTGATGTTTGTCTGCTTGCCTCCACACTGTCAGAGTTTGAGCCTAAAACAAAAGACAAAATGGAAACATTAGTGCTGATACCTGAACTACACTCCCCAATACTGCTGAGGGATCGAGTTCAGAGTACAGAAGGGAACTGTGCTAATGCGTTGCAACAATCCCAATCCCATGTCTAGCAGCACAGATGAACTCCACAAGCAGCTTTGTCTCATCTCGTCTCTCAGCTGTTGTCATTCCCCCTCCTTCACTAAGGGCACACAGGCATATGGGCAAGGGAACGTGGAGAGAAACTAAGCATTACAGGGGATATATATGGAAAAAAACTCAGTAATGTAGAGACATAAGACTTTACTGCCAAGTTACTTAAGCACACATGGGCACGCATTTCTGTGGCTACACATACAACACTATAAACTACTGTGGTTTTGCTAGTAATCTGTGTACTGCTGAGCTATTTATGATACACATTTCTATTTGAAAGGTAAAACAGGTATATATGAAAATCAGTTCAGATTCAGAAACAGTCTCTTACCAATACAGGGAAATAATGCAAGAACTTCCTACACAGTTTTAGAAAAAATACAAGCAGATCTAATTTTTTTGTTGTTGGGGGTGGGGGCTGTTGCTCCGTTCAGGTTCATATATGATGGCACCTAAATGCTTTCCAATAGCAAGTTAAATAATGTGATTCACACTGACCAAGAGTTCTCTCATCCCTCATCTAGGAAAAAGGTATATCCTGTGGAACACAGTGATTTCACAACATGTAACTTTTCTACGGGATTGAACTACTCGAAACATCTCATGCTATAAAGTAAAATTCCAGCCTGCCTCCACCTTTTCTGCACTATGCCCCAAAGAACAGGTCAAATAGGCCACGGAGGAGGGAGAAATTCTGGCTCAAAATTACCCATTTTCTACATGAAATCTGAAAACACAAAATGAACACATTTCTTTCCACTGGTGGAGCCAGCCAGAAGCATTCACCTCAATCAATGTTTGTAAAGGACAGCAACAAAACACCCCCCCCCCCCGCCAACTTTAATGGGAATCCCACTTATTTGCCCCTTATTACCATGGAAATTCCTGTACACTACAGGACTTGAAATTAAACGTTCAGCTTCCTGAAGCTGAATTTTGATCAAAGCATCGAAAGAGATAATACAGAGCAACATCTCTGTACTATTATTATTATCTCAGTCTGATTTAAGTCATTAGACATTTTTTTTTTTAATTAAATTTTTTAATTTGTTATTTTTACCTCAACACCAGCTGAAGCATCAAACACTGCTACTGCTCCATCCAGGACTCTCAAGCAACGCTCAACTTCCACTGTAAAGTCCACATGACCTAAAAAACAATCTTCCTTTTATACCATCATAATTCAAACACACAACATCAACAAGTCATCACTTTTTTTTTTTTTTTCTAAAATCATGTCAAAACAACCTTGTCTTCACTTGCAGAGAAATACACCCATCAGTCCTTGAAACACTCAAGATTGTCACATCGCAATCCCAGAACTGAGAGCAATTTTGTGTGGAAATGTCTGAGCTCACTTCAAACAAGGTAGATTAGGCACCAGCAAACAATACTTAGCCAAAGCTAAACAGAGCTCAGTATAGGTCTTTTTACTGATGCAATTAAACCAATTAAATATTGCACCATATTTAAAACGAAGACTTACATTCTACAACACCCCACCTTACCTACTCGCCCCTAATAATGCGAGTACTGCTGAAGCGCAGTACCTGGGGTGTCGATCAGATTGATTCTGTAGTCCTTCCAGTCAAATGTAACAGCAGCAGACTGAATGGTAATACCACGTTCTCGCTCTTGTACCATAAAATCTGTCACTGTGTCCCCATCATCAACATCTGTGAACAAGAAGCAGGATTACAGTTGGGTAGGTAAATAATTCAAAAGCTGGAATTGTCTTGGAATACAGATGCTGAGAGAGATTTGGAAATACTGTCCAATTTTATGTACGTATAAGCTATGAAAACTAGCCTTTTTCAGAAAATGATAATGCCAGCTAATTTACCCAGGCTCCCTTTCCAGGGAACAAATGCTCTGCAACTCAAAGACAAGCAATTCCAACAACCTTTTCATTGTTCTTAATCCTAGTAACACCACAAGAAACTTAAAAACCAAAGCAAAGTTCAAAATCATGAATAAAATACAGTTTTAAAAAACCTGGCTGCACTCATTGTATGGAATGTGACTGACATTTTAAAATTTAGTAATTAAAAGGTAATTAAGTTAAAACTAAACTTAAAAAAAACCAACAAAACCCAAAACAAACAAACAAGAGGTTGGGTTTTGCTTGTGTTTTGTTTTTAATTTTTAATAAAAAGAGAAGCAGTTCCACAATTTTAAACATGCAGGCAACGAAGTTCAACCGCTCCACAAGCCCAACATCTTCTACCAATCTCATACACAATGAGAACAGGGAATTAAATTTAAAAGGTCAAAAAGTAGGACAAATGGAGGCTGCTGTGACCCCTTCAAACTTGACGAATTCTGTGAGAGTTGTTGAAGTAAGGAATCCTTCCTGTGCTATGGCTTTCAAAAGAATGGTTATATTTTGTTAATCTGGTTTCTTTACAGGTCAAAAGAGAACTGAAAAAACAGCTTTACCAGAACAGCCAATGATCAACAAGTAAAACAAGGAGAACTTCTAATTAAATGTTAAAACAAATCATAATGCACTAAAAGAAAAACATGAACCTATGATCTCTCAAAGTACAACTGCCTTAGAACGTAATGGAATATGCATTAAAATTTCATTATATTGCAGCACAACTTTGGAACAACTGGCTTCCACGCCAAGTATTCCAACAGCAACCTCTAACTGCATTGCATATTTTTGTATACTATTAAATGTCTCAAAGCTACTGAAATACAAAAAGTATTTCTAACCTCCAAGTGTTCTTATGTATCCAGAATAATACAGCATTCTCTCTGTTGTCGTAGTTTTCCCTGCGTCAATGTGGGCCATAATGCCAATGTTTCGGATTCTGCATAAAGCAAAAACATTGCTTTTACTGTGGTAATTTTTTTATTCAGTGATATGGTTATTTGCATAAACAATTAATACTCACTGAGAATAGCATAACAGATGAGTAACGTTTTTCTTCTGTTGCTTATTTGATACAGCGTACATTCTGATACTGAAGTACATTAGTATTAAAATGGTGACTTTTTTTCAGATCAGTAGTACTCAAGAGTTTTGGAACAGGTTTCCATGCTCCACTTCAGGGAAAGGCCACTTCTTGGCCTCATCCTCACCCATCTGCCCTCCACACAGACAGAAGGAGCCGCTCCACCCTCTTGTCCATCCAAATCCCTAACCCCTGGTGCCTGAAACCACCCATTGTATATATACCCTTTCTGCCCCAAATCTAGCATCCAAGTTCCCATGAAATTGTCCTTGATTCTGTTCAGCCAAGTCCTCCTTTCCAAAGTACCTCACCAGTAGCTTCCAAAACTGCTTCACTAGCTCTGCGCATCACAGGCTTGCGATCAGCCCCCATATTCACCATTAACGCTAGCTGAATTGGCCTTCGGGACAGAAGTAATCTTCCAAGGAAACTTGTTCCCCAAGCCATTCCGTTGGCAACTCAGCCCCTAATTACCTTGTCCTCGTTACTAAGGCCTCATCTAACACGGCTGAGTACTCCCATGAACACAAAGCATACAGCCCTGCCCACAGCAGTGGTCTAGTTGCCAAGAAATCCCTTCCCCCTCGTTCAGCTCCCAGTAGCCACCGCAGATTTGGAGCTTCCCTAAGAGCTCAGTTTTGGTTCTGATGATGTGAACAAGAGACAGTCCAAGACCTCTCTGACACCAAAACTGTTCTACATTGAAATGTCCGAAGGGTAAAAGTAAGCAAGTACTAACTTTGACTTAGAACATGCACATGAATTATGCATGTGACGGGCACAGCAACAACCCATGACTTTTTATCACATCAATTGCTCTGATTGTCAGTGACATCCGAAAAATAAGCTAGCATGACGTACCTGGATATATGAGGATTAATGACAGAACGTAGAGACTTAACATCTCCTGGAGACAAACAAAACAAAACAACAATTTGTAACACTGACCCCAATGTAGAAATGATAGATTTTAACAAAATTAAATATACTTAAGAAATTCCTAAAAAGCTTATATATAAAAAAAAAATTCAGAGCCACAACTCATGACAATCTGTAGTCTTTACCACCTCAAATTTCTAAAGACATGTACTTAATTATCAATAAATCTCTCTTAAAAAAAGAGAAATTCTTCAAAACACTTATAATTTAGAAACAATAGGAAAAAGCCAACACAGAAAAGTATCATCAGCACAGTAAAATCTTACTCTGGAGAAGCAATAACAAAACATGCCACAGTTCAAGACAACTGTAATGCTGATAATCATCTGAACTGGCTATTAGATAACAAATTTCAAAAGTCATTTCTCCTTTAAACACTGAAGCTAAACAGCATAATTCTGAGGGAGAAAATGTAAACTGACCTAGGTTAAGAAAACATGGGACTGAGGAATTTTAAATCCATATTTTCTTGAAAGATATTTCCTCTCTCACACCCATTTAGTTGGAAAATAAGCTGTCAAGCTAAATTTTTATGAAACTAATCCATAATTCAGTTACTCAAGCCATTTAAGTTGTGTTTCAGGAACTCACTTTCCTAGTACTTTAGTTTATCTTTGATAGGCCAAACAGAATTCAACAATATTTAAACTAACATTCGTTTACCATCTACAGATCATCCCTCTTATCAGAGAGACATTAAAGAGGCATCTTACAGGTTAACATCTCGATGAGGAGAAAGACTGATCTTGGGAGAAGCAAGGGAGCAGGCTGGAAATTCACCAACACCCACCAATATCACACACACACATCCCCCCCCAAATAAAAACTCCAACTAACACTGCCTTTTTCCCTCCAGTTTCTAAAACAAACCACAAAATAACACATTAGTATGTTTGAGATTTCTTGTTTGTCTAAGTCACAACATATTCTTGTGTATGGAATGAAGCTCTGCCTCCATGTGACACACTGAGGTCTTTACCACAGCAAAACTGGGGACAAATACAGTAGCCAGCAAGGATGTTGCATAGACAACTACACAGAAACAGTGATCTGTAGCAACAGAGACTGTAGTGACATTAGCAACTGAGAAGAGTAAGTCACCTTCTCAGGTACATGACTCCAGGTTAAAGACTTTTGCTAAGATTCACTGTGTAGTGCTGAATCCATTAATATTTTTTTTTAAAGGAGTTGGTTACCCACCAGTTACCAATATTTTCTTCCCGTCTCCATCTTGATGTAGAAAAAGCGTCCCTGACTCCCAACACTACCTTTTATCAATCAATTTCCATTCAATCTCAGCTACTCAAAAACCAGCAAAAATTCCTTTTAACTGAAATTTTATTTTCCAAGTATCTTATTTTTACTCTCTTTTATCCTGAGTCTGCAAAGAAAATACACTAATGATAACTTAAAACTTCTATTTAATCAGATTCCTGTCTTTCACCCCTTGTCCAACATGCTAGCTATCATCAGTTACTTGATAACCAATTAATACTTCAGGCAACTGGACAGGGGTTCCAGCATGCTTCACAACTGACCTGACTCCTTACACATCTGTATCTTTTCTTTTTCTTATTTTCCAAAGGCTTTATACCATACATCTACTGAGAAAAAAGCAGCAATACAAAATACTTCTTCTCAGTCCTTGAACCTTTTAACTGCTCTGTTTGTACCTCATACACCAAATTCTAGAAATAATGACCAAAAGAATACAATAAAACAGAATACAATAAATACAATAAAGAATACAATAAATTTAGAAAATATTCTTACTCATTTTTAGAGCAATCCCTACTATTAAGAAAACAATTTAAACTTATACCTGGTGGAGAACTGTAGTTTCTTAGACTGCAGTTTTGCTGTGTCACACTTATGACTTTCATTTTTGTCTTCCTGAAATACACAAGCTTAAAAGGAAAAAAAAAAATCTTGTGGAATATTTATCATTATAAATAATTACTTTGTAGGTAGATTTTTGCCAGCTGTAGAAAACTAAACTCAAAAAAATATCTACAGGAACTGATACTGTTGTTAGATATTTATATAAGCTCAAGATACCAGCTATTTGGAAGCAGAAGCGTGAAGATGGTAGCACTGAGGTTTAAACCAAGTCCAACCCCAATATTATTTGAAGTCCAGTAAAAATCCATGATAGCATCAAAACATGTTGTCGGTAGCCACAATATTTTAAATATCTAATTATTAAACATCTAATTAGTAAACATTAGTACATCTAATTATTTGTGTAAATAATATAAATTTAACAATAACAAATGTTAGGTAATCAAAATCACAGATCTACATTTAATTTTTCTGTAAATCACATTTAATTTTTCTGTAAACTAAAAAAGTTTACAGAAAAACTACAAATTAAACTTTCACATTCTGACTTATGTGAAGTCCCATGCCAACATGAAATTATGCATTCTGTTTAGATACCAATTTTTAAAGGAAAGACCAAGAAAAAAAACTTTACTCAGGGGTACCCGCTTATTTCTTTTGCTTACAGAGAAAGTATCAGAATTTGGGAAAAACTTTACCTTATTGCACAAACTTGATGACTTCAACACATTCACTGAAAATTTTGTCATAATTCTCAACATTCTGGCTCTCGTCTCTAGAGCTGTTCCCTGCCAAGGTAAGAAAACATGGTACAAAACGTTTATGACAGGAAACAGGTAACTATACTACTTCCACATAAATCAATCATGAAATGTAATTGTTTTTCAAGTTAGATCGGGTTACTGTTTTTCAGGTTACTGCTTTGCAGGTTAAATCGGTGCCAGATCCGTAAAAATAACGTTATTAAGCCTTAAAAATGTAGCACAAATGCATGCCCACAAACACTAAACGTATTTCTCAAAGCAATTCGCAAACAGCAATAAAAGAAAATACTAAATACTCCGAGCTTTTAAGCATCGCCAAAACCACTGCGACACAAAGCCCCAGTGCGGAAGCTTCAAAAGCGTTCCTCGCTGGCTGCTGCTTATTTAAGGAGACACCAGCATCCAGCTCCAGCGACGTTACGCTTCGCGGTAAGAGTTTCACGATAAAGGGCAAGAAGCTTGCACGCAGGCCCACTTCCACCCCATCATCTTACGAGCCAAACACCAGTCTTCTCGAGCCGCCGCTGCGCTTTGCTGAGCAGGACAGCGCGACGGGAGCGCTGCCCTCACGCTGCCCTCACACTGCCCGTTACAAGCCCACCCAGCCGAGCCCCGCTGGCGCTCCGCACCCCGACGCTGCCCTGCCTGCCGTGTTACGAACCGCTGGGACGCTGCTCCGTCGGCCCCCGCGTTACCTTCTGCCTCCGGATGAAGAGCCTTAACAAGGCCAAGCCTGGGCCGGCGCCGCGGGCCCGGCCGGTACAGTCGCCATACCGCCGGAAGGCGCGCTCCTTCTTCCTTTCCCCGCCAGCCCCGCCACCTAGCTGCCGTTCCGCCCTCCTGCCCCGGCCTGACAGACCCAGGCGACAAGAAGCGCCGCTCCAGCCTCTCCCCCTCCGTTTTCCCCCTCTTCCCGGCCTCGCCAAGACGGCTGCGTAGCCCTCGGAGGAAGCGGACCGCCGCCTCTCCGCCGGGAGGAACCAAAGCGCCACGAGGGAGCGTTTCCAGCCGGGGCGGGTTTTCAGGCCGCCCCCCCTTTCGGCTGCGGCGAGGCTGCTGGGCGGAGGGCTCGGCGGAGCGCGGGGGGACGCCGCGGGGCCGCCGCCATGGTGAGACCCGGGGCGGCGAGGCGGGATGGGGGCGACGGGGCGCGGGACGGGACGGGGGAGGGGTGAAGGCGGCCGAGCGGGCCCCGCCGCCCCGCAGTTGAGGGTGCCGCTGTCGGGCCGCGGCCTGCTCGGGCCCCCGCCGCGTGTGCCAGCGGCGCTGGGCCTCGGTGAGGGTGCAGCGCCGGCCCCGGCCGCCCGGGCCTCGGCCGGCGATACCCGCTCACCGCTCTGCCTTGCGTCCACAGCCGCAGAACGAGTACATCGAGCTGCACCGCAAGCGCTATGGCTACCGCCTGGACTACCACGAGAGGAGGAGGAAGAAGGAGGGCCGCGAGGCTCACGAGCGGTCGCGGAAGGCCAAGAAGATGATCGGGCTGAAGGCCAAGCTCTACCACAAGCAGCGGCACGCTGAGAAGATCCAGATGAAGAAGACGTGAGTACCCGCCGCTTCTCTGACGACGTCTAGTCATCCTGATGTTTGAAGGATGAGATGAGACGTCAATATCGTTACAAAGAACTACTTATTACTTGGATCATACGTTATACCTTTGAATAGGGCTCAGGTTGTAGGAGATAGTGGGTTTGGCCACAGTGAAGACATTTCTGATTTCCTCTCTTGTCAAAGGGTGTTAACAGTTCTGCTCCTAAAACCATTCCTTACGATGAGTTTTAATTGGCAATAGCAGTGAGTAATGTAATTGATAAAAATATGAATGCATTTACTTAGGGCTTTTACATTAACTGCTGTATTAGTGTAGCAAGAGGCAGCAGGCATTTTTTTAAGTGTTAATAGAAAAAGCACAGTAAACGTACACAGTGTTTGAGTAGAACATGAGGCTTGTCTTCCAAGATAAAGTACAATATCAAGCATAGATAAAAAAAAGCACTTTTCTGAATATTTTCCCTGTTGTTCAGAAATTGAAATCAAAGCTGTTAACAGTATTCTTTGTTGATAATGAACTTAATATCCGTTCACCATGGTGTTTTCCAAGTGCAGACAGTTATTTTTCTCTGGTACTTGTAATTGTATTGGGTTTGTTAACTAGTTTGTGGACTCCCCCCCCCCCCCCCCCCCCAATGGCCTCAAAATGAATGAAACATGACCCCTTTTACACACACACGTTCCTCAGATTGGTAAGCATTGCCATCAAACCTCAGAAGAGCAGTAGTATGTTATTTTTTGTCAGAGAGGAAGGCTACTATCTCTCAAAGTGCTTGGCTGCTTGTTTTAAGTCATTCAGAAATTCCTTAATAAGATGCATGTCTTGTGTTCCTGTCTTGATGGGAATTGACAAGCTTTTATGCACTGTGCAGTCTGTCAGTTGTTACATTAAGTGAAATTACTAGCTTACCTTGCAAATTATTTAGGATTATTCCTTAAATATAAATACATACTTGTTTACAAATATCTCTTTAAAGAAAATTTTGAGCAGGCACAAGTTAAGTTAAAAGGATATATCTAAAAATGAGCCCTTTTCTTTTCTACTCTTAATACTGGTTTTCTTTCCTTGCAGCATTAAAATGCATGAAAAGAGAAATACAAAGGAAAAGAATGATGAAAAAACACCTAAAGGAGCTGTACCAGCATACCTGCTGGACAGAGAGGGCCAGTCCCGGGCCAAGGTTCTCTCTAACATGATCAAGCAGAAAAGAAAAGAAAAAGCCGTAAGTAACTGTATAAAAATGCCTATAAACTCTACAGGAGGGATAGGCAAGGCAGGAGAGGCAGTGGGGTAGCCCTGTATGTTAGGGAGTGTTTGAATAGTTTAGAGCTTAATGATGGTGACGATAGGGTGGAGTGTCTGTGGGTAAGAATCAGGGGGAAGGCCAACAAGGCAGATATTGTGGTGGGAGTCTGTTACAGACCACCCAACCAGGATGAGGAGGCAGATGAACTATTCTATAAGCAGCTGGGAGAAGCCTCACGATTGCTAGCCCTTGTTCTTGTGGGGGACTTCAACCTACCAGATGTCTGCTGGAAATACAATACAGCAGAGGGGAAACAGTCTAGGAGGTTCCTGGAGTGTGTGGCAGATAACTTCCTGACGCAGCTGGTGAGTGAGCCAACGAGGGAAGGTGCCCCGCTGGACCTCTTGTTCATGAACAGAGAAGGACCTGTGAGCCATGTGATGGTTGGAGGCCGTCTTGGGCAGAGTGATCATGAAATGATAGAGTTTTTGGTACTTGGAGAAGTGACGAGGAGGGTCAACAGAACTGCCACCTTAGACTTCCGGAGGGCAGACTTTAGCCTATTTAGGAGACTGGTCAACAGAGTCCCCTGGGAGGCAGTCCTGAAGGGCAAAGGAGTCCAGGAAGGCTGGGCATTCTTTAAGGAGGAAGTCCTAAAGGCACAAGAGCGGGCTGTCCCCAGGGGCCGAAAGACGAGCTGGCGGGGAAGAAGAGTGGCCTGGCTGAATAGAGAGCTTTGGCTAGAACTCAGGAAAAAGAGGAGAGTCTACGACATCTGGAAGAAGGGGCAGGCAAGTCAAGAGGACTACAAAGGTGTAGTGAGGTTGTGCAGGGAGAAAATTAGAAGGGCCAAAGCCGAGCTAGAGCTCAATCTGGCTACTGCCATAAAAGACAACAAAAAATACTTCTTCAAATACATTAGCAGCAGAAGGAGAGCTAAGGAGAATCTCCAGCTCCTAGTAGACGGGGGAGGGAACACAGTGACCAAGGATGAGGAAAAAGCTGAGGTACTTAATGCCTTCTTTGCCTCAGTCTTTAATAGCAGGGCCAATTGTTCTCTGGGTACCCAGCCCCCAGAGTTGGAAGATACGGACGGGGACCAGAATGGAGCCCCCATAATCCAGGGGGAAATGGTGAGTGACCTGCTGCACCACTTAGACACTCACAAGTCTATGGGGCCTGATGAGATCCACCCGAGAGTACTGAAGGAACTGGCAGATGTGCTCACCAAGCCCCTTTCCATCATTTACCAGCAGTCCTGGCTAACTGGGGAGGTCCCTGCTGACTGGAGATTAGCAAATGTGACGCCCATCTTCAAGAAGGGCCAGAAGGAGGACCTGGGGAACTACAGGCCTGTCAGCCTGACCTCAGTACCAGGGAAGTTGATGGAGCAGATCATCTTGAGTGCTATCACATGGCATGTAGGGAATAACCAAGGGATCAAGCCCAGCCAGCATGGGTTTAGGAAAGGCAGGTCCTGCTTGACCAACCTGATCTCCTTCTATGACGACGTGACCCACCTAATGGATGAGGGAAAGGCTGTGGATGTTGTCTACCTAGACTTCAGTAAAGCCTTTGACACTGTTTCCCACAGCATTCTCCTGGAGGAACTGGCTGCTCATGGCTTGGACGGGTGTACTCTTCGCTGGGTAAAGAACTGGCTGGATGGCCAGGCCCAAAGAGTGGTGGTGAAAGGAGTTTACTCCAGCTGGCGGCCGGTCACAAGTGGTGTCCCCCAGGGGTCTGTGTTGGGGCCAGTTCTGTTTAATATCTTTATCAATGATCTGGACGGAGGGATCGAGTGCACCCTCAGTAAGTCTGCAGACAACACCAAGCTGTGCGGCAGTGTTGATCTGCTTGAGGGTAGGAAGGCTCTGCAGAGGGACCTGGACAGGCTGGATCGATGGGCTGGGGGCAGTTGTGTGAGGTTTAACAAGGCCAAGTGCCAGGTCCTGCACTTGGGTCACAGCAACCCCATGCAACGCTACAGCCTTGGGGAAGAGTGGCTGGAAAGCTGCCTGGCAGAAAAGGACCTGGGGGTGTTGGTTGACAGCCACCTGAATATGAGCCAGCAGTGTGCCCAGGTGGCCAAGAAGGCCAATAGCATCCTGGCTTGTATCAAAAATAGTGTGGCCAGCAGGACTAGGGAAGTGATCGTGCCCCTGTACTTGGCACTGGTGAGGCCGCACCTCGAATACTGTGTTCAGTTTTGGGCCCCCCACTACAAGAGAGACATTGAGGTGCTGGAGCGTGTCCAGAGAAGGGCAACGAAGCTGGTGAAGGGTCTGGAGCACAAGTCCGATGAGGAGTAGCTGAGGGAACTGGGGTTGTTCAGCCTGGAGAAAAGGAGGCTGAGGGGAGACCTTATTGCTCTCTACAACTACCTGAAAGGAGGGTGTAGAGAGGTGGGGGTCGGTCTCTTCTCCCAGGTAACAAGTGATAGGACAAGAGGAAATGGCCTCAAGTTGCACCAGGGGAGGTTTAGACTGGATATTAGGAAATTTTACTTCACTGAAAGGGTTATCAAGCATTGGAACAGGTTGCCCAGGGAAGTGGTTGAGTCGCCATCCCTGAAAGTATTTAAAGGACGTTTGGATGAGGTGCTTAGGGACATGGTGTAGTGGTGGTCTTGGTAGTGTTAGGTTTATGGTTGGACTCAGTGATCCTAAAGGTCTTTTCCAACCTATACGATTCTGTGATTCTGTGAAAATTCAGATACTTACAATTACTTGTGACAATTACTGCTTTGTGTTGCTGATGCTCAGGTGACTTACAGCCTACAAGCAAAGTCTAAATAAAACCTGAAACCTTGAGTAACTGAGCAATCTAGGACAAAGCAAGTATATGCAGTATCTTGATTTTCGTAACTTTAAATGCTAATTAAAATAAGTAGCTACGAGTTGTATAAAAAGTATGGTCTACCACTACACTTTAGGGAAGTTTTACTTTATGCTTTGGTTGTCCCCTTTCATTTAGCAATGCGGCATGTAAGACTTTTGACTTTTTTCCCCTCCCTTCCAGGGAAAATGGGAGGTTCCTGTGCCAAAGGTCCGTGCCCAAGGAGAAACAGAAGTTTTAAAAGTGATTCGTACAGGAAAGAGAAAGAAGAAGGCCTGGAAGAGAATGGTTACAAAAGTTTGTTTTGTTGGAGATGGCTTTACTAGGAAGCCTCCTAAATATGAGCGATTCATTCGACCAATGGTAATGTTCTTGAGTAATAATTCTTTTGACTTACTGTGGTGAGGAAGCTTTCTTCTATGATAATGCACTTGATTACTAGTGATGTAGAACATTCCTATTAGTTTCCTTGCAGAAATCTAAACTTTGAATAGCCTGAGGGTGGGGAGACAGCCCTGCAGTCACAGTCTGTGTTGAAATATCTCTGGTCTTACCCCTGTAACTCAGATGATGCCAGTAAATTAAAGCTACAAGCTGTCAAATTAGCATGGGAGGGTCTTTAGCAAAGGCACTTTGAATAGCTTGTAAAGTTGGAGGCTTCTTTTTCAAGCTGCTGTGAGTGTTAGCTGCAGAAGCCAACTCTGTCCTAGGACTCCAGAACTCCCTCCTTCAGGCTTATTAAGTAAGCTTGAAGCACAGTCATGACCATATGCAAGGGAAATGCTGTGCCTCTAGCCTGACCTTTTCTTACACAGCTGCAGGAACTGGGCTCTAGCAGCCTGGTAGTGCACAGGAGGAAAAGCTAGATTCACTAAGACAGTGTAGTTTTTCTATAAATACCTGTTCCTGTTTCCTCACAGGAATCAACAATCACTATGCAGGCTGCCTGTTGGATCGTACCTCATTACTATTTTGATGGTCATCTTACACAGGATAGATAGATTGGATAGATTTTTGACATAGAAAAGTTTGTGGTACTTAATGGTAAAGTACCTGTAACAAAGCACAGGTCACTAGATAGAAAGTGCTGTAAGAGATGGGTATTTAACATTTTACAATATGTGAAAGGTTTTTCAGTTTTATAAGAAAAAAGGAAAAATTTCTAGTCTTAAAAACCAGTAGCACTGTTAAATGGATTACCATAAATGCCTCATTTCTTCATGGAACAGAAGCCATCTGAGGTAGCAAGTATTATTCTTGTACTACTATTAAAAATCGACATCCTGAAAATATACATGGAATGCTTTATCTTGTCATTAATCAGGTTTTTAAACAACTCTGGTGTTCTATAGTAGGCAGATAGCATTCTGTATTCTAAGTTGTTTCATTCTTCCCAGTCTCTCAAAACATATAAACCTGAGGACATAAGGCCAAAAGTGTTAAACTAGATTAGTTGTGAGGGTTTAAAGCAAATATTAACTCATTCTAACACTCCTTATGCAACAGGGCTTACGTTTCAAGAAGGCACACGTGACACATCCTGAACTTAAAGCTACTTTTTGCCTACCTATCCTTGGTGTAAAAAAGAATCCTTCTTCTCCTTTGTACACAACACTGGGTGTAATTACCAAGGGTACCGTCATCGAGGTGAATGTGAGTGAGCTTGGCCTTGTGACACAAGGGGGCAAAGTTATCTGGGGTAAGTAGTTAAACTAGCTATACTGCAGAACTACTTTTAAAAGTTTTAAGTCTTCATTGCCTGAGGTATTGTTAAGACCACATCCTATAGTCATAATCGACCCATTGTTAAATGTTAGGTTTGGGCTGTAGCAGAAGCAACTACTAGGCAACTCTAAAAATGCAAGCTTTGAGTTTAAATCTTAGGCTTTCCATTCACACTTTCAAAATCAAATTAGGTGAAGTTCAGAACAAAGACTCAACTTGCTTGCCTGTGTCTCACATTAAGCAATGCTACAAGTCTATAAAGACCTAACCATGTGAACTATGAACAATTGTATCGTGTTTGCAGTGGGAGTTCCATGTAGAAGTATCTTCATAGGATCAGGCTGACTTCTTTTAACAGAGGGGTTGACTTGGACAACAGCAGAACCTATGAATTTTTTTTTAATCTACCTAGAACTCTAAATGATCTCTTTATAAAACACAGCCTGAATGAAATATTTAGAGAACCTAAGTTTGCAGCTCAGCAGAAGGTAGATTTAGACTTCAAAAATGCATTGCAGGTTTTGGAACAGTCACAAATTCCCCACCCTTTAAAGAGACTTGTGGATTGAACTTGCAAACATAGAAAAATCTAATTAATTATATGAACTACTTGAAGCTTTTGTAGATGTTTAATTCCCTTTTCTTTTCTAGGGAAATATGCACAAGTAACAAACAATCCAGAAAATGATGGCTGTATTAATGCAGTTCTACTTGTTTAAGTTGTGTTTGATACTATGCATTGCTCATGGGCTCCTGCAAAATCAGTGCAGTTTCAACAAGTTTAAGATCGCTGGAACCTTCAACCATTCAAGAGCATTGACCCCACCAGCTGGTGAAGGAACTTAAGTGCCAGAAATGACTGCTTGGGTTTTTATATTTATTATGTTTGCTCAGCTGAACTGTCCAAATAAAATGATCCAATTTTCATGTTTTGTTCATGTGGTATGGATTTGATCTAAATCTTCTTGGTGTTTTTACAGTAGCAGTTTCCTGGCTTTGATATATTGTATAAATACTTAATTCAGCTCACATTCCTAGCAATGGGAAATACAGCCACTTGTCTCCTATGAGGCCTACTGTAATAGCTAAAGGTACAGAAGAACATACTAACTCGTATTCTGTTTCTGGGAAAGCAGAAGAGACGGAAGAATGCAGCTAGAATCTTACTGCAGACTGACATCAGAAATTAACACTCAGTTTGATACTTGCCCCTGCAGAAGGCATAGGCTTGAGAACACACTAGCAGCATGGGGATACAGGGCAGGGAAGATAACTAGGACAACAGCTATTTCTGCCCCACCATCACCTCATGTCTTTCTCCCCTTTGCCTCCATGACTGCATTAATGGAAAGAATAAGGGCTGGAGAGTGTAGCTCTGTAGTTCCAGACAAGAGAACAGTTCCAGAAGTTTAAATTTATGAAGCTGTAGGGGTTTTAAGATGTGAAATTTGAGAACAGCATGACAACCCTGATACTACAACTACTTGTAGCTATTTTGGTGGCTTTAAGAAACATTCCAGAAAAACTAAAGGCACAAGCATCAACTGATCAATATATACTTAGCTTGCATCCTCAAAGTAGAAGAAACAAAAGCTGCTTCTAAACTGGAAGCTTTCAGCGATGCTGTATATAACTGCATCAGTAATCTTCTAGTCAAGAATTTGGTGGTAAACTTAGCACAATCTATCACTACAAATAAACATACTCACTATTTTATATTCCTACTCTTAAACTACTTCACTTCAAGCCAAGGAGCTTTTAACAAATTCCAAGCCAAATCCTTATAAGCTTTCTCCAGTTTGAGGGCACTCTTACCCCTCACATTATAAGAAGGAAACTTCCAAACAAAACTGGTATTTCAGAAGCCAGAACGTGAATAGGTTTGCATTGGGTTTTTTTTGCATTAAAAAAAGTTTAAGGCTAGAGTACAAATGCAATAAGCAGGTTGAGTAGCAGATTATAGAATCACAGAGTAGTTATAGCTGGAAGGGACCTCTTGAGATTGTGTAGTGCAAGCCCCCTGCTTAAAGCAGTCAAATACAGCAGGTGTCCAAGGGCCACATCCAGTCGGGTTTTGAGTATCTCCAAGGATGGAGACTCTACCACCTCTCTGGGCAACCGGATCCAGTGTTTCACTACTCTTAAGAGTTTAAAATGTTTTATCCTGTATTCCAGTTTGTGCCCACTGCCTCTTGTCCTGTCACTGGGCACCACTGAGAAGAGTCTTGCTCCATCTTCTTTACACCCCCCCCACCCCCAGTATTTGTACACAAAGTAAGATCCTCCTCAGCTTTCTCTTCTCCAGGCCAAACAATTGCAGCTCTCAGCTTCTTGTATGACAGATGCTCCAAACCCTTTATCATCTTCATGACCAGATCATGTTTCAGATCTGGAAATCCAGCCAGGAAATGAAGCTAGCTGCTTCTGTACCAGCTTTCTAACTTCTCTTGCAGTACTTGATAGAGGCAGTACTTTAACTATACCGAAGTCTTCTCCTCTTACAGGCTATTTTGTTAGTTTAACACATTGCCCTAGTCTAGACTTAGTAACTTCCTATGATTTACTTCTTTGTGTGGTGACAAGTGATTTGAAACTAAGAGAGGGTTGCAAGCCGGTAAGTCATTTGCTTAGAGAGAGGGCATTTTGTCAGAACAGATAAACCTCCATTTAAGTTCTTGTTACTTTACCCTTTACTGCACATTAACAAGTAACATGAACAGAATACTTTAATCTACATTTTGTGCTACAAATACACGACTTGTTAGCTGAGTAACACAGTTGTTGCACTTAAGACATTTTAATGTACCACACTGTAGGGAGTGCATTACAGCATTTCTAGTTGGCTTCTCTATAGCAAACTACGTTAATAACTGCTAAGTTTACATCATCTTGCATAGTTGATATAAAAAGCAGAATGCATGCTGTAACATTCAGAACAGCCTATTCTATAGATTTTTTTAATAAAAGCCTGATGCATAAGCTAATTAAGTACAGGAAATTGTTTTAATTGATAGAAGATTTTTCAACTAATCTTTGAGCTTTCAAAGCTCTGTGGTAGCAGACAGATTGTAAAGTGATGCTAGTTCTAGTGAACTGAACCACTTTAAAACATGCCTCCTGTATAGCAGAAAGGACTCAAATACTAAAAACCAAGGAAAAAAAAAAATCACAAAATATAAGTTTAATTACTACTTCAAAATATTTCAAAGGCAGCCAAGACAGTTCCAAAAAAGAGAAAAAATTAACACTGTAACAAGACTTAAGTACAATACTCTAGAATAGCAACTCATCCTCCAATAAGATTTATAAACGGGGTATCACTAGTTTAGAAAACATCTAGCCACATTTGTGAAAATAAATTTGGAAGTGTATCCTCTTGGAAATAAAATTTTAGAATGGTCACTTAAAGCAGAGAAGCTGAAAGTTAGCCCTATTTGTTGCTATCTTTAACTTAGTAGTGTTGATGATGTTGTAAGTGATCAATTTGATTACTGACATCTACAAATGAAGTGGTATAAAAAAAGCAACAGACCAAGGTCAGACATCATTTCAAATAAGTTAAAAGCACTTTTGAAATAAGACATGTATACATTTTCATGTAAAGGGCTATGAAACATGAGAACAGCAAACAAGAATTCTGCATGACACGAAAATAGAACAAAAAGAGAACAGGGGAGAAGCAAAGCAAATCCTGCTAAAAATTAACAGGCAGTACAGAGACATTTGAACAAATGTTGGATTCCAATACAAAACCATTTACCATTTAAGTGCAGGGCTGAAGTCACAAGTTAGTGTTCTTTAAACTCTGTTCCTAGACTAAATAAAGCTCAAAAATACTGCTTGCTTTCACTGTACACATGTCGTTCCACAGCATGTTATAATAGCATTTAGTACAAACCTGTATAAAGTTGATGTTTTAATCATTGGTTGCTAGTGCAATAAGGTCTTAAAAATTCTTTAATAGTTTGATGGTAGTAAGACAGGCAGTTAACAGACCAAAAAGAAATCATCCAAGCTTAAAAAAGCTGTTTTTCCCAAGGTAAAACCATTCAGTCAATACAGTTGTCAGATATGTTCCCTTGCATTAATATAACAGAAGGTATAGACTATTGAACTACTATTCCAATGGGACAATCAGTACAGCAATAAAAACTATTGAAGTCAGTATTTTGATTTTGCTACTCTTTATTTACTGCAAGACGATTAATGCCAAAGAAGTTGTTGCAGAAATAAACCGCACCCTTTAGTTCAAAGTACTGCTGCCATCACAGTTAGAACAATGTCCAGTTTTCAAGACTGTACTGGTTATCAGAATTGCTAATTGTACCCCAACTGCCTGCATTCTGTATGTAACAGTCTGGCCATCAGCTACTATCTCAGATATCCCAGATTTACAGAGGTATCTACTCAAGAGTATACTTAAAGATGTGAATTTAAGTTCAGTATTTAAAACTAACTCACTGAAATGAGATCAGAATTATGATTGTTCTCAGTAGAAACCAAGACTGACCTAATCTAATAATCTTGTAATATTTATGTATTCAATATGCAAATGTCTTAGAAAGATACTAAACAAAATCAGTTCCAGCTTAGCCATGAAAAGTAAAAGCCAGATGAGCGATATTACCTTCTCACAAACACTGTTTTCTGACCACACAGGGCATACAAGCAATAAACATACATATCAAAAATCCACCCGGAAGTAATTGAAATGACTGGTATTTACTTTTCACAAGCAAAAGAATCCTTGACTTTTTGAAAGTGGATACATTTGTGTCAATTGACATATTCGGAAGATCACTCTTTAGTAAAGCTTGCTCCAAAAAATGGAAGATGAGTCACAATATACTGTATACAACCACCCTTTAAGCCACCAGCTCTCTCAAATCCCGAACTCTTAGCAATGCAATAGATGTATTTTCTAGCCACTTTTTTTTTTTTACACAATAGATCTCAGCAGCAAAAGAGAAGCCACACAGAAGAGAAGTTTTGTCTCATGTGCTTTATAGAAAATGCTTGATTAGTTTTAGAAATGCTTAAGGTTCACTTGAATATGTTTACAAACAATCATGAAAGTTCTTGAACTTTTATCAGTCATGGGGTTCTTGAGTACCTGTATGTACACTGATAGGAAGTTACAGCTACATAAAACAGTTCAAGAAACCTGGATTTAACTCTAATCCCATGCACCTTGAATCTGAAGTTTAGGTAATACACGTTTCTTAAAAACAGCTTTTTTTCCCCCGCTATAAGCTGTTCTTAACAGATTAAAAAGGAGCATGGTACTTCATCAGCTGAAAGAAATAGTATGAATGTATCTTATACCATTAAAATATCTTATAAATACGGTTAAGCTATATAAGCATAAAATCCAAAACAAGATTCTTATATTAGCTCCATAGAGGAATAAAAGTTAAGACAGCATTGCAACTATTCAAGTGAACCTTGTACTCGGAACTCCTGAAAAGCAATTTCTAGATACATCTGTTTGAGACAGAGACTAGTTCATCCATTCTAGAAAAGGCATATAGCCGGACAGATAGTGGTGTGATTTCCTGTTCTTAGAACCATTGTTCTTTCTTATTCCCGAGTTTTTAACCCATTACAAGAGGAGCTTCATTTACTGAAAGACACACATAGAAAACTAAGGAGTAACTTACTGTATGTCTGACAAATTAAGTTAAATATACAGTTTGCCAGGCAAACCTCTGAAGGAAAACATGTATGAAGCACCTGTTTTTATTTCTGTTCACATACATAAAGTTTGGTTGCTGCTTTTAAGAAAAACTGAACTGAGAAGCTATCATGCCAGGGATTACACCCAAATTAGAAAAAGTGGGAATCAGAAGGATTTGCAAGCAAACACCTGCTGACTCCTAAAGTCACAGAAGTTTGGCAAACAAGCATTTGCTGAAACACCCACTAATATTCACACTAATGAATGTCACAACCACCTGAAATGCCAGCACTCACAGAAGTCACACACCTGGCAGACAACATTTTAATAGTTACCCCACAGCACCAACCAAGTATTTGGAAAACACAAAGCACCACTTCCATCCAGACCAAAACAAGATCAAAAGTTGTCATATCCTTTTCCTGTAGTGTAACAACTAATCAAGTATCCACTCAACACATGCAAGTAGTAAGGAAGGCAGTTCAAACTGTTCCATACATGTACTAGAGTCTACACTCCATACACTCTGGAAAAAACTTGGGCTTACCGAGATGCTCACTTTGGAAGCTACAAATAGTTAATTGTGTAGGCATCTCTTCACGTAAAGAACTTTATTATCAGCACACACTATGGCAGATACTGCACTGTTTCTACTGACCAGCTGTTTCAAGTGATTCTCATGAAAGACAGACGCTGCTTATGTTGTTATGATCTACTGAGTTATACCTTCTTGTGTATTTTGAGACCTAGAATCACAGAATCTTACATTCTTTTAATCTCATCTGAGAAAAATCTATGGGGAGGGAACAAGAAGCGAGGAAGGATTTTTCTTGTTCTGCTTCTCTCCACAGTAGAGAACACAAAGTTATTAAAAAAACCAAATGCTAGAGTGATGTCTGGCCTCATGGAAGCCTATGGGAATTTAAGGGACCTTGATAGCGCCAGGATTCTACGCTGCATTTTTCCTCCATGACTGCCACCTCAAATATGCAAACTGTTCCCTTTGCTAGCACAACTGTATTTATTCAGCATGTATCCTTTATAAAAGGAGGAGCCTAGCTGTTTACTTTCATACTCTGATGCAGCTCAATGTCTACTGGTTAAGAATTCAAGAAAACTTGAGGAAAGGTAATGAATCCCAAGAGGAAGTCCAACCCAGAATTTTAAACATGTGTGTCCCCTGTCCCATATGGTTTAGTTACACCCTAGTGTTTTACACAAAATAACTTTCTTATAAATAGATGAATTAACAATCAATATTTCATTTTTAAACTGGCTTTCCTTTTTTCTTGGGTGGACCTTTGTAGCCTTTGGCCTTTCTTCGCAAGTTTCTCCGATCTACAATGGGTACCTCAATTTCTGCTTCCTCAGAGCTGCTGTCAGCAGCCCGCTCTGCTCCTGTCTGCGTGTACTGATCTACCTGCTCAGACTCTTCTGAGTGCTCTTCCAACTGGTTCTTCTGTCCTTCCTGTACAGAAGGCTGCTGAAAAGCAACACCCTCAAGTTGGACCACTATCAAAGAGCTCTGACTCAAGGCAACAGGGGCCTCCTGTGAGTTGTGCCCTGCTTCCTCATTTTGATCTTCCACTGAGGAAGCTGTTTTGGGCAATACGTTTTCAGAAACGGATTCTTCTGCTGTTTCAGTTACCACAGAGTTGGGCAAGTCATTGTCAGAGGGGTCCTCCTTCGATGCCGAAGCAGCTACATTTTCAATGATGGTCTTTTCAGATTCTTCTTCTTCAGTGCCCTCCTCCTCTACAGATGTATTTTCTTCAGTCAGCATTTCTGAATCATTTGCATTTAAAACCTGCTGGGGGAAGGGAAGGGTGCCAAAACAACCAAAGGGAGAATTAATTGAAGATACAAGAGGCTGAACAATGACTGCCCCTAGCTAGCAACCTCGGAGGATATTTTGGCATTCAGCAGTTTTTAATACTACATGTTCAGTCAAACCAGTCTTTTCCTCCTTTTTGCATGAGACTATTTTGTGAACTGCATTTGATATCCAGAGTTGCTTCTCCTGTTTTTGAATTCAAATTATTCAATGGATTATTCAGGTACAGTAAAAACATTCTGAAATTAATCCCAGGGAAAAAAATAAATTTTCATTTTAGACATATACAATTATCATTTTGCTAGCATATAAAAGTCTGCTTTTGCACTATAAACAAAACCCAGTAAAATCTGTGTTCTAGAAGGGTATTTTATCAGTAATTAATTGCTTGTACGCTTCACCAGGGCAGAATTACTATACAAAATAGGGATGTGGCTTTTCACTCAAATCGAACTAATATTTTAGTGAGAAAGAGCTGTTTCATTACTGCCATGGCAAACTGGAGCAGCATATCTTTCTTTTTGGTATCACGTGCCTATATGTCCCACTTCTGCATATTAAAACAGAAACATTAGTATATTCTGTTTATGGATTTACATCATCTGGCCTAATTGCTTCTCCCAAGAATTTCATATGATGGTAGGGGCTACTTTCTATCTGTTACTTAACAAAAGAAAAGCAGCAAATGTATGCTCTGAAGGAAAGATAACTTCACATTTTGTTTCAATTCTCACCTTCTCTGATACAGTGTCTTCTAAAGGTTTTGCCTGAGACTCAAGGATTATGGGAACAAACAGCGTTACAGGTTCCTCTTCTTGACTCTCAGACTGCAATTTTGATTCACCACTTAGAACTTCATTTGCTGTTTCCTCTTCGGCCGTAAGTGAGGTCTTACCAGTTTCTTCTGTTACCTCACCATTAAGAGGTTCTGATGGAGTTTCCTAAAAAAATTATCACATTCCTAAATCAAGATTATGCCCAGCCATTGCTCCCCAACACTAGTGGGTGTATCTGCGATGTAAATTTGCAGCTTAATGTGGGAAGCAGATAGTACACATTTCTAGGTACCCAAGCTAAGAAGGCAGAACTTAGCACAGAGTAGCTAACTTAACCAACGTATTAGCCTGGTGGTGTTGTCACCTGCACTAAGTTTCTGAACATAGCTTACACTTCGGAGCCAAGCCAAGCAGTTTTTATGCATCTCAAGCATACATGCTACAGTCATTCCTTAAACCCAACATTGTGTAAGATCCACTTTTCACCAATCAGTAAGAACATAAAACCCTGGAGGCATTGCTAGGCACAAAGGGTACTCATAGATTTAAATTCGAGCTGTTAACAGGTTGTAGATAAGAGTTGGATTTAAACAAAGCAGGCAACCTTTATGTGGAGAAGTAAGAGCAGCCAACAGTAGTCACTGAAGCATACCAGCTATTGGCTTCTTCAAAGAAACTTTTTTTAAAAAAAGTTAAGAGATACTGGATCAGATCTTGACCTTATTCCAGTACTCCAGCACATGTTGTCCTGGTTTCGGCTGGGATAGAGTTAATTTTCTTCCTAGTAGCTGGTATAGTGCTGTGTTTTGGATTTAGTATGAGAATAATGTTGATAACACTGATGTTTTAGTTGTTGCTAAGTAGTGCTTACACTGGTCAAGGACTTTTCCACTTCCCATGCTCTGCCAGGTGCAGAAGCAGCTGGGAGGGGGCACAGCCAGGACAGCTGACCCAAACTGGCCAAAGGGCTATTCCATACCATATGACATCATGCTCAGTATATAAACTGGGGGGAGTTGGCCAGGGGGCAGTGATTGCTGCTCGAGGACTGGCTGGTCATCAGTCAGCAGGTGATGAGCAATTGCTTTGTGCATCACTTGTTTTGTACATTATCATTATTATTTTCTCTTCCTCTGCTGTCCTATTAAACTGTCTTTATCTCAACCCATGGGTTTTACTTTTTTCCCCCCTTTTCTCTCTCCCATCCCACAGGGTGGTGGGGGAGGGTGAGCAAGCAGCTTTGTGGTGCTTAGTTGCTGACTGGGTTTAAACCATGACATATGTGAGCAGGAGAAATCAATTAAGAAAATTAGGTTGGTAGACAAGCTAGAAATTCACCTTACTGAAGATCCCATGAACTCTATTGTTCAAAATAAGTATAATGGAATATTCCCTGAAACTAATTCTATACTAGCCTTAGCTTCTCGGATATACTTCTCAATGAAGCATTGGTATGAAAATCAAAGAGTCAGAGTCACATGGATCAAGGCAGCAAGGACGATATTTAATAGAAACTGCAGTTGTATTCCAAACTTATCTGCTATCACTATCACATCCAGCTCACCTCCTTCTCACTCTGTTTCTCAGGGGGCGATACAGGTAGCTCCGCTTCTGGTACAGACTGGCCCTCATTTTCAACATTTGTTTCCTCATCCTTCTCAACAGTATGCTCCTCAGGTACTTCTACTAAGTCTTCAGAACTTTTAGATGTGTGGGCAGGAAGTCCCAGCCTGCAGCAGGTATTAAGATATATCCTTTAATCTTTTTGGTTAATACATAATTTTGGTGATCTCAGCAGGGAAATTCTTTCATGACCAATTATAAAGTGCTATCACATGCTTGCCATAGGAAATAAGAATCCAGAAAACTAAATACATCTAAAAATGGCTAACTTCTCATTAGGAGAAAAAGCATCAACTAGGAAAAATTGCTTTGGCAATTATAAAAGGAAGACATCTATCTCACCTCCATTTTATGGGAATGAAAGTTAGAAATTTGTTTAAGTTTGTTATTTTAAATTTAGAAAGTAGTAATCCATTACATATTTGGAAGCCACAATGGAGTGAGAAAGGAAGCAACTTCTCCCGCCCCCACTGTAGAAACAGTTTAAAATTATGGAGTTATAAAAGCAAATATGTTTGTATAATTGTTGAATATATATTACAGAGACCAGGACTGGAAAAGAATTCAAGGCAATAAACACATCATGGCTGAAGAAGATTCAAATCAGCTAGAGATTAAATTAGCAAATAGCTAAAGATGAAGCTCTGATGCATCTGATGGGTAGTAACACTATCTCAAACATTCAGTTCTCATTTTTGAGATAAAACTTAAATGAACTGGAAGTGTTAGATACAAGCAAAGAAAAAAGTACATGCAATAGCTTTGCAGGAGGCTGCTTCATGATCTTATAGTAAAGGCAGTAGTGGAGGGTTTTATCCCAGGTGCCAGTCTTGAGATGAAGGCACTCCATAGGACAAAGTCCCTGACAGAAGACCCTGCTGCATTTGCTAATGTGCATGGAAGGAGAGAACCAAGCTGACATCCTGCCCTGTTGCCATCAGGATTCCTCTTAGCTCTGCTCACAAACACCTGTTACACATCTTGTTCAAAGGAGCAGTGGCACCTTGTTGACTTCACTTTGCAAGGCCCAAAATACTGACATTCAATAATGGGCTAGCCCTCTCACATACCAACTAGCCAATTATAAGTAATAACAGGGCAAAGAATTTCTCAACCTGTGGCAGTGTCAAATCATGCCATTTGGCCTGTCTGAACCAGCTTAGGGCAGCACACTGACTAGTGCAGGACAGCAGTGCTGCATCTCTGTAGCTCCACAGAGCAATTTAAACACAAAAATTAGGCTGTATCTAGCTGAAGACCTCAGCTTTCCATGAAAAAAAAAAGACAACCACCGAACACAACTAGTTTTGTTTAAAGAAACCTAATGGAACAAGTCTGAGGGATTTCCTAGAAAATAATCAGGTTATCTTCAGTTCTTCAAAAGAGGTCTTTGGGGTTGCAGTGGGTTTTTTTGGATGAGAATGAGAGAAGGAGACACACACACCGGGGGGTGGGAGGCAGTGTGTGTCTATGAGCATACATATACTCACACACAGTAAGGGGGAGGAAGGAGCAATTACTTATTTAAAATAGCTGCAGTTCTGCTTTCTGGATGGAAGGCAGTGCAAATTAGTACTTCGGGCCCTATCTTGTATGAATTGTTATGGCACACAAGTGGTACAATTCTTCACTTCCCCACTTGACAATTATTACACAGGACAACACCCTTTAAACTGGAGACAACTTCCCCCTCCTCCCCGATGTAAGTTTGGATATGATGGTTTTAAACCAGAATTTGTCTAAACAAAGGGCTTTACTTTGAAGACAGGTTGCTACCTATAACTCTTTTGTTATTAAGTGACAAGCAGTAATCAGCTTCCAAACTAAACAGACTTTATTTTACTACAATATGCCACCATAACAAGATGTCAGGAAGGGACACCTCCCCAAAGATCACACATAGCATTGTGCATACATGTCCAGTTATATTATCGCAAGAAACTATGCTGTATGAATACAGATGTTTTTACCTTCATGCAGACTCAGTTATAACAGAACACGCTCAGCCCTCCTGTTTTCTTATTGTTATATCCAGTATCTGCTGAGCTTTCAGAGACACTACATTTTGGTGCAATCACTCTTCAGGTGATCTCAATTTTCTTTCTCACATTAGGCTTTATTTTTATTAATTTTAAAATCAAGCAAGTAGGAAGAAAGGAGAAGAAATACTAAGTAGCGCACTGAGACACTGATATAGTTTGTGACTGCCCAAGCAACAAAATAAGAAATCAGTAAAATATGGGCTCCTCTACCTGCTTTCTGACACATGAAGAGCATTTTCCTCATTTCCTTGGGAAGTTTCAGGTTCAGATTGCTGGCTTTTCTTTCCTATCCTGGGACGTTTTAAATGACTGCTTCGTACCCGAAGGTAAATGGAAGTTATGTTAGGGTCTTAGGGAAAAAAAACACCAAAACAACAAAATAAATGCAAGTGAACAAATGCAATCCAAGATCTGCATATAATTATTCCCCCTAATAGTTCACTAAAGAAACTGAGTGCAAGTAAAACAGCATTTCATTGTGGTACATTTTTCTGAATACACATGCATAATATCTTTACCAAGACTCATAACAATTTTATCTGAAGACCTCTGAAAGTTTTATGAGGTGAGGCATGTTTTTATACACTTTGCAGATGAATACTCTAAGACTGAAAGCAGTAAAAGAGCTTGCTAACCTATTAATCCACAGTAATCACAATAGTGATAAGCAAGGTTATTTTTACCTGCAGATGTGCTTGCATGGACATGTGTTGATTCTTTACGTTTTTGGGAGTCAGCCTGTAAAGCAAAAGCAGAGCTAATGTTATTCCAAAAACTTCTCAATTGATTGAAATACCTTCATCTCCCTATCTGTGGTGGCATCTTTCTAAAGCACTATTTCATAGTAATGATCCTGTGGAAGAGCAGCTACAACCATTCTTAATTTACGATACTTACATGTATGTATCTTATCTCTCAGATTTTTTTTTTAATTATCTTTATTACAAGGATGAAGATTTTTTCTGCATTTTACTTCTGGTCTCAACACAGAAGATTAGATTTGAAAGTAACTGTCATTATAAACAATACTACCAAGTTTTTTTCCCCAACCATTCCGTTTATAACAGGTGTCCACATAATTAAATGCTAGAAGTCTTTTTTTGTTGTTTCCCCTTTCTGTATAACCCAAGGAACTATACTAGCTACAAAATTTAACAGGAAAGTTTTATTTTTATATTTGTATTCTCTTTTGTAGTCTTATTTTTGTTGTGACATGCAACAGACTGTGGCAGCCCATGTACAAAAAAAGAGATCAGACAAGAAAAAAACAGAACTTAGTGATACAGCAGTAACACAGGTTACATGCACCATCAGCACAAGAGGCTGCTTATGTCAGAGTTCCCTATCCCTAGAGCTCTTTTGCCTCTTGTTCTTCCCCACCATCTCAATGCTTCCATTTTTTCTGCAAGTTAGCCAAGGAATCAGTGGTCAAGCACTTGATACTCTGAAGTGGGTACAAGCTGTACATGTTAAAATAAAGTTATGCACATTGCTCTTGCTTAGCTGCTGGAAGTAATCTAGAACTGGCAATAACCAGCATCCAGGTGTTCTGCTGCCTTTCCAGCCTCACTTCCAGTACTACCCAAGAAGGCCAGCAAAAAGTGGCCATATCTACATTCTGCTGCTTGAAATAGTTTCAAGTGAGTTTTAAATAAGTAAGAATTTGTAGACTAATGACAAGTTATTCTAGCATTAAAACACACAAAATAGGGAGCACTAAGTGAATGGTGAAAATTAAAGTTGGGGAATGTTTTTTCCTGGTTTGGGGGAAGGTGGGGTATTTTGTTTGGTGGTCCAACCATTTTCAAAGCATTGCAGAACTGCTTATAGATAGTGCAGGTGCCAAGAAGAGAGCTGCCAGCAATTCTACCAAGCTATGAGGAGCACTTTGGTATCTACCATCTTCTTGTTCTGGAAGAAGGCAAGAGACAGGGCTTGAGTTCTTAAGTCACACCAACAAAAACTGTAAGAACTATTATCCCTCTGCTATCTTCTTTGAGTATAGCCATATAGCTCTACAACCAAAACATACTTTTTTAGATCATTTTGCTGATATGATCATTATTGGAATCTGAATCTAGAACTCAGTGATGATGCT
Source organism: Mycteria americana (assembly GCF_035582795.1). Taxonomy (NCBI): domain Eukaryota; kingdom Metazoa; phylum Chordata; class Aves; order Ciconiiformes; family Ciconiidae; genus Mycteria; species Mycteria americana. The sequence continues at coordinate 20,394,973 of NC_134396.1, read as the reverse complement.
CAAAGACACTGTTACAAATGAAAGACAACTAAGAGTTGTTGCTTCTGGGTCATTTAGAGACAAAAACATCACTACTTTGCTGTCAGTTTTGCTTAGGGAAATGCTAATTTTCTCAACTGGGAAAAGTGACATTTAACTTACATTTCAAATTTAAAGTTTAGATATTGATAGCCAAGAGTATCGACTCAGCCATTATTCCCTACTTTTAATTAAAGCATTGACTTCTATGAGAGCATGGTCACATCAATACTACAGACAGTCCTGAAGCACACAAATCCATGCTCACTATATTTGGAGCTACAAGTTATTCTCAAGTACATTCTGTGTGGCCTCAGAACACAAATGAGAGAGGAACAGCTTCATAATATTCAAAGACACAAATATATTCATGACCACATATGCTTATGTAGCTGAAATCTGGCTGATATTTCAAATACACACAAAGAAAGCTGCAGTGCTTCTATATGGACAATGTATAACTGAATGCAAACCAAACACCTTCTGTTGTATTGAACTGTGACACGAGTGTGCAATTCTATAAAGACTTTTCCTCATTTTCTCCACTCTTACAATGACTATACTGTTCAACAGCCTTTCTAGACAGTTTAATCTTGGAGCCAGTTGAAATATCATCCCTTCTCTAATCTGCTAGCAAACAGCTTAAATTATAGAGCCTCACAGCTGTGGCACTGACCCTCTACGTTCATGGGGACGCCCCACGACCACTGCCCCCCGCCCCCTGCAAAAAAGACCCCAGTATTTTTAGCCCCAGCTTAGTTATCAGTGTTACACTGGAGGGAAGCATAACATCCACCCGAAAAGTAACAAAAGTATTTGTCTTTTATATATAGTGCAGACTTAAGCCAATTCAATCATAATGAGATGGACAAAAAGCATTTCTCATACTTTGTTTTTAGTAAAAAAGCAATCAAAAAAAAAGAGGTAACAGTATGTGTACCTACACCTACCTGTGTTTCTAGCTTAGTCTTCTGTCCACTTGCTTCAGGTACTGCTGCAGACTGCAAAAAATTATCCTCTGCTTGAACACTCTTATGTTGTTTCTGTGGGGCCTCTGCTGTTAAGATTTAAAAGAGGAAACAGGGAAACAGGAAATTATAGTGCCTTTATATAACAATTAACCATTCCAAATATGATCTCACAGATCTCAGGACAAAAAAAAAATTTTTCTGCTAGTTTCCATGGGCAGTGTTCACAGAAGTCACTGAGGTACTTGTAGAGTGTTTGTTCAGCTTTGTAAAAGTTTCAGAAAACAACAAAACAAAACATCCATACCTGCAGTTTCCAGCTTTTCCCTTTGCAACAGAGACATAATAGATGTTCTCTGGAACCAATATCCTGGTCCCTCCACTTCCCACAAAAGGTTATGGTCCCCAGGGTACTTCTCAAGATATTGCTTAGAAGCTGAACAAACATAAGAAAAACCATTATATTATATACACTAGACACTTGGCTGTACCTCAGTTTTTAAAGTTTATCTGAAATCAAGTTGATTTGCAATCTTCCATCATACACAAACCACCACAGAAAGAATGGTTCAACAAAACAGTTGAGTGAAACATACATAATATTGCTTTACCCTACTTATCCTTCTCAATAAATCCTTTCTTCAGGTTTAAACACTTTCCATTATTATCTTAAACTGCAAACAAAGATGGATAGGGTTTTCTTCTTCTCCTCTAAGCACCCACTTCACAGCTTCACTGGTCACTGTCCCTGCTAATCACAAGATGCAATCCAGGATGGAAGGGCTCTTAGGCAAAGGATATAGTCAAGTGATTTTTGTCACCCCACATTATTATAGGCATCTGTGAAAAGCACTCTTTGGGAAGGCGAACACATTACCATTGCATGGTTTATCATCCACTCACTGTTCGCTTCTGGAATATTTTCTTCTCTGCTGTCCCTTCATCTCTTTTCTCCCAACAAACATACTAAACATCCATGTGGAGAGGCATGCTTTGACATTATTCTGTAGTAGCTACCAGGAAAACTACTGTTTTCCACCTGATTCACTATTGATGCATAATCTCAGTGGACAAGATCTTTGTCATATCATTCCTTGACCAGGGAAATGGACTAGTCATTAAATTCTGCTCAAGACAGTTTGCTGGTTGAAGCCTAACAAACTAGGTCTAGTCAGATCCAACAACAGACAGTGGTACTTGGAAAAGTAGAAAATTTCCAGTGGTTAAGAAGGCCAGATGAAAGTGTTCATAGAAGGAGCTTGGCAAATGGCCTGAGAGTAGAACAAGCCTTGAGAAACAGGGCAAATGAAATGTGCTTCTTGCCTGAAGACAGCCCCAAGCAACATTGTTTCCAGAATGCATGTAATTTCTTAGATGACTTAACCTTCTTGGGTTACTAGTGGAAGAGCCATAAGTGTTTTCCTTGTACATTAGAACTCTGCCTTCTTATACTCAAGTTAAAACATAGCCTAGTATGTCCATTTGACCAGAATTTCTGAGTAAACATGAATTAAATGACCTTGTGAGGCTTAGGTGTGAGCAAGAAAAAGGTACTACAAGGAAGACAGACATTAGATCACACACAGAAACACCTCAGCCCATTCTGGAGGCTTCAGGGGGACACAGTGGTAAACTTCACGGCAGAAGAAAGCAAACAGAAATCAAATAATCTAATCTCATGTAGAGGATTAAAAAAAATCTAATTAGGAACTACTTCACCATCTTAAACAAATCAGGATTTTTAGCCTTCACTGAAGAGCAGAACATTTAATACAGGAACTGAGGATGCAGCCACAAACATGGAGCTTGAATAACAGCACTCATTTGGACATGTAAAGGAAGCACAAAGAAGATCAGAAGAAAAAAATTAAAGAGCTTGCCTGCATATGTGAAGGATGACAGGGGGTACCGTAGGCCAAGACGGTCATCAGTAAAGGAATCCACAAAGTCTTCCAATATGATTAGCCCAGAGTCTTTCCCACGATGTTTCTTTCTTACAAATATTGTGTCTAGCACTGGCAGCCTATAATTCTGACCACGATAAGAGCTACAAACACTTCCTGAAGTCATAGGAGGGGAAAAACTATCCATCAGTACTTCAGCATTGACATGCTGCAGCATGGATTTTAGCATATTCAAATAAACACTTTTATAATTTATAAAAATTATACCAACCTACATAATTGTAAGACACACAACATTATATTAAAAATTATAAAAATAATTTATAACATTCATTAAAAATAATTGCTATCAGCCATTTATTGGTTCTTTGGGCAAGCTTCATAATGTTGTCAAAATATATTAATGTGATTAATACGTTAGCAAAGGTTTGTAGTACCAGAAAACAATAGTAGAGATAGAAAGAAAAGGCTCACTTTGAAATCTCACTATACAATTCCATAGGAAAACTATACTAAAAATGAAGCTGAAAGAGGGAGGATGGGAAAGAAGACAATAAAATTCTTGAATTGCACTTTTATGTAGATTACATCACTCCTCAGGACAAATATGAAGACTGTAATTCAGCTCTTGCTTAAAGACTAGAACAATAATTCCAATTTTTTAAATGAAACCACAAAAAATCCTAGGACACTTCACATTGGAATTCTCCCATAAACAACACATTATCCACAATTAAACAAAGATGAAACTGACTGTCACAACACACAGGTACTTCAGCATCAGAGGATTTAAAGGGTAGCTATGGACTCAGTGGTGACAAAGGGATGCTATATAATGGCATTAAGATAGCCCACCAACTACTCTCCAATCCATTTTCAGGCCCTCATTTTGAGTCAGCGTGGACTGTGCCAAAAAGTTGACCTTTCCTCTAACAAGGCCAAAGAGAAGCATACAGTTGTCTATACAACATAGTTAGTCTTTGCAGCCTTGTACTTTTGAGACCAATGAACATATTTATCTTCATTTTTCAAGCAAGGAAGACATGGGCGAGAGGTTAGATTACTTGGGTACTCTTTGGGATACCAGTCAAGCTCCACCACTCTTTCCTAACCATCTGTTTCCAGAGGTTTTTTTCTCCATGTAGACTACTCATTTGTAGAATACAACACACAATCAAACATGGGTGAAATATTAATAATGCCTAGAAAGATCACCCTTCAGTGTCTGCTAACTCAGGACAAGTAGATGAGAGGACATCATGAGAAATATAACAAGTAAGCACGAGTACAGCAAAACTTGCCACAGTGTCCCTGTTCTAGACTAGAAATAGAATCACTACTCTAATTTCCAGCTGTAGAAGGCCACAACAAAAATCACTGCAATGTAAACACTACTTTGTGACCACCACACTACAACAATTTTGACATTAAAAATATTGAGACTTATACAAATTATGCAATGCATAATTTCTTTAAAAAAAGAAAAAAAACAGAAAGAGACAATGAAGACAATTAGAACAAATTAGCTGGTTGCTCTTCTATCTTGACTGCCAGACCAGAACAGGTCAGTGACCCAGACAGTTTACTATTTTATTTTTAACAGTTCGCAAAGGTGTATATGTATGTTAGATGGGGGAAGTTTCCAGCGAGCCTCCAGTACCACCATTAATCCTGAATTAGTTAACCCGCTCTAGAGATGAAACCATGCCAGACTATCTCCTTGATCCAAATATTGATATTCTACAAAGTGCTATCAATGTGCTAACCAGCCCACCCAAATACTAAATTTTATGCAGCAAAAAATGAGAAACACAAATTCCAAAATAACTAAAGGGAAATTATATGTTCTAGAAAGAGAGAACAACAACACAGGAAGCCTGTAACATTAATAACATAAACCTGCCAGCTCAATTGTAATCTCTGAGGGAATGCATGTGTGGAAGGAAAGGGAATCTCTTTTGTTATCACCAAACTCCTCAGCTGTAGCTGAATCTTATGCCTGTGAGCAAAGTTTCTATGCTGTCATGCTATAAAATGTTTAAGTGATAATAACATCTGATTCTACAATCATTTCAGACAAACAGGATCTCTGCATTCTGGAGATAGGTCAAAAAACAAAACAAAAAACCAAAACACCAAGCACAGTCCAATCCAACCATAAACAATTGTTCTACAGGAAAAAAATTAAAAAGCTTTCAGGTATACCTCATTACAATTTTAAACATATTTTGTAGAATATGAAGACATCCAAGAACTTGCTTAGATTGCTAAAGCATGTAAGCATTTAAGCTAGAAATTTTAACAGCAATCTGACCTCTTATGATTTCAGGAAAACACCAACTCATTAGGCCTGCAAGGCTCATAAAGTCTACTAAATACAATATTCTTCAAATAAGCTCCCTATCTCCCCCCCTCTACTCCCCCAAATCCCACAATACTCAAGTGTTTTACCTCTAGGTTTAACAGAATAGAATCCAACAGCCTCTCCTTTTTTCCACATGATCTTAGCATAGTCATTGCTACCATGACAGAGAAATGGGATCTCATTTCTTTCCATTTCTTGTGTCCGATAGATAATTCGATTCAGAACATAGAGAACAATCCTCTCTCCAACAGACTTCACCTAAGGAAACACAGAAGAACATTTTAGAATAGCGGTCAGATTAGTTAATACTCACATATCAGGGACCTTATTTTTCAAAGTTGCCAGTTAACACAGCTGCAGATGGAGTCAAGAGAAGCTATAAGTGCTAAAGCAGGATGAAGCTCTGGGGTTGGAGGGCAAGGAGATGCCTGGAAGCCATGGCAATAGGTTATGTATAAAGCACTAGCACAGACAGAGGATATTTCACAACTTCAGTGTCACTCCTAATCAATAGGTAAAAGCTGAGAGAAGTTCTGGGAGTGGGGCAGTGGGGGCAATGTTTTGATTTTAACTCAAAACTCTTTTTGGATTTAAAAAACATTCAAACACAATAGCAGTACACCAGCCTCAGACTTCCCAGGCTAACTGGTAACTGGAGTCCTACAAAGGACAAATGATGAGCCTCATGGGGTAGCAGGACTTGGCACACTCAATCACTGCTGATAGAGTGGCAGAGAACAGGACATTATGCAGTGGAAGAACTAGTTACAACAGTTTGAGGCATGAAACAAGGAACTCAATATCCTTTTCTTTGTCCTGCAGGGTTCCTTTAACATATGAAATTTAATTTCACCACTATCTTACCCACTGTGAAGGAAGAATGGGGGAACCATGCTCTTCCCAATGCCCAGTCTCAGCTGCCCTACCTGTAAAGGATTCTGCTTTCCTGATTTAATCACCATCCTACCATTAAGAAGCACATGGAAAACAAGGCTACATGTCAAATTCTCTAGAGTAAATTAAAAAATACAAAATAAAAAAATCAGTGCCCAGATTCCATGAGCAGATATAAATTACACTCCTGGAAAAATACAGATTGCTAGTTTTGGAAGAAAACAAAACTCCATGCTACACAGGTGTCAGTAATGGTAACAAAGGTCAATGATGAGCAATAAATCAGATACCACTCAACTTACTTTCCCAAACCTCATGTATTGCCACTGCAAGCCACATGCTCCAGCTCGCCTCTATCACACAGGTTCCCAACAATATTTTTAGCTTACTAGTCTCCTGATAAGACCAATAGGTACAATGCTATGGTACATGCATTGGTACCAGTACATGCCTGGTGGTATGGTACCAGCTTTGTACAATAGGTACTGCTATGGTACAATGTACCACTCTACTAAGACGTTTCAATATGGCCAGATATATGACGTTCTAAAGACTAAAGAAAACCTCTTAACATTGTTAACATCTAAATAGCTTACATACAAAGCTACTGTACGAGTCACTCTTGCTCTAGACACTATCTTTACAACCAAGTTCCGTTCCCCCTAGATCTTATTCCTCTATTCCCATTGACCTTGCTTTTGATTTGAGACAGCCAACTCATTTCTGAATGAAATGAAAACATGTAACATCTCACACACTAGCTGTTTGCCATTACTTGCCATTATCTTGAAAGATAAGAATAATTGCTAGGTGAATGTTGGAGCACTTTACCTGAAGAAGCCCCTGTCTAGCAGGGACAGATGTTCTCACAATGTCATCAATTGACCACCACTGGTCAGCAAGATACAGGGCTGCAGCTTGAAAGAAACAAGGGGAAATAAAGTTAGTGATTCTTACCATTCCAAAAGAAACATATTAATTAAAACTGCTAAACAATTAGAAATAACACTGTAGCAACCAAGTTAAGCATCTTCTAGTTGGCACTGTATTAATGCAGCTCTTACTACCCTAGCACAACAAATGTGGTGCTATACACCCCCCATATGCAATGCTTCTGAGTCCAAAACTTGTTTAAGAACTGAGAACAATAAAACCAAAGGCAGATTTTGTGCAGTATGACATACAGGAACTGTTTTTCAGACATAAGCACTATCCTTCATCACTGTGCTCTAGCACCTCCTTCCACTAAAAACCAGGCCTGCCAAGAGGAGTCCCATTCATATATGTATTTTAGTTTTGGGTTGCTAATGGATATTGATATTGAAACTGTGCAAGTTTTAGGGAGTCAGATGAATCTAAAAAGGCTGATGGCTATGTGATTAGCAATCAGGAAGAGTTTAATCTATGGGCATTTGTGGCAAACTTGGCCATCACATACATGGCATTAAATGGAAAGAGAAGGAAACATGGAGGACTGGAAGGGAAGGGAGACAAAAACCCCCAAAACCAGTGAGATATCATCTTAGCTAGAGCTATGTTAGGACCTAAAGCTAAAAACAAATTTACACTTGATGCTGATCAATCACTCCTAATAAAAACCATCTAAATTCATGGGCAAATTAATGGATTCTATGAATGCTCAAGTAAGTTCCTCTTGGAGAGGCGAGGTATACATAAAGAGATCAAGAGGTACAAGTTGTACTTGGATTCAGATGAGCACCATGTTATTTTGCTATGTATCTTCTGAATTCAATGGGTCCAATTTTACTCTGATTAGTGTGTCAAGTTCTATCACTTGTGTATATGAATCCACAACAAAAATAATAGTATGGGAACAAGAACACAGTGAACAACAAATGCAAAAGTGGCAAAGTTATGAGCTACACTAGCATGGAACGAGCAAGGGCCTGGTTACACATACATGTCACAGAAAAAGAAACAGCAACACAGAGATTAAAATCTTAACATGAAACCTGTGAGCGAGTCCCTTGGTGCAAATAAAGCAAGAACTTTGTGTGTCTGCTCTTCACCATAAAGAGGAACGAAGCCCACACTTGACAACCTAATAGGAACCTGAAACAAGAATGTACAATACTTCAATAGACTCTGGCTAAAACAAATTTAGTAAAATATACAGCAAATGTTTAGCAGGGTAAGCAAGATGAATGTTGAAAATCAAGTGCTTAACAGTTAACTGTAAAGGACAAGCACCAGACCCCAGCCCTTACTTTAGGCATTTCTTCCTAAAGACAGACCACATTACAAAGAGCTCTGTCAAGCTCTGGCAGATTTAGCTACAGTAATTTATACTGTTACAGCTCTCTGCTGTCAGCAGCTTGCATTTTTGTGCACAACTGAAGTTGTGCAAAGAGCCAGCAGTATGTTCACTTCAACTGTCCCAGCTGTGCAAGCTGTCAAAGCCAACAGAAGAACAAGGCATGCAGTCAAGCACAGAAAAACTGGCACAGCAAAACTGCTGTTTGTTAACACGAGCCCTAGTGTGCTAAGGTGGGGAGGGGCTGGATTCAAAAGGGTTCTCTTCCCTTGAATTGCACAAATTTTGAAAATTCCAAAGTTGTCTGCTTCATTTCCCCTCAGAACAATGTGAGAAGGGTCAAATCAATCCACCTTTTAAGGAGTTGAGTACTTTTGTAGAAATGCATTTTGATATTGAAATTCACATGTTTTCAATATTTAATTAATGCATAAAAACTAGACAGACATTATGGTGTGGTAAATAGACTTGCTTACCCAGTTCAAGATTATGAGATGCTATGCCACAAACAAGGATATTAATACAAACAAGTATTTAGGCATACAGGACCTGCAAAAATGCAGGAAAGTACTCAAGACCCTGCTTCTGCCAAGGAATCTGCAGCACTGACCTTTTGCTCCCACAGAGAATCCTCTCAGCTCACTTACTTTTCATTAAAGCTATACACCATTGCTTTTATTGGTACTAGTTCTAATAGAAATGTTCATCTAGACAGAACCAACATTGACCAACTTATCACACAAGGGATAAGAGTTTAAAACATAAAGAGTCACAGCCAGCCTCTACTAGAACTCCCAACAACAGTAGGGAATATTTCAGATAAAAAGAAAATAATCACTTCTGAAATTAGTGAAACTTGCTGATCAAGAATTGAACCCAACCATGAAGAACACTGAAGGACTGAGATACAAAAAGAGCCAGTTAGCTTCAGTAAATCATTAACCCCTTAGTTACAATGATAGATTTTTGTGACTGTGTGAGCTAGTGCTTTTTAGGAAAGATTTTAACTTATCAGTTGCACTTTTAAGTTTTTTTAAAAATTACTTAATGCATACAGATCCATTGCCTAGAAGCAGCAATTACTCACTGATGCCCAGATTTAAACCCAATTACAGAATGAAAAAAAAAAGTAGAGCTTAACACAAAAAGGAATTTGGAAAATACAAGAGCTTTACTAAAATAATTATGTAATTCAATAATTATGGACTGGATATTTTAAATTTTTTAAATTTACAAGTATGTCAAGAAAACTGGGACTAAGGTATTTGCTGGTTCTTACTTTGCCATGGCCTGGCAGAGGCAATAATTCAGGACAGTTTGGATTCCTGCGTCGAAGACCAGACAAGTAGTCCTCTGCTGAGCTCTCCAAGTCTTCATGACTGCAGGTGTTCAACATATCCACAGGGAATGACATCCTCTTGAGAAATAAACAGCATTATTACCGTAGGTAGTTCGAGAGATACAATGCACAGTTTATCACATATTCCTACTAAACATGTAACTAAGACTGTTGAACATCCCTCCCTCTGCTGCTCTCTGGAGCCCTCTATATCCAACCCAGAAAGGAGAAATGCTCCAGGCATTTAATTAGAATGGTGCTTATTAATACCCAGTCTGTAAAATAATACATGAACCCAATCTGTGTTTATAAGCAGAAAAGGATGAGTTTAGCCCATAGAACACCCTAGACCCAAACGTAGCAGATTTCCAACATACAAGCCCCCTGTTTGCAGCACATGTACAATAGACCACATACTGCCTTGAGGTGGCAGACTCAGTTATATCCCTCCCAGCTGATGTTTGAGGCCACAGATTAAGCAATAAGTGGCCAGTCAAATAAAAAGTAAACAGCCCAAAAGATGACAACAAGGAAGAGGAGTTCTTTTATTTTTGAGACACTGCATTTAAATCCATCACTGAAAAACCCAAAGCATTGTTCAGAACTTCTCTCAACAATTGGCCAGTTAGTAAGCCTACCAGCTGCTTGTTTCCAAAAGCATTGCAACTGTGAACAGGAGATGCTACAAGTTGCTTAAAAACAAGAGCCCACAACAGACTAAAGAAACACTTTAAGGAGGTGACAAGACAAAAACTAAAGCACTGAAGACCAACTATAATAGCAATAGCTCCTTGAAAGCTCTTAGATTCAAATTTTTCTTGTCAAAGCGGTGTCAAATTAAGATGAACAAGAGCTCCTGGAATCCACTGTGTGCTCTTCAGCTAAGGCTCTTCCAGGTCTATCAAACTATAGACAGAAACAGACCCCTCCACTCCTTTCAAGCTACAGACCAAACTCTCACAAGCATGAGCTACCACAAGTTCATGAGAACCTGTTCTGGAGGAACACAGAGATCTCTTAATCTGTCTCGCTCAGCTCCCAGGAACTTGTCACCCAACTCTCAAACCCACAAAGCTTTTTGTAGGGGATTTACGATTCGTAGTCTTTACTATGGAGTCTTTTTTAATTTTATTTTAAATCCTAGTCTCCAATGATATTTTTCCTGTATCTCCAGTCCCCTCCCTTTAATCCACCATTCAGTGCTCTACTGACACAGGTAAATCAAATGCAGAACAACTTATTTCAACTCACCCAGCAGCAATTAAAAAGTCTGCATTTTAAAAGCTTTAACAGCAGCAATATACTACTATTAAGCTGCTTGAACAGATGAGGCTGCTCCTTGCAAAAAAGGTTTTTTTTTCTGTTAAAATTGAAAAACAAACTTGGACATGATTTCATTGGCATTTACAACTGCTAGCTTTAATGCTTTTGCTGATGAAAAAACTAATGCTTTCCATGAACACTATTGTTTAGATATGCACACACATTCCTCACAGCCATTTCCTTTAAAATTCAGCTCATTCCTTCCCCCCTATCTGTTATTTGGATTTTCTCTTGCTTTCTCTTCCAGTCTCTCACATTCCTCCTGCTATTGCTCACTGCCCCTTTCAGATGCTTAGCTGCATCTCTTAATTCTCCACCTGTTTCTTCCCACCTTCCAGGTGCTGCCCTTGTCAACAGGGCAGAAGCAGGCAAGAGACACCTGACACCAGCCAACTCCATTTACTCCTCCTGTTTGCAGACGAAGGGACTTCAAGAGCCAGAAGCAAGGCATGTGTGCTTTTGAACACAGCAGCAATGCACAGCAGCTAGAGAAGCTGCCGCCAGGGAAGCAATTAATCCACTGCTGTTCTCCTCACCTCTAGCAGATATGGTTTGCCCACCCATATTACAGTTCTGAAACACACCAGCAATACTGTAGTACATGTATATCAGGCTAGCCTGATATAAGTATGTTGCAAGAGGAACAGGAAGAGAGGTGATGTGTGAGATTACATGTCACTGCTTCTACAAGAGGATGAGGCTTTAGCACCTGGTTAGCTGCAACAGGCCAGGTAAATTCTGCTTTAAGGGAACACAGACACATGAAAAACATAAAATTTAATTTTCTGTATGCTGGCAGAAAGGGGAAACCCCCCTCCACTATTAAAGAAATACCTAAGTGCTTGGATAACTCTGAGAATAACAAATTGAGCTGAGCTTTTGTTATTACATGACAAACAGACAAGCAGGCCACAAGCTATAACTGAAAGCCTCTAGGTAATAATTCCTGACATTTTTTTAGAACTAAATAATGCAGGACCAAAGAAGAAAAGACACAATAAGAAATTCAGTAGATTATCTGAGTTCCAACCACTACACCGCTATAAAGAGAAAAGCAACAACCATATCTTTGCTTATAAGCAAAAAAGACAAAAACCTCTTTTCTTCTAATTAATAAATTCATTGAATTACCCTCAAAATAATTCAAAGAGCTCCTTTCTGTTTAGCTGTTTGGGTTACTTAACACTTTCATATAGCATACTTTGATTTTATCCACTCTCAACTCACTTTTGACTTTTCATCTTATATCATTTACAGAGAATGGGTTATGCAGAAAAAAGCCAATATAGAGCAATCTTCAAGACTGAACCAAAGAAAATATACTCAGCATCCCTGCTAAAAAACCATCTATCATTTGTACCATGCAGCAGATTAGACATGTGAAGTGACAAGCTCTCAAACACTTGTGAGATGTCATTTGTCTCGCTGTTGATGAGATCAGAAATATTTCACAACATAAAACTTCACTAGAACCCTGAAGAAATCAGTAACTATACACAGAAAGTTATCAAATTACATTAAAAGCATTAAGCAGGTGATGAAAGGAGAATGTCCCATGCCAATCTACAGCAGAGCATAAGGAAGTAGTTCAACAGTCTAAAATGCAAGCATCTTCATTTCAAAAGGCAAAATCACCTACCAAAGAGAAATCAAATGGCTTCCAATAGTAATAAGTTAATACATTTACCTCACGAAAACACAACTGGTTTGTCAGTGTCTTTAACAAAGTAAAAATACAGACAGCTCCACATCTAGTCAGTCTCAAGTAATGCAGGAGAGAGAAAAAGGGAAAGAAAATAGTTCTTCTGTTTTCCTTGATGAGAGCATTACACATTTTTCTCTGCAGAGACAGCAGGAACAGCACAGGTCTCTGCCATGCAGTCCCTCATGCCTCTATTTGTTGCTCTAAGCCTCCATGTGTTGCACAACTGTAAAACTGTCAGATCAAATCCTTGTCACACATCGCAGGACTATGCTCTGTGGATGGGGTACCACTGCAATTGGTTAGCAGTCAGGTTGACCGAGCACACACAACGTAGCCTTAAGCAACCAAACTCATCACAGCCATTTGTACAAAAGGCATGTTAGAAGCATGTGTTTGGAAGGGGGGAATAAAATTTTTTATTTTAAATGAAGCAAATTATGCTGTTCATGTTTCAAGTGAAAGAAAATAAATCTTACACTCTTCATAACCATATCATTTCACATAATAGTATTAAAGATTGTATGTAATAAACTCAAATGAGCAACATTTGCTCTAATGTGGAATTGTATGACTTTCCCCCTTGTCAACATTATGCAAGCTACTATGCGAGAAATGGCATGTCCTTTTTTCAGAACAGCTACAGCACCAGAGGGTAACAGAGATCAATTCAAGGAACACCAACAAAAACTACATTTAACAGGATGAGTGAACACATTCCTGTGCAACTGAGGCAGTTCCTTATTCACAAAATCTTTATTACCATAAGCATTAAGGTTAAAAGAAAATTAAATGTAGAATAAGTGGGCAACGTTGCAAATTGATTTAATTATAAATTATAGCTGCAACTCCTATTTCATCTTAAAAGTGCATGAAGGAGAGCAGCATGAAGCTGCATGCAGTACATGCAGCTTCCAGCTCACATACAGATTTCAGCAGGAATTGAGAGATCTGTTCATCCCCTTTCGGACCCTCAATACCAAGTGCCACAAAATAGCAGAAAGATAAGATGCAAATCCTTACAGCATGTCAGAGGGCTTAAATATAGCTTAAAATTGGTTTTGGATGCCTTTATCTTAGGGGAATTGAAGTCTAAGTGGTTAGGCTGCTAGCCAAGGATTTAGAGGAACCAGGATGAACTTCCAGCACAGACTTCATGTGAGCACAGACATGTTACTTGATCTGCCTGAACTCCTCATCTACAAAATGCAAATAATCATTACCTCAGAGGCACCAGTATGAGAAATATTTTACCGAGATCATGAGATACTTGAACACAAATTGTATCAAAATCTGACAAGTACTGGAAGTAGACAATTGCTTACACAGCACAACTTAACTGCACAGCTCATTTTCCTTCTAAAAAACCCACCAAACCGTGAGCAACCCACCAAGGACTTTTCAACATAAAATAACTGGGACAGGTAGACATGCCTGGTATAATACATATGTGCAAAATTAAATCAACAGTTATGTAGCAGGTGAACAATCTTCAGATTTAAATCTCTGTTTAACCACAAATAATTATAATTTAATTAGGTTTGGGGTTTTTTTTAATTAAAATTTGAAGTTTGGAGAAAAGACAATGGGGTGCTCAAGCTATGACCTGCAGAACTTTTCTGCTAAACCAGGATAACTAATCCAGCCCCAGCCTGCAGGACATGCATCAGGTCCAGTCCTGTGATGAAGTACTGGCCTACTCAGACAAAAAGTAAACCGCAGTAGTACCTGACCTAAGCTTTAATCAATTTAAACAAGTGCTGAAGTATTGGATCACAGAACTCCTCAAGGACTGCCAAGCATTTCTTATGAATCATCGCGTACCTTGAACCAAGTTGTTCTATCATAAAAATATAATCTACCATGATCTCCCAGACTAGCTATAAGCTGCACCTGGGGTAGCATCATGAGAAGAGACACAAATAATAAACTAAATATATATATCTCCATATATATACTAGCTGCTGATGTTCCAGAGAACCAAGCCAGGACTGTGGAAGTCATGAGCCATGCTCCAGAACCAGATCTGATGATGCACAAAACCAGCAATCACCTTCTCAATCAGAGCAGCAGGAACATAATTTCCATTTTGCTGTGTTAGTTTCCCACCTTGCAATGTCCAGTTGCTGGTTTGGTGAAAGCTGTGAAGCTACATAAAAGTTGGAAAAAAAAAATTTTTTTTAAAGTAGTATTTTCAGTCTTCTAGCTTCAACTAGAAAAAAAAGCACCACATCTGCCACTGCTAAAATTGTTAAGTTCTACTAACACTAATTCTATTAACAGACAAATTATATAAATGTTTCTTGACTTAGACTACCAGCTATCACATACACAAAACACTTTCACTGCTTTTGTTTCTTAATTATTTGATGTTGAATACAGAAAAACAACCACTCCCAATTTAAAGTGTTTTTTCTTGTTTCTATCCAAATACAGTCTGAAATATTTAAATAAGTAAAAAGGTTGTTCTTCCTTTTCTAATATAAAAACAAGTACATTTTACACCTATGCTAAGATAATTAATCATTCAAATACATATAGAGAGTACCTATCTGATGTATATGACTCCTGTTAGTTTGAAATACATAGAGAAAACCTGTCCCATAATTAACTATTTAGACCACTACTGTAACAAAGCTTTTATGTTTTATAAATATCCCCATCTCTTTTAAAGCTCTATTCATTTTAATTTGTAATGTAATGTACATCAACTGCAGGAAGAGGAAGACACTTTAGGAAAGGGAAGTTGTTTTTTTAAACAATAGAGTATATATTAGAATTTCTTGAAAACCATATAGGCTTGAAGAAACAACAATAATACACTATTCGATCTGCCATATTGAATAGACAACTCAAACCTTCATTGTTCAAATAACTACATATTTCAAGGTAGGTTTTCTTAGGTTTTAATTCAAAAAGGGGTTTTTTTATGTATTCCTAATGGTTTGAAGACCACTTACCTGCACCATAGTACTAAGGCATATAAATACTATTTCCCAGCAGCACGGATTTTGTTCACATTTTTACAGAATATAGACATGTCAATCAAATACAAGATGTTGCCAACTCAGATAAATTTGCTCTGGTTTATTTTTTTTTTTTTCTCCAAAAGGAAAAAAAAGTCTTTAACTAAACAAAAGGAACATAAAACCCCAAATAACATCTACTCACACCCTATAAAATCCCAAATATAAAGTTCTTAAGGAAACACAGGGCAGTGGTCTAGCAATTGTTGTCAACATGCACCAAGAGCTCTGGATTAATACGCCAACCACATTATCCATGATCTGCTTGAAGCAGCTTATGCAGCTCTGGTTTTCTATCAGAGACACAAATCAAAGCTGTTGATTTAAATGCAAATAAACAAACAAAAATAATCAATCTTTTCCATTCATTAATTAGCCACTACAATCTAACTTTAATTTACTTCTATAACACAGAATTACAAAATCTACATAAAGGATCCAACTCCACAGTCCTGGCATAAAACACAACTGCAGTGGAGATCAGCAAGAATTATGGTCAAAAGGTCTATGTGACTGGGTTCAAACAGTCTCTTGTCAAAAGAAACATGAACAAGGAAGGAGAGAGTCCTCCACATTAAAAAAAGAAAAAGAATTTGCATGTGATTTCTTTTCAATTTAAAAAAAAATTCGAAGTGTATTATTTCATTAAAACAAAATACAGTCTTAAAAAAGTATTTAAAAGTTCATTCTACAATTAAATATATCCAGGATGTTCTAACATCTAATAAAAAAATTAACATTTGGTAGTTCTAAGAGGCAAAACTGCAACCAGAATGTACTAACATAAAACTAGATACTCCTAATGAAAGCATAAGCAACAACATTAGAGTGCTTTTAATCAAGTGGTGGTTAGATTTGCAGAAAACAAACTCTGTTAACAACTACAAAATTATATGGCTTCAGTGAAAACAGGAGACAGAAAACTTACCAGTTATCAAAACTGAGGTGACAGAGTATTAGGAGAACATATTATGCAACTTCACTCTCAAACCCACCTTAGGCAGGTAAGGTCCTTACACAGGTGCTTAATCAGGCATATGCTTAACACCACTGTCATTTTGCTCAAGTGATTAAAATTAAGTATTTGATTAGGTAGCCTATTTAATCAAAGACTAAGTTCTTAGGTATACAAACTACTAACCTGCTATTTACATTTTTCTACAGTCTCACATTTTAATGAGATTATCATCTGGTTTCTTAAAGAGCACTTTCTTTAGCAGAGAGTTTTGGGAAATTAATATGCACAAGTGTTTCCTACGAGGAAAGCATGCCAGAGATGTACTAAATTCAAATTCTGTGTTTGAGACTACTAAAAATAGCCACAATTAATAAATCTGAAAAATTAGTTTCTTAAAGAAACCTTTCATGCCTTCCCTTTGAGCTTCTCAGATTCAAGGTGAATATATCAATACAAAAAATGAAATCCATTCCAGTTGTGTTTGAAAATAAGTAACATCTAAAAGACAGAAAGACAGGACTAAGTGGGATTACTACTTCCTGGATCTGCCTCTCTGACATATATCTGATATCTCCTGTGCTCAGCACTCACTCTTCTTTCTAGTCTCCCATTTTCCTCTATCTCCCCTTCACTACAAGACAAACCCGCATAGGGTCTTAAAAGATAACATCAAACCCCACACAGATACCCTTAATGACCCACCTTTCCTCTCTGGTCACTGCTCTTTCTCCCTTCCATGCCTCGGCAGTTTAGAGCAGCTGTTTTGCAGTTCTCCAGCTCCACCCTCAGCCCCCTACAATTTTGCTCCTGCACTTTATACCCCTCAGCATCTGCTCTTAAAGATCTTCCTATAGCTCAGCACACATAGCCCACACTCAGCCTCCCTTCTCAGGTCACTGGCCGGCCACCTGAGACACACCCAGCCATGCTGCTCTTGCCCCTGCTCATCTTCCACAACTCTGTGTCACTAGGTTTGCCTCCTGCTTCTCCAGGCACCTCTTCAACAAGGTGATAAGATATGCCTCCTCTCTGACTTTCTGCAGCTTTATTTGCCATTTGCTATCAGAAGACCATCCCCGACTCCCATTTGGTGCCCAAGTTTCTTGGCAACTTGCTCAGTTTTTAAACCTTCCTCATTATCTGTCCGGTTTGGAAGGGCCACCTTATAAATACATCTAGTGATTTCAAAGATAAGAACAATAAAACAAACCCTTCTCTTGACCATACTTACAAAAAAAACACTGAATCTGGTTAGGCAGCTGGTGGACTATCAAGCCTAACATAACTAACCTAACAACACAGTGAAACTGGTGTTGCAGTAACCCTATGCACGCATTTGCATCTATTTTTAAAACACTTGGTTGTGCTGTTCTCTCCCCTATCCCCACAACTGGGGGGGGACTTCAAAGCTGCACAGATTAGGTCAGCCAATTACAGACACATGTTAGCACAGTCTAATGAGTTACTGCTCATCAGCCAAACAGTAGCAACTCTCTTTATGGCTGCTTCGAGAATATTCCACATGCAAATTCAAATGTGATGGTGACCATGGTTACAAACGGTGAGCAGCAGGTCATTAAGCTTTGCAATCATACCCTCCATACCCAAGGAGTTACTAAAACAGTTGCCTGAGCTACAACTATGCCACATGAAGTCTGTGGAGGTAATGGCTTTCAGCAGAGGAACTGTAGGAAATTCAAGGGTTAAGTAGTGTTCAAGCTCTTTTTGCCTCTTTAAAATGATCTGTAGGTGTTTTTGTTTTGTTTTTAAAGTCACTTGCAGCAGGAGACCTAAAACTAAGAAAGCAGCAATTGCCTTGGTTTTGTGGGCAATTCAAATGAAAATGCAGAAAGGGGGTTAGAAATTAACATGGGATCCTCCCAGGAGTAAGTGTAAGTCACAGAAGTGAAGGAGGGAAAGCAAATAAACAAGACTGAAACAACAGATCCCTGTCAGTCAACCTTAAAACTTTCTTGCAGACCAGCAAGCACACAGAACTGAGAAGTTTGAGTCTGACTTTGTGGCCCTGTGGCCCATTTACAATAGCTTGAGGACCAGAATCTGGAAGTCAGCACTACATTAAGCATAACGTATTTGGAACAGTAAGAATTTAAACCTTACTGTAGGTTAAGAACTGCATTTTTTCTAGAAAGGGAATAAGCAGCTATCTCCAACTGTTATTAAAATTATCTTCAGAAGATAACAGATAGTTAAAAATTTGATGTTTAATAAAAGTGAATTCTCAAATTTACCTGCTATTTGTGCTCAGTGTTCTACAGTATCAAATTCTTTCAGCTGCATACAGCTGAAGGTTTGACAATGTACAACAAAATTATGAACTTCACAGGCAATGCAGTTTGTGGACTTACCAAAACACGGTGGGATCAAAGAACACCAGAAGAGCAAGGGACACAGATAACTAGACAGAACTTTACCTTGCCTTTCACAAGGGAAAGGTAGGGTGAAAGTCAGATGACAAGAATACCACAGACATCAAGAACAATGTTCAAAGGAAGTAATCAGGGCTTTCAGACACCACAACTGGGCCACAGACATGATGAAGTCATTACTGAGTGTCAGTCTGAGCCCAGTCATTTTGTGAAGAGATATATCAAGCTACCACCCCAGGTGACACCATTCTCAAATACAGTTGTAGGTGTAAGCATTTCCATATGTCCATGCAAAACAGCACCAGTACTTCCTCACCTTTACAAAGGCCACACAGACAGACTACCCCAATGTAGCTCACAGGTGGACTCAGCAGTGAATATGTTTGTCTTCCTCATCCCATCTTCAGAAGGATGGAAAAAAGGCACATATGAACTAAAACTATAAATAAACTCCATCCTCTTAAAAATAAGCATTCAAGAAACACAAATTCAAGCCTAGCATCAATATGACTAAGAAGCTAGAAAAGAGTCAGGCATCTTGTAGGCTGTTCCAGCTGAAGAAAAAAAATAAGTAGCAAGGTCTGGTATTTCTTGTTTATGTAGAAGTCCTGTTCCCAAAACAAAGGAAGAATAAAACATCAGAGTATTTCATTGCTCAGAGTCCTCAAGAATCTGTTCAAACATCAACCAACTCACATCCCTCTTCTCTAAGCTTTCCAACGGAACCACACAAATGAGCAGCAGCTCAGGGCACACTATGTTCCCCAAAATTAATTGAGCAGCAGCTCAGGGCACACCATCTTTCCCCAAATGAATTGCTTCTCCCCACTAGCCATACCTACAGCCATCAGAACAAATATTTAGCAAACTCCTTAGCAGATACAGCACATTCCAAACTCCTTAGCAGATAGAGCACATTCCTGAGCAGCTCTGTGTTTGCCTTTGCTTTCAGCAGTCTCATACTTGCAGATGGTTCATTTTTGTTTCCCACAATTATCTGGGTATAGCCACTGCTATTTTTTCAACATATCACAGCTGCATTATAAAAAAAACTAGCTATCAGTAAACATGTTACCACAGGACTGAAGTTCTATGTCTGAGAACATTAGCAAGAAAGTCTCTAATAGCAGAAAGGAATTCACACATAACCTCCTCCCTGGTGTCATCCTGTCCTTATCTCCATCATCAGCTATCCTTGTATCCATCAGTGATTTTGTATCAAACATTTCCATTTTTCACATTTAAAAATAAAAACAAAGGCATTAATAAGTGTCAGCCTTAGCACTGAAGTGGACTTCCTCCATCTTTCCCTGGCAAAGATTCTGCACTGTAATAGGCATGCAATTACAACTATTTAAACCAACCTGCACAGACAAGATGTTTGGATGAGTAAGGAGAGTTTTAAGTTCATGCTGAGTTGTGTTATCTTTACAATACTAATAGGCATAAAAAAACCCCAACAAACCCACAAGAAACCTGCTTTTAATTATTAAAGTGAAGAGACTTCATCTACCTTAATATGCATACAGAAGAAATTAGGAGTACTTTCCAGGTAATTTCTCAGAATAATGCCTCTTTGTAAAGGAGCTAGTTATGAAACACTCCAAAAAGACTTGGTACTGTGTGTCTTGATCACGCATTGCTGGAGAAGAGTATATTGGAAAAGTACAGTAGAATCCCATTTAAATTACTCATCTTCCACAACAGTAAAGAAAGGCACTGCAAAACATTTGTTCCATACAGAGCAGATGCTAAGTAAGATCAGATTGGGGGAAGGGGAATGGGGAAGCAACTTACACACCTGTCTGCTATATCAGGGTCCTCAGCAGCTTTTCATTCATAAAAGTGTTGAAATTGAGATGATCACTGAGGTTAACAACACCTGAATTTAAACATTTATAGTATAAACCACTCTCTGCCCTGATGTTTTCCCTCTGTGAAACAGGTGCTAAAATGTTTTCTTACTAGCCACCGTTAACACAAGAAGAAAGAAGTTCTTCAGTATCTAAATCAAGCAGAGGTCAATTAAACAAGAAAGGTTCTGGTGTGGTTAAGGAAACAGAGAGAAGATGTACTCAGTTCCATAGGAAGAGTTTGAAGGAGAAGTGAGACCACGACCACTCTGATCTGCAGCTATCTTTATAGGTCCTCCAACGAGGCAGCACTGATTTTATTATAGTGATTACTCTGCTACAATACTTATTCCCCTTAAAAACTAGTAGGTTATATACCAGACTATGACCAATGGTGCAGCCCAACACACAAACCAAGTATCTGCACTTAAGCAGAAAGATGAAAAGGTTCCCTCCTCTCTCCTGCATGCACATACACAAAAAACCAAGTATCAGCTGGACAGCATCTCCACACTACAGGCTAGTTTTCCAAATTTCTCATTATTAATACTGAAAACTCCACAGCCCAGAAGAACTTTAAGATCACTCTTTAATGGTTTCCTCCAAATAGGACATTAATATGTATATAAAAATCAGTAAGCTAGTATATTTTGTTTTCCATTAAGGCTAGTAAAACCTTTTGCTTTAGCTTCCAGAGTAACCCACTTTCCCAGGCTGGATTTAACACTCCATAAGCAGGACAGCAATGCTACGTCAACTGCTATCTTCAGCAAGATGTTTTCCCTTGTTTTAAGAGAGAAGAATCAACCCTACGTCAAAATAAAACTCAAAAAACCTCACACATGGGAAAACAGAAGAGTGTGTGTGACTCTGCATATCCACATGTATTTGCACATATACAGTCACAGAGCCATCTTTTGTGAGAGGCATCTATTGTAGCATTCCAATTATTATTTTCACATATATGTGTAAAGGTATATGTATGTATAAAAGATCTTACATATGCGTGTGGCTATAACACGTAGATCGCAAAGCTACAATAGATGCCCCCCACAAAAGATGGCTGGCCGTAGCCAACACGGAGTGGCCTGGGCCAGAACTCGCACCGAACTTGGCATCATGCGAGCCCCAACCCGCACCCCGCGGAGGCCAGGCGAGCCGAGGGGTGGTGGGCCCGGCCGAGGGGAGGCCGCGCCGGGCCGCCCCCCGCCGCGGGAGAGCCTGGCCAACCCCACCGCCAGACAGAGCCGCCTCCCGGCCTGCCGCCGCTGCGATGGCCGCGGAGGGCGGCCGGGGCCGGGCGCTGCCCCAGGGAGGGAGCGCGGCGCCCGCGGGGGATAGCGGCGGGGATACCGGCGGACACCTGGCGCCGGGGCCTGCCGCGGGCGCGGACGCGAGGCCGCGGGGCAAGCGGCCGCTCCGGCCCGCACACCTGCCTCCCGCTGGGCAGCACGCACGCTCCGCGCCCACCAGCGCGGCGGGCCGGGCCTGCCTGCCTCCCTTCCCCCGGCCGCTCCAGGCGGCCGCCGAGTCCTCCCACCCGCCTGGCCAGGCCCGGCTGGGTTGCGGAGAGGCGGGACGCCTCAGCAGGTTACCCCTCACCCCCCGCCGCGCCGCGCCTCGCCTCACCTCACCTCGCCTCAGGCGGCCGGCCGGCCTGGCGGCCGGCCGGGCAGCCTGCCGCGGCAGCGGCGGGCGAAGATGAATGGAGGAAGCGGCCTGGCTCCCTTACAGCGCTCCCCAGCCTACCTCCAGCTGTGTCCGCTCTTGCTGCCCGGCGCTTTATACCGTCTCCCGCGGCGGCCTCCCCGCCCCTCGCCGCTGACGCGCTCCTGCTGCTACGCCTCGAGCCGCCGCCGCTCGCCCCGCTCCGCCCGCCATGGCGGCTGCCCGCGCCCCCGCGCCATCGCCCCCCGACATGGCGGGTAGCGTGGTACCTGCGCCATTGCTCACCGCCGTGGCGGTTTGTGTGGTGGTACCTGCACCATCGCCCCCCGCCATGGCGCCTGGGATGGTACCTGTGCCATCCCTCACCACGGCGGCAGCCCTGGCACCTGTTCTATGGTCAGCCTCGGTGGCTGTGGTGGTACCCACGCCATCGCTCGCCGTAGTGGGGGTGGTGATACCTGCCCTGCGGCCCCGGCACACGGAGGGAGCCCGGGGCTGCCTTGGAGATCGATGGAACCTGCAGGGAGGAAGGAGCAAGGCCACGCATAGTCTCCTAGCGCTGGGCAGCTCACCATGAGGCTAGGGGTGAAATATCCCCTCTGCAAGAAAGGTTGTAAGGGCTGTAAGGGCTGCCTCCCCATCTCCAACAAGACACCTACGCTGTGGGCCAGCCCAAGCCCTCACCACTGCTCCTGTTCACCAGACTGGGGGGCCAACTGAACTGAATTACTGGCAGGAGCATGTTTTCCAAAGGAAAACAGCCAACTCTGTTCCCCAGCACTGACCGCCACTGGCCACGGCACCCAAGCGTCCACCCCCGAGAAGACCTGCATGCCAGGGAGCTGAAGAACAACAAAATCAAACAAGGGTTCTTGCGAGAGGACAGCACTGGCCCTTGACTCAGGCTATGCAATGTACCCCTCGCTTCATAGCGTGTGATCCTTTGCTCTGAGCTGGGGATGTACTAGGTGCGCAGCTGTGGCGACATCAGCGGGACAGAGGAGGCTGGGCACAAAATGGGGGCAGCGGCCATTCCATGGACTTCTCAGTGCTATCTGCCAAAGACAGGTTTGTCACTCCAGGGGCCAGAGGAGCAGGGAGTCAGTGCATTAATAATGATTATGTGCATGTCCAAAATAATGTAACTTTGCTGAAACTATCAGATTACAAGAGGGGTTTTGGGAGACAGCATGAACAGAACTTTTTAAATTCAATGATTACCTTAAAAATCCATTTATGACCAAGCTTTGACAAAGGTCTGTTGGCTACAGAAGAAGGGTTTAATATGGAAATATCCTTTAGGTCATAGTAAAATACACTTATTCCATCAAGAATCCTTGTGACCTCAGAGGTCAACTCGTACAATTCCATGTAGGAGGACCAAGTTTTTTGCTACCTTCATTTTTTTATCCTAATTAGAGTAATACTGATTATATATTGCACTTGCATTTCAAAGAAAGACAGAAAAATTTTTATGCGCAGTGTTATATAGTGAAAATTGTTCTGCAATATGTAGTAGTAGAAAACAAGACATGTTAATGGAATAAGAGTAGAATTTAACCCTGTCAGGAAATTCTTAAAATTAGTAACTCCGCTTCCTGTATTTTTTGCTTTCGTGACAAATGAAGGAAAGAACCTAGAAATTGATTGTAGGTTTCTACCTTCATTTTTGCTGAGTTTCATGGAAGGACCAAGAACCTTTGGGCCTTTTTTGGTGAAAAATTTTTCATCCATTTTTTGTCATGGTTATTGACCAGATATTTTGAAGAAGATAAGGAGACTTTAACATACACAGTGTAATTTAATAAAAATATTTCCCTTCTTAGTTGCTTATGATATGGATGTACTATTAAAATCCTGGTCATAAAGTCTTTTAGAAGAAGAAATAGAAAGATAGATATGATCTTAAGGCAGAGGAATAAATTCAGACAGAAATCCTCCAATAAATAAATTATTGCCTTCACAGGTCACCTCCAACATTGTTTAGAAATAGATTTGCATTCCATTTTCTTTTTTTTTTACTGTTATTACTTCTTTTGTGTCATCTTTTATGTCTGGAAGAGCCTCCGTGCAAAGCCTGCAAATAAATACACACTTTCTGCTTTAACTTAGGTTGTGAGGCTTACAGAAATCTTGATGAAAGATGCTTGGTCATGACCAGTGCTTCTTCTGGTAATCATATTAATCTCACTGTGAGTTTGTGTAGCCATGCCTTCTCTCCTATATCATGCTTACATTGCAAATTTTTAAAAGTATGTTCAACCTTTAATATGACTACTCACACCAATAACATTAAATATATGCAGTGAGGGATCTTATACATTACATTACATAGAACTGGGGTGATCCTCTGAATATATGTGCAATAGCTTATACACACACACACACATTCCCACCTGCCACAAGGGGCCTTTAGGTCTTCTTCAGCATTTTGGATTGCCATGATAATTTTTACAGTAAAGACCACACCCCATCGCAGCCATGGTATTGTACAGGAAAAGGAGGTGTTCCCACAACTAAATACATTTGTAAAACCTTTGCATTGAAGAGAGAATGTAGAAGTGGAAGGTCTAGCATCTTGCCGTGTATTTTCATGTCTTCTGTCTCTGGTGTCTTAGGGATATTTATGCTTTCTTAGGGCAATTGATGCTTTCCAAGAAATGTTGGATTGGAAGGAACCTCAACAAATTGTCTGGCCCATCTTGCAGTGAGGCAAGACCAAGACTGGGAGATATTTGTCTGAGCTGATTTTTCTTAAATGTCCAGTGAGGGAGATGCCCACAGCATGCCTAGGTGGACTTCTCGATCAAAGTTTTTTCCAATAAAGAAGGAGTAAAAGGAAAGGTAGCAAGATCTCATGGTGTCATGGTCGTGAATATCGTACACTAAGTGACAAGCATGCTGTGTAGCATGCTAAATACAAGCTTGCTATGTAGCTACAAGATACACATCTGACCATGTGTTCAGCATAGCTTCTGTGAATTGTGCCCCAAACATATGTTCCAGTGACATATGGTGTACTTAGAAACATAGAATCATAGGATGGTCTGGATTGGAAGGGACCTTTAAAGACCATGTAGTTCAGCCCCTCTGCCAGGAGCAGGGACATCTCTCAGTAGATGAGGTTGCTCAAAGACCCGTCCAACTTACCTTGAACACTTCCGAAGACGGGGCATCCACAACTTCTCTGTTCCAGTGTCTCACCGCCCTCATCATAAACAATTTCATTGGAATATACTCGTTAGCAGATGTTACAGCTAGTGATCCTGGGACTTATCACTAGAGAAAATCAAGAATTTAATGGGCAAAACATTGGGGTTTACCAGTGGGAGACATGGATTTGACAAGTAAAGAACTGGTGGCAGACATTGCTGGGGGAGCTCTGGTGGCTGCACACCTTTTGAAGTGCACAGGTAGGGCCAGCAAGATTTGACAGCCAAGAAGGAATTAGTTGTTTGTCACTAATGACTCTGGAGTGCCTAACCCATCTACAAAAAGGAACAACCTACTCTTTGTAAGATTTACATGACAGATGAAAGCATAACAAACCAAGCATATAAAACATGTAAAATCACAGCCACTGACCGTCTCACTGTACTTCTTTCCTTTCACTCCTAGAAAAGAGCAATCTTAGGGGTGTTATTAAATTAGGTATAAAGAAAGAAAGGTGTAAAGAAAGAAACATGCATCTTGCAGTTCCTTTTATTGAGAGGTTCTTTTAGAGCACATCAAGCAGCTATGTCAGGTACATCTATCCTCCAGCTTTCTCTTCTTTAACCTCTCCCATCACCCTCCACAGCGTGGACAAATACAGCCTTGGCATCCTTTGCAGAGCCATGTTCGCTCCAGTAAAAGTGGTGCCATCTTGTTATCTGTATTGATGAGATACTTGGTCCATCCATGTGACTTATTAGCAAAAGTCTGTGTGTTCCACTGTGGTGGGTTGACCTTGGCTGCTGCCACATGCCCACCAAGCCGCTCTATCACTCCTCTTCCTCAGCTGGACAGGGGAGAGAAAATACTATGAAAGGCTTGTGGGTCAAGATAAGGACAAGGAGTCATTCACCAATTGCTGTCACAGACAAAACGGACTCAACTTGGGAAAGTTAATTTATTGCCAATCAAATCAGAGTAGGCTAGTTAGAAATAAGAACAAATCTTAAAACACCTTCCCCCCACCCCTCCCTTCTTCCCAGGCTCAACTTCACTCCTGACTTCTCTACCTCCTCCCCCTGAGTGGCGCAGGGGGACGGGCAATGGGGGTTGAGGTCAGTTCATCATGCATTGTCTCTGCTGCTCCTTCCTCCTCACACTCTTCCCCTGCTCCAGCGTGGGGTCCCACCCACGGGAGACAGTCCTCCACGAACTTCTCCAATGTGGGTCCTTCCCATGGGCTGCAGTTCTTCACGAACTGCTCCAGCATGCTCCGGCATAGGGTCCTCCACAGGCTGCAGGGTGGATACGTGCTCCACTGTGGACCTCCACAGGCTCCAGGGTAGATAGCTGCTCCACCATGGACAGGTGAACAACCTGTCCATAGCTACAGGAGGACAACCTTCAGGTCTTCAGCACGGGCTGCAGGGGAATCTCTGCTCTGGCACCTGGAGCACCTCCTCCCCCTCCTTCTTCACTGGCCTTGGTGTCTGCAGGGTTGTTTGTCTCACATATTCTCACTCCTCTCTCCCAGCTGCTGTTGTGCAGCAGTTTTATCTACTCTTCTTAAGAAAGGTAAATAAATGTTACCACAGAGGCACTATCACTGTCACTGATGGGCTCGGCCTTGGCCAGCGGCGAGTCTGTCCTCTCACACCATGTTGATACTGCAGTCAGATGTGTGATTGTCACACAGACAGACATATTAATGTGCATAAAGTGTGCAGGCCTTTAACCATGTCAGCTCTACTATTCATAGGAAAAGGGCATTAGTAATGCAGAGACCTGTAAGTGTGTTCAAAGAAGATGCCACATGGAATTGTAGATGTAGAAAGTTCTCTAGGAGAGTTCTACCATCATAGAGCAACTCAAGAGAAGACACTTCACAAAGGCTGAAAACCAGCTTTACTATTCTAAGACTGCCCAAATTTGCTTGCTCAAACATGTAGATTCTTTATTGTTTCACCCTCCACATCTTCCACTATTAGGACTGCCTGCAATCAGTAGTCTGGCCGCTGCAGGATTCATATCCTCTATCCGCCCCCCCCCCCCCCCCCCGCCCCGTACAATGCTCTTACTATGCAGTTAATTTGAAACTTGGCCTTGTGGCCCCTGGCCTCTTGCTGGCCCCATGACTTACTGCTCTTTCTGGCCCCAAGGCTTATGGCCCCTCACAGCTTTCCTAGTGTGAAATGAAATACCGCAGCGATCTCATCTGCTCTGTGCAGCAAAAAGTCAACCAGGCATTCACTAGTCCCAGTCTTTGGGCGTTAGAGAGGCCCTGTGCAGGGCACACAGGGGAAGAAAGAAGGAAAAGACACAGATGGAAAAATTTGCAGTTAAATTGCACTGAAAAACTTAAATCAAATTTACAAGATATTACTTAAATGGTGAAGAGCAGAAAAAGTTAAGGTAAGCAAGCTCAATTTATCTTATCTCAATGTGTAGTGACAAGAACAAATTAGTGTGAAGCAATTCTTGGTGTGGATTTACTAATCTATAGTAACTACCCATGAGTGTACTTTTACCCAATGACGAGTATAAGGTAATTACAAGGGGGTTACCCCTTTCATTTTTTTAAAACAGAACAAATTTCTACTGCGCTTTTACCCTAACTTCTGGCAGAAATACACACACTTCCCTTGCACTTCAGAGATTTTTTCAATAAATACCAAAGCAGCTCTCCGTGGATCCTTTCAAATCCTTTATTAGTATGGTTTTTGTCTGCAATAGCTGCAAGCGCTTGATAGCAGATGGATAGATGCAGACCACTGATGGGCTTGAACCACTCCTTGTCAGGCTGGTCACTCTTGTGTCCCTGTTACCTCGTGCTTCTTCTGTCAGCCCATAAGCCCTCATTTTTCCTTTCTTATCATGAGACTGTCAATTCTCTGAACAGGAACCTTTTTCCAGTCGTGGATAAGACTATTCCCCATCTATGGCAGGATTTACATTTTATGGCAGAGGTGAAAATGAAAGGGCAGCCTTTGTCCTAAAATAACACACACAAATTACCACAGACAAGGAGTAATCCTGAAGCCAGGATTTCATCCCGTAGCTTCAACACATCCAAAAGAACCATAGGTTGTTGTGCATGTGACAGGAATGTTGCTAATATGCTTTTGCAGATAAAAATGTCTCACAGCCTTATTTTTTCACTTGTCTAATACAGTGATTTTTAACATGGCTATGTATCGCTGTGGGTTTGTGACAACTTTTAAAGGGTTTCAGAAGGATAACTGGAAAAAAAAAAAAGTTTGCTGTCCTTAGACTGAATTTTACTATATAGAAGTGAACATTGCAAAGTGGAGGCCTGCAATGTGGGAAAGAGTGAAAACAATTGCTCTACCTGAACACATTTTTAATGTCAAAGAGTTAGAAAACAGCAAACTCTTTCTTTCATCCTCAGATATTTATGTGTATTTACTACTACAAAACATGAATTTGGTAATTTTTCTGGTTAGTTCTTAGCACTTTATTTGTTCAGGTATTTTTTCACTTGAAAAGCAGTGACCTGACCTACTGGACAGTCACATTTTCAGAAAGAAATTACTTTCTGCTTTTTTAGTCCCAAAATTCACAGCAGAAATTGCTTTTAAAATTCACTTGCAGTTCTGCCTATGTACCGCTTGTTTCTGTATGCTGATTCCCCTGTGGCTGGGGAGGGTGTGTCTGTACATCCTGATGCACAGGACAGTGGTGGCATCAGCACTGACTGCTGTGTGACTGTGCCTATGCTCTCCACTCCAGAGGAAGTGTCTGTGTGAGGAGAGGAGATGCTGCAGTGTCTTCCTGAAGTGAATGAATACAAATTTCAAGTCTTCATTTCTTGCAGTCACTATCGAATGGCATTCTGTGTGAGGCAGAAGAGGGAAGACTTGTTGGGGAGATGGTAGTAAAAACTTCTAAAGTTGTGTCTGGAAACCTGGGGAACCTCCCTCAGCAGCACTCTGAAGAGGAAGCACTTAGATGACAACAGGTAAGGAAGACTGTTTTGCAGAAGGGAAAGTCCCAATAAAGGCCAGAAAATCACCAATGGACACGAAGAAACCTGCCGCAGCTCTAATAATGGACAGGGAGTGGTAAGGTCACAGAGATAAGCATTTAAGACCTTTGTGGGCATGTAAGAGGGACAGAGAGTCTGTCTGATAACCTAGTATTGTTTTTTACATCTTTTTTTTCTTCTCCATCTAATAGCAGCAAGCCCTCTCTCAGAAACATGGGACTAGAAGGACCCCCAGTCCATCCCTTTGTACTGAGGGAGGACTGAGCCTAGGCACAGCTCTGGCAGATACTTGTCTAAACTTGCTCTTTTAACGTCTAGTGAAGAAGAACCCACAACATCAGCCTTGTAGTTGTAAAAAAACTTTATTTGGTGTCTAATCAAACTTCACATCAATGTAAGTCAGTTATTTTTTGTCCCTTGTCATTGTGTCCAGGAGCATGATTGATCACAGTCCCCTTACAGCCTAAGAGAACATTTGTATGTGCAGTGCTGTACATTGTTTTTTCTTTTCTTCACTAACCACCCCATCCTTTCATGCTTACCTCAAGGATCATGTTTCCAATCCTCTTTTCACCCTTTATTGTTCTCCTCTCAACACTGCAACTTGTCAGTATACTTCTAAATGCAGTACACCAAACTGGAAAAAATATAAAAACTACAAACTGTAAAACTGATACTCTACCAGTGCAAGCAGACCAAAATAATTGCCATAGTCATCATTATTTCTGTTTATGTATCCTGGAAAATTGAAATGAGAGATTCTGACAGGATATAAGGAAAGTGGTTTTTAATGATGAAGACAGTCAAGCTTTGGGACAGGTTGACCAAAGAGGCTGTGCAGTCTCCATGCATGGAGGTTTTCACAGTGAGACTGGGTAAGGCCCAGAGCAACTTGGTCTGACCTCCTAGGTGACTTTGCTTCAAGCAGGAAGTTGGACTAGCGACCTCCTGAGGTCCAACTTGAATCACCTTATGGTCCTGTGAAAAGAATTGCTTCCCTGTCAGTAATGTACCATTGCTGACCCATATTCAGTTTGCAATGTAGTATAATACTTGTGTCCTTTTCTAAGGACTGCTACCTGCCCTATTAGTCCCTATGTTATAGGTGTGCATTTAGTTTCTCCTTTCCAAATGCACTGCCTGTTCCTCTTACCTTTGCTCCCAAAGAGCTCCTCTCTGCCATTTCCTAAATTTGCGCACATTTGCTTTTTCTGAGGTCCACTGATCATTCTATTGCTACTACATCTTCTCCTTGCAAGAATCACTCACCAGTTTTTAAGAGCTTTCTCCCATACTGCAGAGCAACTGCTTTTGGCACCACGTTACTTGTGACATGCGAGCCACGTTACTTGCAAACCTTTTGCTAAGTCAGCTTAGTGGGTCTGGAAGGGTCTGAAGCACAACAAGGGAGGGATCTTCAGCCTGGGATGCCCTGTGGAGTTTCCCAAGAAGCAGTAGTATCTTCAGAGGTAGATAGGGGCTGTGGGCTCAGTGATCCAGTCTTGAAGGTGACAACTTGAATTCCAGTCTCAAATTGATCTTCATGTTCCATTCTTTTCAAATTACACACATCCTTTGACATTTCCAAATACCAGTCTGAGATTTTTACCCTGCAAAATCAAACATTCAAGAGGAAGAGCAAATGTAAATACAGAATGAAATGAAGCTGCTGGGTAAGTGACTCTGAACATGCCTTACCTTAAAATGCTATAATACCTGTAACTTTAATTCAGGTCTTCTTTTTTTCAGGACAAACTCTTAAGGAAGCTTTGAATAGAACTCCCTCACCTGGGAAAAGGCAGATCTCAGCACCTGCTAAGGAGGATTTTTCGGCTTTCAGAGAGCAGCGATCTGCAAGAAACTGTTCTGCTTTGGAACATTTGTGATCAAGAACCCTAAACCTCAATTTGTCTACAGACAAAAGAATTTAAGTTTTTTTCCTTAAAACAAGGCTAATCTTTAGGGATATCTCTTCTTGTCATGGTTTAGCCCCAGTCGGCAGCTAAGCCCCACACATATACTGAACATGACACCATATGGTATGGAATACCTCTCCGGTCAGTTTGGATCAACTATCCTGGCTGTGTCCCCTCCCAGCTTCTTCTGTACCTGGCAGAGCACGGGAAGCTGAAAAGTCCTTGACTAGTACAGCAACAACTAAAACATCTCTGTATTATCAATACTCTTTTCAGCACAAATCCAAAACATAGCCCCATACCAGCCACTATAAAGAAAATTAACTCTATCTCAGCTGAAACCAGGACAGTTCTGTAGTCAATATGCATGGCAAGCCAAAAAAAAATCGACTTATTTCTTGATTACTAGGAGCAAGTAGAGATTTACCAGCTGTGTTCAGCATTCTACTTGTTCAGAGTGAATAATATTACATAATTAAGTACTTGTGTACCTTCCTGGAGGCCCAGGAGCTATATTTGTTTTAATTCTTTATGTTATACTCTTTGTACAAATAACAGTTATATTATCCAGATAGAAAAGTAATGGTTCTTCAGCAAGATTTTATTTTTGCTGAGAGATGTTATTTTTTGCGTATTTCTCGATTTTACTTTAATTCATACCATCAATTACAAAATACGCAAAATACTTCAGTGAAAGATACTACCCAGAAAAATTCCAAACAGGTTCCAAAGCAAGAAGGAGATGCTGCTGAATTTCTTCATAGTAGCTACTATGGGGCTATATTTTGGATTTGTGCTGGAAACAGTGTTGAGAACACAGGGATGCTTTAGTTACTGCTGAGCAGTGCTTACACAGAGTCAAGGCCTCTTCTGCTTCTCACCCCACCCCACCAGCGAGGAGGCTGGGGGTGCACAAGGAGTTGGGAGGGGACATGGCTGGGACAGCTGACCCCAGCTGGCCAAAGGGCTATTCCATACCACATGGTGTCATGCTCAGCATATAAAGCTGGGGAAGAAGAAGGAAGGGGAGGATGTTTGGAGTGATGGCGTTTGTCTTCCCAAGTAACCGTTACGTGTGATGGAGCCCTGCTTTCCTGGAGATGGCTGAACACCTGCCTGCCCATGGGAAGGAGTGAATGAATTCCTTGTTTTGCTTTGCTTGTGCGCAGCTTTTGCTTTCCCTATTAAACTGTCTTTATCTCAACCCACATGTTTTCTCACTTTTACCCTTCTGATTCTCTCCCCCATCCCACCAGGGGGGACTGAGTGAGTGGCTGTGTGGGGCTCAGCTGCCTGCTGGGGTTGACCTACAACAGGGATACCGGGAAGAGCATTTGGGAGTTATTTAAGACCTATTGAAGGATATTTAGGGGAGAAACCAAGGGTGGGGAAAGCAAGGGATCAAGGTGGTATCGGGAGGAACAAGTGTGGGAAATAGAGGGATAAGGGGATAAAAGGGGTGGTGACATGTAAACATGTTGCTGCTCAGCACGCTTGTCTGGCCATGCCCTGTACCTGGCCACCACAGTCTGTCCTGTCTTCTCACTAAAATCCATTTCTAAGCAATTTCCTGGGTGAGGGACTCTCTACTCTGCATGCACGTGTGGGCAGGGGTGTCTTGAGCACCAGTAACTGGAGCAGGGACCACACATCACAGGGGCCCATCCATCCATGGTGCCAGCGACTGGCATGAGTGCAGGTGTGCAATCAAGTATGTGAGCACTAGCAAAGATCACACTGGACTAGGCAGGAAGCCGGGGTGGCGTGGGAGCTGGGAGCGCTTGCATCTCTGAGTGAGCCCACAGAAGGAGCTGGCTACTGGAGAGATCAGGGGTCCAAGGCAGATGGTGGGGGCTGGGGTCGACTGAAAGACCCATTTGCATCTGTATGTGTGGGTGTCTGTGTGAGGCAACTGGAGAGAAGAGGATCCAGGTGACACTGGGGCATCCATAGTGTGCTTATGTCTGTGAGTGGGGCTGCAGGCACTGGGGGCTTGGGGGCACAGGTGCTAGCAACTGCGGAAACTGAGGATCCAGGACCAGTTAGTGAGGGTCTCAATCAGTTACTGGAGCAATCTATATTTTGTTTATATGTATAGATATGTTTCCCACGAACTGACCTTCATCCTGTTGAGCCCGAGAAGGGAACAGGATGAGGCCCTTGGTGCTGCTTGTATTTGTGTGAGTGGTGGTGCATTTTCTGTTTGTGTTCATCAGTGTGGCCAGCTATGTGTATAGGTATATGTGTACTGCATGCATGTGTCTGTGTGTGTTTCTATTGGGACTACATACTCAGCCTCGCTCCTGGTTGGAGCTGGGAGTATGGAGCTGTGATGGCTTCACTTCTGTTGGACTACCGGATGTGTCCTCTCCATTACAAGATTTTGACACCATATGAACATTGTTTTCATCTCATTGCAACCAAAGAGTTTTTAATTTGTTTATAATAATAAAATCTTACTTTAGTCTCAAACTGCTTTGACGGGGAGAGCGTTTGGCTTCTCACTCCAATTCAGAAGAACAAGGATCTCAAATATGGAATTTTTAATGGGGAAAAATAATTCCTCATCACTTATATCTCTGAGAGGCTCTGGCAATTCCAGAAAGGGTAAACAAATTACTAGAAATTTTGCATTTGTATATGCTTGTTAGGCTATACTTGAAATCAAAAAGAATCACCATAGATTCAACTGTGCAAACAACTCCATGGTACAGTTATGAAGTACTGGCATCTGCATATCTGATCATTTCAAAAGGCCTAGGATGACGTGAGGAGAATATCCTCATTTTACCTCAATCAGTTATGCTGCAAATGAAATGTTATTGTCCTAGTTCCACTGCAATTAAGACTCTGCTCATTAGCCCCAGTGAAAATTTCTCCTCTTACAACAGCCCTTGTGTACTATAATAAATGAGGAGCAGACTGCTCTGATATTGTATTTCTGTTGAATGGGGACCCATACACAGTGGGGTGCCCAATATTCTCCTGCTGCTGCTGGAGCTGGAGGATCAGGCCACCGTGAACACAAGCAGCAGTTTAGGAAAAGAAGTGTCTAACATCCTATCCGGCTGGAATTGTAGGGCAGAATTTAGATAGGCAGAATTCAGGCATCCAAACTCGTATCAGAGTGGACCAGTAAGAAAAAAACAGCCATTTTTTTTCCCAGGGAAGATCTAGAGACATCTAAAAAGCTTTTGTCAAGATTGTATAAAGTTGAACTTTGTTTCTGCTTGTAGATTTTGGGTTTTTGCAAGGACGTTTTTTTAAATTTCTGGGGTACTGCCCAGATTTTAAAATGAACGCAGGTGTAAAACACAGTAGTTAAATATTTTAGTTTACCATTTAGTTCTGCATCTAGAGCTCATCTGAAAGTCACAGTAGGCTGTCTAAAGAGACTGATTCAAGAAGATAATAATAGTTTTCTTAACTAAAATAAAGTGTGTTACAAAACAGATCTCTACCTCCTGATAATTGATAATGCTCTGTGAAATGCTTAAATTTAACTTGGAAAGTTCAACATTGACCAAAATTAATCCTCAAATTCAAAAAATGAAAGGTAAGTATTAATACAAAATATTACTCTTGCTTAAATCCATGTCCAAACATGATCTTTTAAAGTAGGTCAGTATTATTTTAATTGATATTTATGGATCAAACATAATCGTAAAGTTTTCCTTAACCCTACAGACTGTGTGCAAACCGAGGCTTTCAAATACTCGTGAGTAAATCTGACGTCATGCCTGCACATAGTGTTCGTTGATTTCAGTACTTCACTGATCATTTCTGACTTCAGTTGAGCTCCCAAGAAATTGCCAGAGTTTCAGGATACAGCAATGCCTGTAGTGTGATAACCTTACATGAAAGCAGGGGAATTTCCTGAGACACAGGTCGCTGGTCCCTCTCTTCTAAACAAGAAACATCAAATCTATCCAAGTTTCTTCACCTTTATGCTGGAGCTCACACTGTGCCCTCCAGCCAGAGCTCTCTTTCTCTCTCTCCCTCTCTCAGCTGACTCCTGCACAGACCATTGCTCTCCTCCTACTGCCCCTAAAGCAGTTTGGCTGGCGGAGAGGAAGGATCCTGGAATGTAAATCTGACCAGTTTGACAACTGAAGTTGTTAACCAATGTCTTGAAAAGGTAACAGTGGCCCATTATGGCCCTCTGCACCAAACCCAAAATAAATACAGTGTGAATTGTGAACACCTTCCAGGATTATATAGGTCACTTCACACTGTATATGAGTAATGACGTAGGGAGGGAGAGAGAAAGTAAAAGTGCCACAGAAAGGAGGAAATTACTTTTTCACATTTCTTCTGCTGATTGCTCCTTCCCATCCCCAGCAGGTGCTGTGGGTACAGGCCTGTTCAGCTTATGTTTCTCACTTGGCAGCCTTGTGGCTTCACAGCCTGTGGGTCAGCCATCAAGCAGAAAGCACTGGTCTCCATTTATACCACCAGCTTTACCAGTGTACTTAGGCATATGTTATGTAGTACCTTCCTCTGGGACTGCCTTTCAGTACTCAAGAGACAACAAGCCAGGTTGTTTGCCGTTTGTCACCGAGACAGTCTTTTTTTGCACTGGTCTGAAGAGCAATCACCTTCCACCCCACTCCGTTGCCTGGAGGCAGGAGGGAGCTCCAGGGAGAGGTCTTGCCTGTGTAAGTGCTTGGTTCCCTTAGATAAACTACCTTTGCTTAGTGCATACAAGAAGAAGGTAGCTTCAACCTTCATTCTGCTTTTCTCCCTGCCTCCCCCATCTCACATCAAGCCAGCCATACCTACGCTGCAATAGAATGCATGAAGCCAAGAGCATTCGGAGACCTTAACAGCCAGCATCACTCATCAACCCCCTCTGCTTGCTTGTCCTCTAGGAATCTCTAATGTACTTCTCTCCATGCACCATCACTCACACTGAAAGGTCCCTAATTGGGTCCCTAATTGAGAAGAGACAGTCTCAGTGGTTGCTAATGAAAAATGATGGAAGAGGTTACCAGTAACAGGCAACACACGATAGCACTCGTTAGCTGCCTGAATATTTTGATGTACGTTGATGTGACTAGTGTCCCCATTTCAGGTTTCTCTAAGCCTGACCTGGACACCCTCTGCCATCAGGATGCTTGGGCAGGAGAATGACAAATGCCACACAGAAAGACACACAGAGCAGACACAGTCGGAGGGACCATTTTGTCATCTGGGTGCTAGGGCACTTTCTGCTATTTAGCAACTGCTCTGCAGCCAGGCAAGCCACTGCAGTTTCTCTCTTTTTTTTTTTTAAACAAACATATTTATTTACTTAGTAACTATACATTTAGCCTCCTCAAGGAAGGGCAGTGATTTCTAGAAAGACTTTGGGCATAGCAACTGGATATGTTTCCTTTAAAATATTTTTGTTTCACCTAGAGTGAAACTGAGCTCCGTTCTCTTATCCTGTACCAACAGCTGTCTGAACTCCATGTTCAACACACTATGCATCTGTATATTGCAATGTATGGCAAATTATTTTCCAACACCAGTGGAATGTGAAGGGTGTTGTTTTATTAAGCAATCTATTCTTCATTCTGTAAGCCATGGCTTATTAGCAGAAGCAAGCATAGCACATACGACTGACAGCAGTGAAAGCATTAGTTGAAATCGGATTGATCCTGAGTTTAGTTTTAACTGGATTTAACAAAGATGGATAGTTTGAGCTTGACTTGGGAAAAAAAAAAAGCATGACACTGATTGGAGTGTTAAACAAAACTGCTTCCCCTGTTCCTGAAAGAAAACAAAAGCGAGTTTTGTTGAAAGTCCCTTGTTCGTCCTCAGTAACGTAATGTTTTGTGGGAGAGATGTGAGAGAACAGAATGCAGGTGAAAGTCTTCTGGGAAGGGTCAGGCTGAGATTCACAGGATCAGAAGAATGAGAAGCAGGAAGAAGATGCAGTATTGAAGTATGGACTTGAAAGTTATAGGTCTAAGCTGAGATCCCAAATGAGCTAGTACCCACTTATCAGTAATGACTCATGGAAAAAACGTTACATTGGGAATTACGCACTCTTCTCTCACCTGTTTTAGGAGAAGCTACAGGCTTGGGGAAGAGTGGCTGGAAAGCTGCCTGGAGGAAAAGGACCTGCGCGTGTTGGTTGACAGCCGGCTGAACATGAGCCAGCAGTGTGCCCAGGTGGCCAAGAAAGCCAATGGCATCCTGGCTTGTATCAAAAATAGCGTGGCCAGCAGGACTAGGGAAGTGATCGTGCCCCTGTACTCGGCACTGGTGAGGCCGCACCTCGAATACTGTGTTCAGTTTTGGGCCCCCCACTACAAGAGGGACATTGAGGTGCTGGAGCGTGTCCAGAAAAGGGCAACGAAGCTGGTGAAGGGTCTGGAGCAGAAGTCTTATGAGGAGCTGCTGAGGGAACTGGGGTTGTTTAGCCTGGAGAAAAGGAGGCTGAGGGGAGACCTTATCGCTCTCTACAGCTACCTGAAAGGAGGGTGTAGAGAGGTGGGGGTCGGT
Source organism: Mycteria americana (assembly GCF_035582795.1). Classification (NCBI taxonomy): domain Eukaryota; kingdom Metazoa; phylum Chordata; class Aves; order Ciconiiformes; family Ciconiidae; genus Mycteria; species Mycteria americana. The sequence continues at coordinate 20,356,723 of NC_134396.1, read as the reverse complement.
CTCTTCTCCCAGGTAACAAGTGATAGGATGAGAGGAAATGGCCTCAAGTTGTGCCAGGGGAGGTTTAGACTGGATATTAGGAAATTTTACTTCACTGAAAGGGTTGTGAAGCATTGGAACAGGCTGCCCAGGGAAGTGGTTGAGTCACCATGCTTGGAAGTATTTAAAAGATGTTTGGACGAGGTGCTTAGGGACATGGTGTAGTGGTTGTCTTGGTAGCGTTAGGTTTATGGTTGGACTTGATGATCTTAAAGGTCTTTTCCAACCTATACAATTCTGTGATTCTGTGAATAGCCCTGTGGCCAGTTTGGGTCAGCTGTGCTGGCTGTGCCCCCTCCCAGCTTCTTGTGCACCTGGCAGAGCATGGGGAGCTGGGAAGTCCTTGACCAGTGTAAGCACTACTTCGCAACAACCAAAACATCAGCGTGTTATCAGTATTATTCTCATACTAAAATCCAAAACACAGCACTATACCAGCTACTAGAAAGAAAAATTAACTCTATCCCAGCTGAAACCAGGACACTATCTAGATGTTATGTACTTTCATGTCTGTTCAAGTGTTCCTTACTGGTGTTCCTTAAGGAATACTGGTGTTCTGTAAGAAAAAAACTCCTATTGAGATACAAGATGGGCATGTTCATGCAGCAGTTTGAGTAAATAGAGAAAACACGTATTGTGGCTGTATTTATGGCAAGAAATACTTTGTTAACATCCTAAATCTGTTCCTAACAGGAAACATAGTTTCCAGCTTACCTTCAGCTAAGACCCCACACTACATTAAGTTATAATCTCTTGTTTCTTTTTAGGTAATTTTGTCATTTGATGTGATTAGTACTCTAAAGTTTCAGCTTAGATTGAACTGTTGTACCTGTAGTAGAAAGCTGCTAAGGGAAGACATGTGCCTCTGGATGTTGGGTGGTTCAGCAGTGCAGTGCATTGACTATGGGACTGTGCTAGGTGGAGATGTGAGCAGCACGTATAAGGAAGCAGTAAGGGAATGATAAGTATTCTGCTATACTGGGACAATCCTGGGAGATCTCTGTGGGGTGACATCAACTGTTAATGTGGTGGTTTGACCTTGGTTAGCCACAAGCTGACAATCAAGCCGCTCTATCACTCCCCTTCTTCAACTGGACAGGGGGAGAAAATAGAATGAAAGGCTCATGGGTGGAGATAAGGACAGGGAGATCACTTACCAACTATCATCACAGGCAAAACAGTCGTCTTGGGGAAATTAATTTAATTTATTACCAACCAAATCAGAGTAGGATAATCAGAAGAACAAAACACCTTCCCCTCAACTGCACCTTCTTCTCAGGCTCAACTTCACTCCCAATTTCTCTACCTCCTCCCCCTGAGCGGCGCAGGGGGATGGGGAATGGGGGTTGTGGTCAGTCCATCACATGTTGTCTCTGCTGCTCCTTCCTCCTCACACTCTTCCCCTGCTCCAGCGTGGGGTCCCACCCACAGGAGACAGTCCTCCACAAACTTCTCCAACATGGGTCCCACCCATGGGCTGCAGTTCTTCACGAACTGATCCAGCATGGGTCCTTTCCCATGGGATGCAGTCCTTCAGGAAAGGACTGCTCCAGTGTGGGTCCCCTGGGGCCACAGGTCCTGACAGAAGACCTGCTTCAGCATGGGCTCCTCTGTCTCCACTGGTCCACAGGTCCTGCCAGAAGCCTGCTCCAGCGCAGGCTCCACGGGGTCACAGCCCCCTTTGGGCACATGGACCTGCTTGGCCTGCGGTCCTCCATGGGCTGCAGGTAGATATCTGCTCCACCGTGGACCTCCATGGGCTGCAGGGGAACAACCTGCTTCCTCATGGTCTTCAGCATGGGCTGCAGGGGAATCTCTGCTCTGGCACCTGGAGCACCTCCTCCCCCTCCTTCTTCACTGGCCTTGGTGTCTGCAGCGTTGTTTGTCTCACATATTCTCACTCCTCTCTCCCAGCTGCTGTTGTGCAGCAGTTTTATCTACCCTTCTTAAGAAAGGTAAATAAATGTTACCACAGAGGCACTATCACTGTCACTGATGGGCTTTGGCCTTGGCCAGCAGCAGGTCTGTCTTGGAGCCGGCTGGCATTGGCTCTATTGGACATGGGGGCAGCTTCTGGCATCTTCTCACAGAATCCACCCCTGCAGGGCCCCTGCTACCAAAACCTTGCCACACAAACTCAATACACTTTGATCTTTCTTTTCTTTGTTACTTTGAGAAAAATCAGCTTTCAGATGAAGGCTTTAGAGAAAAATTTAAAAGTTAGTTTAGCTTGGATTGCAGGTTACTATTCCAAAGGGTTTCAGTTAGGCTTCTGAGGCATCCTGGCATGCCCATGTGGCAAATACAGTGTGCCCTCAACTTTTACACTGACGAAACTGCCCTATGCATGTGTCACATTTTGTTCACTGGTTAACATGGGGTACACTGGAAAAAACGTGCATGGGTGGTGTTCAATTATTGCTGAAGCATGGGACTACATTAGCCAAACTACTATTTGGTAGCAGTTGGGCATACATTAACCAAACTATCGGTTTGAATGACAGTAGTTTCAGGGAAAAAAGTGCATTCAGCCAACTTACTTAGAAAAGCAACGCTATGTAAGGCATTTCCAGGAGATGGTGCTGTTCTCAAACCTTTTGCAGCTTCTCAGCGAACAGGCTCAGAGGACCGCCTGCCTTTCCCTGGTAAGTTCCAGGTTTGCATCATTCATAATTAAAATAACCACCGATTGGATTGGGTTCCTGAATTGCAAGACTGCATGTTGAAGAGCCCACACTGCCGAACTCCCCCGAAGAGATGCCCTGTGCCGCGAGCCGGCAGAGCCGCCTGCTTGGGGTGGAGGAGACCTCCCGCACCCATGCGGAGGGAGCCACTTCTGAGTCTCCACCAGAAAAGGAGACTTAAAGGAATGAGCCTCAGAGGTTTTGTTCTTTGCTTTTCTTCTCCAGAATCAAACCCTCGTGCCTTATTCTAAACGGGAAATTTAAGCCCAGATCCTTAATGGGAGTGGGACACACACTCTCACAGCACCAAGTCTATAACCACTCACCTCTGCAGAGAAATCCTCAGTTCCTAGTTCAGCTCCCAAATAAATGCCTGTGGGAATTGACGGCTTCTGACTGGAAAGCACAACAGGCAGCATGTTGGGCAGGGAGCCGCTGAAAATAGCCTGAAAAGGTGATGCCATCCAAAAGAGTGCGTCTCAAAACCTTGCCCACACTGAGCCTTCACCACCTATGCTCTGCTATGGGTCACTCCTGTGCCTCCAACACAGCTCCTGGGACCAGGATGCCCTTCCTTTCAATGCCAAATGGCTGCTGCTCAGGTGGGTTACAGGCTGCAGAAGACTCAGCTCCTATTCTCACTTTTGCCCGAGGATACTAAACTACACATCTTTCCAAAAAGTGTCCTAGACACCCACTACAGGCTGTTTTTCAGGAGAGAAGCTGTTTTTGTATTCCATTTTAAATCAAGCAACAGTTGTGACAAAGGCTAAAAGTAAAGGTTAGGGAAATCCGGTGGAAATTAGAGACTCGGTTATTAAAACTGCACAGGTAGGCTTTGGAGCATGGATGCCCCTTCCCAGAGAAGATTCCAAACCACCTGGCTGTAGTCCTGCTCCTACTCTCAGCCAACTTAGAAAAGCAACGGTATATAAGGCACTTCCAGGAGATGGTGCTATTCTCAAACCTTTTGCAGCTTCTCAGAGAACAGGCTCAGAGGACCGCTCTGAGCGGACCACTCTCCATCCTATTTATTTTTTGCCAGCAGCATGGCTTCATGGGGAGAGCTAGGTAATTTTCCCCAACTTGTGCTTCAAGCCAAAGAACTTGTGGCTTGGTGGTTAGAACAAAGCTGCCAGGCACATGTGGAAAATGAGACCAAACCTCCCGCCTCAAGCCATGAAGGAGACAAAGGTGTTGCCTCACCCACTGCTCCAGCAGGAAGCATCTGTATTTTACGTGGAAGCCAATGCCGCAGCTGACTCTTGGCACACATGAGAAATGGTCCTTAAAAGGGCTAGGTGAGGAAACAGCAGGTTTGTGAATCCCAGCAGGCTTAGGCTTGAGGTGCAAGATGATCCATGCAGCAGCAGGAACCAAGAGCCTCTAGATGTGCCTGGGAGAAGTCCTTCAGGCATCAGAGGAACTTGGATGACAAAATCTCAGGTGCTGTCAGGCTCAGACAGCAGACAAGGGGGCAGCTAGACTTTGGATGGCACTGCCTAAACCTTCTGATCTCTCTGAGACTTGGTCTTTCAGATGTAAAAAGGAAAGTAATGTTTATCTCAGGATGTTGCAAGACATGCTTGAATAATGTACTGATCCTATCAAAGTCACTGGACTGCTCAAGTAAAGGAGCTGGCAGGATCAGATCCAAATTCTGGGTTTGATGGGGAACAGAGCCCCAGGACTTTCTTTTGCCAGCAGTATTCAGGCTCTGAAGGATGGACTGTATGTAGTTTCACCGAAAGATGAAAAGTCACAAACATTAGTTGTGTTCAAAGAAAACTATAATTTTTAACTCCACAACTGCCAACCACCAATAGCTTTTTTACAAAAGTCTGAGAAGTTTAACTCACAATTGCCTTTAAAACAAGTTAAATCATCATTTTTGGCCAAGGAGATTTCACCAGGCCCAAGTGTTAGAACGAACTTTTGCAATATGCATATGTAGTTCATGGATGTTTAGTGCGTCATGGCTGAGCATTTTTGGAGGACATAAACAAATGGATGGTCTGGTGTTCTCGTGGTTGCTTCTTTGTTATATTAATTACATTTTTTGCTGCTGTTTGTTTTGTATGTGTAACAGAGATTCTTGGCTTCTGTTCCCTGGATTAAAAAAAAGCACTGAAGAGTTAAACATGTTTTAATTTAGGTGTGTTCTAATTCCTCTTCTTCAGTTTCTTGGTAGACAAGCCCTTTTCAACTGTTTTTGGCACTGATTTAGAAAAGCCTCTTTACTCTGGGAGAATATTTAAGCATACGCTTCATTTTTAAAATGTACTTGAGGCCCATTGCAGTTGTGGTTAAACACTTCCCTGACGATTTCAGCTAAAGAGTTGGGGTTGTTAGCTGGTTTATATTTTACTTACTGAGAAAGGTCTTGTCTGCAAAAAACTGCCTTGCCTGCAACTAGAAGCTATAAAGAGTGAATTAGTGAATCAATGTGATTTTAGACCAGGAAGCTGCTCTGAATTACATTTTTCAGCTTTTGGAAAATTGCATTAGGGTCTGCAAATGAGCCATTGGGGATACAAGAGTGGATCATAAAAATCCATTATGAATATATTAGTTGCATTGGGGTTTAGCGTTGTAAAAAAATAGTTTCACTGCTTGGTTGAAGACTTACTGAAAAAAAGAATACAGAAGCATCTATTATTCTGTTCGATTGCTCTTTACACCATGTGTGGATGTGCAAACAAAATAAGGGATTGTTTTGTGTAATTTGTTCAATATGCTTAAATTCATCCATGTAGTCACTCCATTGACTTAAAAATAAGGACTGCATTTGACTCTGTATCAACAACAGAGCAGTGGATAAATGAGCAAAGCTCTGGGGTTTTTTTCTGTGCCGTTATGGGGAAATTAAAGAACAAATGAGTTTGTTGTTTATTATTGATGTGGCTAGCAGATGGAAAACATTATAGCCACCCTGCAAGAAGTTCATTTTTGGTACTAAGAAGTAATAAAAACAATTAACTAGTGTGTCTATCAAAGAACCTACTGCAAAATGGGAATTGTATGAAAAAAAACATTTGCAGCAGACATCTGTTAAATATTATATGTAACATTCATGTGCAAGCACTACAGCTCCAGTATGGCAATGCACAACCCTAAAGAGAACAACTGCAGCTGCACAAACTTCTTGGGACCCTCTGCACCCAGACGGTGTGGAGGTACTGGAAAGACACGGGTGCCTGCCCACATTATGGCCCCCACCGCTCCCCTCCTGACTGGGCATTTTATGGCACTTTACATATTGGTCTAATAAGTAAATAGGACTTCCATTAAAATAAACAGGACTTCCACTGATGTGGGAGATCTTGAGACATGTCCTTTTTTATGCTAGGTACTGTCCTTTAGGTTGGAACCTCTTTCAAAACTGGCCCTGTGTTAAGTGAAGCTTCATACAGATTCAGGTGCAACGTCCATGGAACTTGAATATAATTAAGTTCCTTTGAAAATTCCAGCTAAGACATTTCCATTAATAGTGGAAATAGCTGCAGATTTACATACAAGAGAATATAATGTGTGTATGACACCCCTATTTGCAAGCTATACAAAAAAGCTCCATTCAAGAAATCCAACTTTACTATCACCACTACTCCCCTAACCCTACTGTAATCTGAATACTTGTGTACCTGAATGAAACCAGGGCCAACCCAGCCCTTTCAAAAAAATCTGTATTTTCAACGGTTAATCATTATTGTGTCCTGACAGCATCCTGCTTATTAGCTCCTTATGTCAGGGTTTGCACATACAAACTCAAAGCTAGACCCAGAAATACTGACTAGCTAAATAACAGCAAAATATAACAGAAACAGAAAAATTTTGGGTGGAAGGGACCACTAAGAGTCATCTAGTCCAATCCCTGCTCAAAGCATGTCCAAGGAGATCATGCTGTGCAAGGCCTTGTTAAGTTTTGAGTATCATCTCCAACAACTGAGACTAAAACCTCTTTTGGCAACCTGTTACTGCGCTTGACCACGCTTGCGGTGAAAATTTTTTCATTATACCTAATAAGAATTTCCTGTACCTAACTTGTGTCTGTTGCCTTTTGTCCCGTCACTGTGCGCCTCCAAGAAAAATCTGTCTGTCTTCTCCATAGTGTCCCATTGGGTAGCTGAAGAGAGGAAAAAGGTGTGCTCTTTGCTTGCTCTTCTTCAGGCTGAACAGACCTAAATGTCTCACCCCCTCCTCATATGCCATGTGCTCCAGCCCCAGGCAAATAGGTGAAAACTGCAAAACTGTTTACATTTTCCATCTTTGCTCTGTTTGCTCCCTCAGCTGTGCTGCTGGCCAGATTCTTCACTCGCCTTCACATACCAAACACCTTTCTGTCCTTCCTCCTACACACTCCCATTCCCCAAAGCACAGCTTACTCTAACCAATGCAGTTAAGGAGAAAAACAAGCACACCCTCCTCCTCTTGTTCCAAATTTTGGACACAGGCTAATGTACCCAATGTAGAGCCACCATGCCAACATGTGGGACCAGCGTGAATCCAGCACTGAGTCTGAGCTAACAGGTCCTTTCATGGCCTGGAAGGAAGTACAATCCCAAGAGACTCAAAGTCCAGTCAGTCTTCCTTGGCACAGGCAAGTCCTCCCCAATGTGGAGCCACCCCCACCCCGAATCCCCTTGCTCCATAGGCATGGGCACCAGTGCTCTCCTGTGCTGGCCAGCAGTCGAATGCAGTGTGATGCTAGGAGGTGAAGGCTTCATGAAAAATGTCAAATATTGTCAGGCTTGCATTGAAATGCAGAGGTTTCGCAACACTGACTGTACTGGAAACTTCTCAGAGCAGAGCTCATGAGAGACCCGTACTGCTGGTTCCAAGCTCTGCTCCATAAGCTTAACACAAAAAGCTGCCCTAACAGACTATTCCTCCCATCAGCTGAAGCTGCAACACAGCACATTTCAAGTAGTGTAAACTATTCCCTGACTGGAGGAAGTGTAGCAGAGCATTATGGACACTCTCTGGAGGCCAGAATGGAGGCCAGAACCCCTGCTACGCATTTGAGGACCCCCATAGCATGCTTATGCAGGGTAGAAGTAACAAAGTCTTTAAGGAGTGGAGTATTCTTTATCCTCATAATTAACCGATGGTAATAAAACATGCTGAGACAGGAGGGCCACCCTATGCTCCTCTTCGATTCACTCTATAGACTCTTATAGAAAGACTTAGTCGTTCTACACGAGTGGTTTGAAATGAGTTTTAATGCATGAACTGCATTTCAACAACCATTTCTGTTCTGCAGTCACTTTACAGACTTCACACATTATCCCCACCTTGAGTCTGCTGAGGCCGGGCAGAGCCTTGCTCTCACTGTGGTGGCGGGGGGACTAGTCCTACAGATTGGGACCGGTAACGTGACACAAGGCTCGTTCATAAAGCTCCTTTTAATCTCATACTATGAAGTTATGCAGTCCTCATGCCGCACGTCAGGCAATGCTGCCATCTGTTCAGCTCTGCTGGTGCAAAAATGGTTTTAAACCAGCGGGTGATGGGGTCTGAGTGGATAAGCTCGGTTTGACATCAGGATGCAGAGGAGAGGGAGTCACTCTGTGCCGCTCCTGTCCTCTCAAAACATTGTCTGGTGTATCTCGCTCTATCAACAAGTTAAGCAGATTCAGCACAGTGTTAAAGCATCACTAATTGCTTCAATAAAAACTAAATCAGCTTTCTCTGGCTGTTTCCAGGTTTCATTGCGTTTATCTTTCACCATAAACTTGTGTAAAAGGATACCACACAGTCTGGCATGTTCCTGGAAAGTTAAAGCTACACAGATACAATTGCTGGTTATTTCATAAGGCTTGTATCAGGCGGTCAACTTTTATGCTGGAAAATATTTTAACTGAGTTTTTAAAGTTTGTGTGCATTCTCTGGTGTAAATCAAACTGCAAACCAGTTTATAATTTCTGATAGGATGACAGAAATAGTAATGGGCATACTGAACTCAGAAAATTAACTAGCCACTAGGGGACAGCAGAAATCCTACTATTATGACGCATAATAAATAATATTCAGCTGTAACGCAGCTAATAGATGTCAAAACCAAATATATTGTGATATCTGCCTGGACTAAGATGTCTCTGTTTTCACTGGGGAGCAGCCCATCAAATTTAGTTAGCTGGGTGGTATAACTAAGAATTGTTTAAGATACTGTAATAAAAATGCAATAATGAATGTTACAAATCTTTACAAAAATAACTTGTGGTCCTGTGCTTAATTTTACCAGAGACAAAATCCTTCCTTCCATACCACCTCAACAGACAGAGACAAATTAGTGTGGTGTGTAAATCCCTGGACGTGGGAGCTAGGATTCCATCTGCTGAAAATAAATTAATAGTATCCAGAGAGATTGAAAATTTTGAATAGCTTTAAACAGAATAGTCTGAAGATGTTTGTAGACAAAAGGGCTTTTAGGAGAATCATTCTTCTAAACTATTCCATTAAGTCTCATGCTGTTGTTAGTGCAATACACAGGAGGTAATAATTTCCTGATAAAAATTTCTGGCAAGTTCAGCTGATTCTGTGTTCAGAATTGAGATGTATTTTTCTCCATCAGAGCAGAAAACCTATAAAGGTTACACATGTTGACAAATGCAGCTCAAAGAGATGAATGCTGTCAGAGGGTGGTGTCACCCTCTGAGCTCTCATTCTCCAGCTAATACAAACCTGCCCACCCTTTGCTGCACATGTGCCTTCCTCCAGGAAGGAATTGGTCTGGGGCTGTTCAAGGCTCTTTCCAAAGACATGATTTGACCAAGGTTTGCATTAATTGGTGAAAGGTTTCATTGCTCTGTAATGGACGTTTAAACAATGGGGCCTTCGCTAATGCATTTTGCAACTGCATACTAAGATCAATGCCAAGACACTACCACAAACATAGTCTGAAACCAACAGAATATAAATAATCTATTGCTGCTCCCGTTATCAGATATTGGCTTGCAACCTAATAGCTTTTATGGTTTCCCATTAGACTTGCTAGCCTTTTATTTAGTCCCCAGGAAAGAAGGAACAGGGGTGGCCTGGTCCGGACAGTTTCTCTTGTATCAAGGAAGCTTAACTGATCAGTCTGACTGGGGGGCTCTCAATGAACGGCATTGTGGCTGACACCCACCAGGCAGCATTCAAACATGTCAGCAAGACAGACTGAATAAATACAAAGTGCTGTTGCCCACCAATAGGTTCAAGACTAAAAGCCTATCTGGGCCCTCCTAGTCACGAGAAGAATGACTTTAAAAAATTGTGATATAAAACAACAACAAAAAGGAACATTTATGCCTGATTTCTGGTCCGGGGGCCTTCAGCCTTTGGTGTTTCAAGTCCTCCACCGCAAGCGAGGAGGTTCCACACAGCTGCTGCATCTGGGACTTTAAGGACAGCACTGAATGCTCACTTTTGCCATCAGTTTAACTGTAAATTAATGACACTGCAAAAATTCTTTGAAAAACCTAAGGTGCCTCTTCATGCAGGGTGCATGCTGATATGTAATCTAAATGAAATCTTAAATTTTACCTGGAATATGTTAAAAAAAAGATTACTTCTTCTTATAACCATAGTTGTATGGTATGAGCTTAACCTTACGAGACAGATGCTAATGAGCATCTCTCCTGGAATGCCCATATGACACCGTAATACTGAGGATGGTGCAATTGGTAGGTGCAAGAAATGCGGCTCAGATATTTTCCTGGCCACCTCCCTTGCTCCAGCCCCAGCAGCTCCCCAGCAATTTGTTCTCTGTAAATCCCCCACACCCGTCTCAGAGCTGCTGCTGCTGCTGAAAACTCATCATTACATATGATACAAGGCTTATCTCAGTGAAATATTTGATCTTGAAAATGAAACTTAGATGCCACAGCAATTGATCTTTGATGCTTTCACAGATGCCCAAGGTGATACTAAAACCAGGGGCAGGGAATGGTCTAGAAATACTGAAAACGTTTAGGAGCACAGCCATACAGCAGATAAGGTTTGCTAGTGTAGAGATACTGGTAGGCCCTCCTCCTGTAGAAAATTTATATGGCAAAATATAAAAGATTGCCTGGGTCAGTATTGTTTCTGAATAAAATAAATTCTACCAGCAAGACTTTTATTGCCCCAACAGCATCCATGCAACTTGCTGTCACTGGAATAAACATGTCTAAATATAAAGTAAAATAATCCCCCTAGCCAACATTTCAATCTGGTAAAAGTCTGGACTTTTCATGTATAGTTCCCCACAAACAGAAAATGTTCCTAAATTCCTTTGTGCTTTTTTAAACCTGCAGTTCATATAGCCTGTTTGCCTCAGTGTCCCCTTAACATCTTCTTCTAACTCTATTTTAAACCTATATGCCAATTTCACCCAAGGTTTAAAAGGGGCATAGTTCTATGAAGTTCTTACACATTTCCCCAAAATTAACAGAACTGAAAAAACCACTGGCCAATCAGTCATGTATGTAGGTACTGCCTATTTGTGCAGCAGTTTTCAAACTAGCTATAGGCAGATCAGAAATGGACATGAGAAGAAAATGAAGGAGTTACAGTGGGGAGCAATGGGAAGAGGGGAGGAAGCTGGGAGGAACTGAATGTGCTGGGGGTGGTGAGAGGAGGAAACCAGTCCTCCCTAATTCCTCTGCTCATGGAATCACTTGGTAGGCCATCCCTAGAGAGACTAACTAACTTTCCAGGATTCTTAGAGAGATTTGGACACCTGGAGATACAAATACATTAAATTCAACTATGCAAAAATAATGCCTGTACCATTTTAAAGTTATTTCATCCCTACAAAGGCCACAGAATTTACCATTGTTTATGCCACATAGATAAAGATTGATGGAAGTGAATGTTATTTCTTGTTTTGTACTTTCTGCATGTCCTCCCAGTATTTCTATACAGCTGCTACAATGTGCAGCAATATCAGATGCCATGAGAATAGATCTGAAATGAACTGCCTGACACTCCAGAAAATAAGCACAGGAAGAAGACTCCCTAGCTCTGACACTATTAGGCAGCTTTGTTTCACTGTATTTGGAAGAGACAACAGGAATTCAGACATGCAGGCTACAAGAAAAGCACCAACACAACAAGTTCTTCTCTTCTTCCACGCAGTCTAACCCTAAAGACACAGTCACACACAGATACAAGAAGGGTACCAGAGAAACCTACAGGAAGTGAGGGGACTATATATGCACTGAGGTATTGGGAGGCAAGGGGTGTATATGGGGGAGGAGGAATGGAGGCAGTGGGATGAAAAGGGGATCAGGGGCATGAGGAAATCCTGGCTGTGCTTCTCCTATAGAACATGAGACCTCAGGCTATCCTAGACTATCCTGCCAAATTAAGATAATGATGCACATGTTGGGACAGTGCCAGCATTCTTCATGTGTTTTCAGATATTTATGCTGAGAGCTTTTCCTCTAAGACAAGAAGAAGATGCCTAGAAGACAGAGCCTAGATGAAATCTCTAACGCTTGACTATCTTTTGGCATCTGAACTGTACTGAATTTTGTACTGCTCAGAATTAAATTACCTTCAGCTGTGAACATCATTATCTATATTTAAGGTGCTCTAAAAAGTTCCTAGCAACCAGTCTCATTTGAGCAATGAAGCATCATTCGTTTGTTATGGTGCATAAGACTTTATATGCTGTGAGTCAACCATAAGCCTTGGTCTTAAAGAATCAATGAGGAGAATAACCTTTATTGTAGTAAAAGCCCCAATCCTAAATATAATTATTGTACAAATGAACTTCATCCTATTTTGAGCTAATGTGAAATCTCAACTTTCTTTCAAGTTAACATTGGGGTTACTTATTTCATTTATCAATTATTTCTTTACAGGAAATATAGTATGAATGATACTAGAAAAGTACTTAAAGTATTAGAAAAATACTTAAATTATTAAGTGGAATATCTCAAGAGATTTTAGCTTTAAAGAAAATGTAAAGCTCAGGTATGCTTTCCTTTAGGATTTGATTTGACTTACACACAAAAAAATAAATAGATAGAAAAATCTCTCCCATGCATTATGGTACAACCTATGAGGTATAGTCAGCCATATCACAGTGGTTCATGCATTCCTAACTCTTGCTATATTTTTTTCTGCATCTGCTTCCAAAATCTAATTTAAAATTTCCTGCCTTCTCATCTAATGCCTGCAAGCCATCCAAACTCCCAACAGACCAATTCTTTAAACAAATTCGTCTTTGTCTTTTACCTTCATGGCAAAACTTATGTCAAGTAACCATACCAGAGAAAATTTTGTGCAAGACCCAAGAAAAAGGAGACTAATATCTCATTTTTAAACTAATATCTCATTTTTTCTAATATCTCATTTTATCTAATATCTCATTTTTAAACTCCTAGCAGAAACTTTGATCAAATTCACAGATTCAAAAATTACTATGATATGATCTCTTCTACAATACAAGATTCCACAAGTAGCTAGCAAACCAAAAATTCCTCACTCAATTATAGCATGTTTTTTCAAAACATTTCCCATCTCAGTGTGAAGCCCACAAATGGGGATAAAAAATTCCTCCAGGAGAGAAAAAGATTACATTAAATTGTTCAAATAGTAAATTGTTCTCACTGGTAAGAACAAGCTGTCAGGCCTCCCTTCCCCCCTCCCCCCCCAAATTTCTTTGACCCCCACTCTCAGCCCTTGTTATGAGTTGGCTGTTAAACCCTTACCCTGATCTAACTGTTAGACAAATTTTATTATGCCAATCTATTTTCTATCATGTGACTTGTATTACAGGGCTTTACTCCATTTTTTTACTAAACAACAGACAGAATCCTCCTAATGAAGAGAGTTCATTTCCCTAGAAACCTGGCATGGGATCTTTAAAGACTTGTAACTCATCTTCTGCCTCTCTGCAGTTTCAAAATTAATTTTTTTATGTCCTCAAAACATGAGTCATTAGTCAACAGAGGTCAGCCTGTCCCAGTGTCTAAATAATAGTTCTTGTGAAATAGTGAAAATTGTTCATTTCTAAGGACTAAGAAAGGAAGGTCTCTGTTAAATATTTTGCAGTAATTGAGTATTATCTCTATGTCAAATGTACCTGAAGTTTTATTATGACTTACCTCATTATGAAGCTTATTCAGTTGAATTGTGGTCAAAAGGTCATTGTGATTGCACTGGATTTATCCAGGCTCAGGAAGCACAGCTAGTTACTGTCTGTGTTCAAGAACCACTTCTGGACATACTTTTGATGAAGAGAAATTTAATGAATGAAAATAATTTAGAAAACAGAGAGGAAAATGTAGCTCCAAATCAAATAAAAGCTCCATACCTCTTTAAACTGATGGCAGATGGTTTGGGCCAGGGAATTTTTGTCTTTGCTACATCAGACACAATAATTTTGGGTTGCCTGTTCTGATACTAGCTCCTCGACGTTGCCAGCAGTTGTGTGTGATTATCTTACCTGCAATCAGTCAGTCATCTGAGATTGCCAGGAGATAAATTCTACGCTGAGAAGTTGTATTTCTCCATCCAACAGGATACAAGATAGCCACTCTGAGCCCTACTCACAATGCGCGTTGACCCGACCATAGCACACGTACTCATAGGGAAGAGACAGGTAACTTTTTCTTTTCTGTCTCAAGAGAGGCTGACTTTGGGGAATTCACATGTAACAGCAATCAAAGAAATATGGTCCTCGCCAGTCATGTAACTTCTTGAATAATTAACAGGGTCAGTGGGTCAGCACTGAATGAATTCCTGAGATGCAATCTGCAGTAATGCAGCTGCAAAGGCCTCAAAGTATTCAGAGGTTTCTGTATGTAACCAATCAATGTAGCTTCCCCTCTCAGGGGCAGAGTCACTGACCTTCTAACACAACAGCCAAGAAGCTAATTCCTTTTACCCTGGCCATTTACGGTTTACAGGAGTGAGTTTAAAAGCCAGCTGAAAGATTTAGGGACAGAAGCCCTACTGACTTCCAGAAGACCTTATGTTCTGATCATAAATCCTCCAGATGCTTCTGAAAGTCTCCCAGCATGCAATTTCTCAATGTCTGAAATAGTGAACCAATGTGCTTAGTCCAGAATAGTGTTAACATCAGAAAAAAACCAGGTCAACAGTGAGACCTCAAGCATATTTAAATATGTAGTTCCCAGCTACTGATACCCAGCTCCTTGTCTCTGACTTGTCTTTGAATGCTGGCTGTCTACCATTTCCTCCCATCCTATGGAAGAACACTGAAATACTGGATTCTAAAAATATCTGTCCCCTAATTCATTCTGCCTGGCCATCACGTCTATGGATATGCTTCCCAGAAGGGACATGTCACCTCTGTTGATAGAGGACATTGACCTGGGATATGAATGCATTGGGAGGGAGGGGTGCAAGGACCCTCCTCTCTCCTCAGGGAGACCACAGAAAAACGTAAGACAGGAGGACACTATCGGGGCCATCAAGACAGTCCCCCACAAGCTTCGGCAAATTTATGAGGCAATTCATTCAGAAGGACTACACCAACCAGACATCCACTATACCCATTACTAGAAAGTCCCAAACACTGCCTAACACTCCTCAAAGATGACCCACAAGGAACAGAACCATTGGAGTGTAAAAGTCGGCAGGGTTTAATCTTACACTGAGATCTTGGTTTAATGCTAATAAAGCTGCACAGAAATGACTATCAGCAACTTTGTACTCCTAGTCTCACAACACTTCACCAGGGCACCAATATAGTAATTCTGCAAAGTGGGTAATGTGTTTATTTTGCAAATAAATATGTTGAGACCCTGACATGCTGAGTCATCTGCCTATGATGGATCATACCATGATTCACAGAATCACAGAATCACAGCATGGTTGGGGTTGGAAGGGACCTCTGGAGGTCATCTTGTCCAACCCCTCTGCTCAAGCAGGGCCACCTAGAGCCAGTTGCCCAGGACCTCATCCAGATGGCTTTTGAATATCTCCAAGGAGGGAGACTCCAAAACCTTTCTGGGCAACCTGTGCCAGTGCTCAGTCACCCTCACAGTATGTGTTTCCTAACGCTCAGACAGAAGCTCCTGTGTTTCAATTTGTGAATTCTCCCTTGGTGAATCCATGCTGACTACTCCTGATGACTTTCTTGTTCTTCATGGGCCTGGAAATGACTACTCGTTCCAGCACCTTCCTAGGAATCAAGGGGAGACTGACTGGCCTGTAGTTTCTATTCCTAGTGATGTCATAGGCCCTTGGTGACTTCAACAGGCTTTAGCTCAAGTTGCAAAGAAGTTGAGAATAGACCCAGGAACCTTTTAGCGTTAGCCACCAAATGCACCTCTTAATGTTATTGTGATGGTCTACACTGAGACAGTAGTTCCCTTCTGGACACAGGACAAGTAGAGCTCATTGTTTGAACAGCCGAGTAGTGAAGTGCCTTCCAGTATCACTTTTGAGGAAATGAGCACCAAAAAGGATGTACTAAAATAGGCTTACTATGAAAAGGCACAGGACGGTAAGCCTGCCACAGTACAAGGTTCAGAGGGACTTCCGTAACTCGCTGGCTAGTACTTAAACTGAGAAGTTTCTCTCCAAAGTACAAAAACATCCTCTCTGCAGTTGGCTGGCTTTCCATTTTTTTGATCTGATTGCACATTATCTCTCACTTGCATTCCTTCCTCCTCTTTCATAACCCTGCAGTGAACAGACACACTCTCCCCCTCATACCCCTTTTCCAGGCCTACTGGTATTCAGCCTCTTCTATTAAAATCTCATCTAACTTCATTATTTTTTAAATATAAAAGGGAAAAATCTATTCCCTTTCCATTGCACTAATTTATTTCTTGACTATATGCATCATTCAAAAACGTAGTCCAATTGTATGAGACCAAGATGGAAATTAAACTTGCACATCACATCTACAACCCCTTCTGGGTTATGTGGCAGGGAAGAGATACTAAATATAGAAACTAAATAGCTTCCATACTTAATCTAGATTAAATGAAAATTTTAATATTGAAATTAAACATCTAATGTGGCATTTAATCAGTATACTAATGGGATCATGTTTCAAAATATTAAACAGAAAATAGAACATTCAATATTTTCCACCCCGGAGTCTGACTCTTAGGATCTGTATCAATTTTTGCTTAGGTGCCTATAATTCCCTTCATACACCTTATCCGACAAAACAGTTTTAAATTACAGGAAGGCTTGGCCACAGCCCAGCTGAAGATCTACTGCTGGGTCTCTTTTGGCATTTACAACACCTGGCACAGCACTCCACTGGCTGAAAATCGGCTAGGGAGGCACTGCAAAATCAAAGCTGCTGCCAGGCCAGCAGCAGGCTGCCGCCTGGCACGAGCTGCTCCACGCTAATTTAAATCCAAATCTCCCCAGAACAGCTGCACTCTGTTGAGGGGCATTACTCTTTGCTTGTGGGTTGGCGATGACTCGTTCTTCCACAGACGTCTGCTGCAAACAGCAGATTAAATAACAGAAGACCTTATACCACCCCAAGAAGTGCTAGAAGCACAGTCATTCTCAACCAGGGAGCTGCCCTTTGTGTCCCCTCCCCCGGATGCTGCTGTGTCTCCTTCCTTACCTCCTTACCTACAGCTCCGCACTTCGGGAGCAGCTCCTCATCTCATCAGGATCTGGAGGCTCTCGGCTCCCCTTAGCCCTGCCTGCTCTACAGACAGTGACTACGCAGCCCCGAGGCAGCTGGGCACGGCAGCAGGCTCTGGTGAGCCTGGCACCACTGGCGCCGAGGGGCTGGCAGTAGCAACTCTCTCTGCGAAACGTTTCATGGACTCCTCTCCATCAGCACTCTGCAAGCATTGGTATACGCATCTGGAAACCTCACGTTGTTTCCGTATATCCTTATTCCGTATATCCTTCCGTATACCCATTCCTGTATATCCTTCAGGGCTTCTGCTCACTGCAGTTCAGATAACGGACACATTTGGGTTCCCCAGGCAAGCTGCATTCCTCAAGGTACCAAAGCTCCCAGATTATCTTGTCATAGTATTGCTAATGCCGAAGGCCTGCAAAGCTTTCTCTGAAGTATATTCCTGCACCCAGATGCTTTAATAATTTATAAAGTCAGCAAATCACAGTGTTGGCACAGAGACGCTTTAATATTAAGCCGCTGTAAATCTGGACCAGATACATTCTGCTGAGCCCAATGAAAGGCAAATAGCAATAACATGACAGGACAGCTGAAATATTCAGTACATTTGGAAAGATGCTTGGAAACCCAAGTATTTAACAATTTATGCATCGCTTCTGCAAATGCTTAAGGAGGATTTGATCTGGCTGAACGCAAAGGTAAGCTACTAATAAGGTCAAAGGCATCTATGTATTTACAGTACATAGGACAGTGTTATATGAGAGAGCAAACCCCTCAAGAGGACCATATGCATTTCTTTCACAACATGCGATATAATTGTAAAGTAATTCCTCTCATCTACTTCTTGTCATGTCAGGCACATGACACGGGAGACAGAAATGAGAGACAGAAATGAGAAAAAAAATCCAGCTAAATAACCTCACATAATCTTCCCCATAGAGGGAAAATGGCAGTCACAAGCAGTCACCTCTGGGGTAGAACGCAGCAGGTTTCAATAGCACAGAGAAATGTTGCTTGCGTGCTTTGGGGCAGGGAGTAGACCTGTATGGCTCAATGTCCAGATGGAGATAGGTGACGAGTGGTGTCCCTCAGGGGTCCGTACTGGGACCAGTGGTGTTCAATATTTTGATCAATGACATTGACAGCGAGATCGAGTGCACCCTCAGCAAGTTTGCAGATGACACCAAGCTGAGTGGTGCAGTGGACATGCCAGAAGGATGGGATGTCATCCAGAGGGACCTGGACAAGCTGGAGAAGTGGGCCTGTGTGAACCTCATGAGGTTCAACAAGGCCAAGTGCAGGGTCCTACACCTGGGTCAGGGCAATCCTCGGTTTCCATACAGGCTGGGGGATGATGTGATCGAGAGCAGCCCTGCGGAAAAGGACTTGGGGCTACTGATGGATGAAAAGTTGGACACGAGCCAGCAATGTGTGCTTGCAGCCCAGAAGGCCAACCGTATCCTGGGCTGCACCAAAAGAAGCGTGGCCAGCAGGTCGAGGGAGGTGATTCTGCCCCTCTACTCCACTCTGGTGAGACCCCACCTGGAGTCCTGCATCCAGATCTGGGGTCCTCAGCACAAGAAGGACATGGAGCTGTTGGAGCGGGTACTGAGGAGGGCCACGAAAGTGATCCGAGGGCTGGAGCACCTCTCCTATGAGGAAAGGCTGAGAGAGTTGGGGTGGTTCAGCCTGGAGAAGAGAAGGCTGTGGGGAGACCTTATAGCAGCCTTCCAGTACTTAACAGGGGCCTATAGGAAAGACAGGGATAGACTTTTTAGCAAGGCCTGTTGTGACAGAACGAGGCGTAATGGTTTTAAACTAAGGGAGAGCAGATTTAGACTGGATTTAAGTAAGAAATTTTTTACAGTGAGGGTGGTGAGGCACTGGAACAGGTTTCCCAGAGAGGTAGTGGAGGCCCCATCCCTGGAAACATTCAAGGTCAGGTTGGATGGGGCTCTGAGCAACCTGGTCTAGTTAAAGATGTCCCTGCTCTTGCAGGGGAGTTGGACTAGATGACCTGTAGAGGTCTCCTCCAATCCAAAGTGTTCTATGATTCTATAACGTAAGAGACACAGGCCAGAAAGCAGTGCCACAACTTTTCTCTTTACCCAGTCTCTCCCAGATGGTTGTCCAGCCACTAGCGTTCCACCAACAAAACTAAATGGTAACTTATCCCTCTTCTTTTTCTAAAAAAAACCAGCCAGTTGACTTTGACCTGCTAAAATGTGCATTTGAGGTTTCATATTTGGAATGTGAAACTAAAAATTCCCAGCCTGGAGCTCTGAGAATGCCAGGTGAATATAAGATGAACTGAAAAAGTAGAAAGGTGTTTCATCTAGACTACAGAGAATCTTCCAAACAATTGTGATGAGCTGCAGCACCTGAACATAAATATGCCTTTCAAAGAGAAGCACATTTAAGCTCTAATACTAAAATAACTTATGCATATTGATGGGAACTTAGCAAAGCAGAAGTTTCCACTGGAGCTTAAAGCATGCTTTGACAAAGTCCCAGCCCAGCAAAAACATTGCTTGTAAAGGCAACATTGACAATACCCTGTTGAAATCAAAGGATCATTTCTTCACTAGGACTCAGAGGTGACTCCTTATACACAAACAATAAATATCTATGGCTTTATCCATCTGTACTCTGCGCCGCACCCTACAAGAGGTACTAGCCTATCTTTCTGCCTCTAGCCCTGGCTTGCCTGGCATCAGCAGCATCCCCTTCCCAAACTCAGGCAGTGAAGAGCTGAGGGAAGAGTCTCTAAATGTCTGCACACAGAGGGAATTCCTCCACGCATGCAGTCCTGTCCCTGTCTGCTCTTTGTAAATGTTGATCCCTGAATGAGGTAGAGGATGGAGGAGCTTTGCAGCCAGGTACCCGAGTGCCTTGCAAGCTTCGACTGTGGTGCATCTTGCGGTGCCAGTCCCGTGGCTGCCCATGCTGACTGCACATCAGGGCAAGGCACCCATAGGTGCTGCCTGTGCAGGAGTGGGACCACTGGCTGGTGCTGCAGAGCCGCTCTTCTCTACCGTGGTGGGGTCCCAAAACTTCACAGTCCTGTCATCAAGGAGCAAATATTTCAGAGGAAATTTTGATTTCATTAATTTCATGTATATTTTAAAGCTGATTTTAACCACTTTTGTACTCTTGCTTGCTTCTTGCCCTTGTTGTCCAGATCTTGTTTCCATCAAGTTCAATGAAACCCTCATCACTAAACTCAACAGATCCACTTCACAATCCTCACAACCCCCACCAAATTTTTGATTGCAAAGTGCTGTATCCTGGCTTTGTATTTGATCTTGCATCCCTCTCTTGCCTGATCTTAGCAGCTATAGCACCCTGCTACTCACAGCTAATGGGTCCCCTTTTTAGTTCAAGTGATAGATGTCTACCTTTTCAAGCTGATATTTTCCCACAGCTGCTGTGCTTTACTGTAGGCAAGAAGTTAGTTAGAAAAGCAGGTGGGGAGCTGTATTTTATGAGAACTATTTTTTTCATTTCATTTAGCCATAGAATAGTTAGACTAGAGGCACACAGAGATCAAGTAACATGCATAAAGTAACAGTAATTAAAGTTCAAGATTTGGTTCCCAGATCCCTACCCAGAGATAGGAGATGAAAAGCAGGATTTGCAGAGATACTCAGCACTGGGAAAATTCTGCACCCGTCTCCTGGTGATGAGGGACACAGACACCGGAGAGAAAAAGAAGAGAGCTGATAAAACATGGGTAAAGTCTTGCTGTCTTTTTAGAAGAAGTGAAGATTAATTAAGTGTGAACATCTTCAAGTATTTCCCCCCTTAGAAAAGAAATACTGCTGGAATAGCTTTGATCTGCCAAATGAGCTGCTTCTTAACAAACTACAGTGGCTGCTTGCCATATTAAGCTTGACTCCTGTTTTTTCTTTTAGCAATGGTTAATGAAAATGATTGTCTGATCAGATTGTCAGTCCCAGCGGACTGAGATGGTAAGAGACAAAAACCCCAAGCAAGCTTGATGTCGGCTGCCCCGCTTTTCTGCCGAAGACGCCAGTCCAGGAGAGTCCCGAGGTTTGTTCTGTTCTGCTGAGCTGCCTGGGATTTATAGATTACAACAGGGTTAATGAGCTTTGTTAGTCAATCCCAAAGCACACCACATAAAACCCACAAGCTTATAGAGCAGTCTCTCCTCCAGGGCTGGGAAAGACCTGGGGGAAGCGGAGACCTGAGCAACCAGCTTCTGAGGAGAGGAAATCTGATGAATGATGAAAATTCCTTCCTTTTTACATTGCTGCCCGCAGGGAGAGATACACACCTGGCTTTCTTCAGAAGGCGAAAACTGAGGGTGAAGGTGGGGGGTGGTTGCCTTTGTTTTGGTTTTGTCTGCATTGCTGCAGAAACGTGAGACTTGCTTCCCTAGTCATGTTACATGGTGTCTAATGCTCACATTTGCCCGCAGCCTCAGCAGTAAGGCAGGAAAGCTGTAGGGCATTTTTATGCTTTCCCCCCGCATGTGGCTATATGGTTGACCTGATGCCTAGAAAACTCTGAGATGCCTCCAGGAGACTGTGCTGGGAGGAGGAGTTTAGAGGAGCCCTGCTGCATCTCCTCATGCTGCTCTCCTCACCCTCCCCACGTGAAGGGTACGCAATGAAGCAGGTAGCATGGGTAAGCACAAGCTGCCATACCGCTCCTGAGGGTCCTTTCATGCAACTGGGACTAGCAATTGGCCCTTAAGGCCAGTTTGACTCAGCACTGCACCTGCGAGGTGGCTCAAAGCAGGCTTTGATTCATTTTCCTTGCAGGATCTGTCTCCATGTACTTTTTGAGTCCGTCGTTTCTTGATAACCTCTGTAGTGTCTTACGTTGAGGTCTTGAGGGCTCAAATTTTCAATCACCCCATCATTTTCAAGGGTGGTCATGAAGGCTGAGGTGAACTATGCCCTACACTTAGATTTATTACATCTCTGCTCCTTGTTACAGTTAATCAGGGTCCACTGGAGGCTGGTTTATCAGCTATTAATATCTGTTGGCTGAGAAGCCTGAGCTTCTGGATCAGGCTAGGACACCTGGTGTCTTCTGGTTTTGTCAATGTATCTGTGAAGAAATTATAATCTCCTTTTGCAGGAGGACCACAGAAAGGATGGCAAGAAGTGGTGGAAGCAGCAGGAGAATCACATGGCTTGTAAGGAGCTGGCACAGCTATGCTTGCTTGTCTGCTCCACGGCACCATGCCTCATGAAGCGCATATGACTGGTTCCCATCTGGCTGAGGTAGAAGCCAGCAGAAGAGCCACACCATTTAATTTTTGGCAACAAACACTGCTGCTTAAGTAAGGAGCATTAGGCTCTCTGGTTAGTCCAAGGAAGTTTCTCCAGAAGAAATTCAGCATTTTATATGGTGTGAAACCTTTTAATGTAATCTAACTTTGTGGCTTTTGTAGCTAGAGTCACAGAAATATGCTTCCCTAATTACTAAGAAAAAACAACTGCAATTTCTGCCCTGCACATGTTCTGACTGCTTTCTCTCCCCGCCTCTTCTGAAGCAATTTGCCAACACTTTGGTTACATGATATATTATCACTTCAACCAGCAGTGAGCAGGAAGTTAAAAAAAACCAAAAAGCAATGAAATATCACCCTAACGTAATTCTTCTCACCAGAATCTATGTGATAACACTCATAACAGGAGATGCTGCCCTGCTCACTGGAGACCACGATATAATAGTATGTATCAGTGCAGAAAATATTGAGAATCAGGCCAAGCCAGACATTTCTGTGTCTTGCACTACTGTAAGAAAAGCAGCAATGAAAGAGAAAGGCAGAGCATTAGAGGTGGGGAAAGCATCTCGAGACCTACTGAGTATTAGGGTTAGACATAACAAAACTGGTGCATAATCTGATGAGAAGGGACCACAGACCACTATTTGTAGATCACAAAGCAAGTTGTGATGACATCAGTCTACAGTGTGTTGCAGAGCTTGCAATTCTCACCTAAGGGCAGGTAAAATAAGGTTACTGGTAAATGATTTGAGAAGGAACCTAATTTGCATCCGGGTCATTTCTGTCAATAAAAACAAACCATTCCAGACTGCTGTCTCTCCTCATTCCCTTTTGTTTCTGGCTGTTAGCGAGCACCGTCTTCTCTACAAGTCAGTACAGAAGCTCCATCAAATACATTTTGGTTTAATCTGGCCACTGGCCAGGAAAGACCAACTTCCCGTTGGATCCCGGGGTAGGCTTTACTCTGCTTGACTGAAACAGTTAAGTCATACCTTAATTGTAGTACACAGGAAAGCCATCTTCCTAAAGTGAATGCCTATGTTCTCTATAGAGAGGGCAGCAAGATACAGGAACAGACCAGCCTGCTTGAGACTAGCTGTGTAAACAGGATCCAGTAATCCCAAGTGTTTTGATTTGGCTTATTTGGCCACTGAGCCAAATGGGTCCCGATTTAGTGGGTGGGTTTTATTTGTTTGCAGTGGTAGAGCTGATTGCCCTGTTTTGCACCGCAGTGTAATGTAGGCAGATTCAGCCTTTCTGATTAACTCAATGATCTAGGAACTGTGAAGATTTCTCTGTCTGCCTTCGACCAGCAGTTACATAGATAGAGAGAAGAGTCTCAAAAGTACTCCATGTTGTGTCCAAGCACAACAGAGATACATTTCACTTTTTTTTTTTTCTTCAGAGAACACAAACTTACCCCCCCCGTGCCTGGGAGAACCAGCACTGCAGGTTCAGCTGCACATTTTTGCCGCAGAGCTGCCTCGAGGCTTGTCTGGCCCCCTCAGCAGCAAGGGCCAGGGCTGGACCAAGGTCATGCTACTGTGCACCCAGGAAGGGAAACAGTAGTGGAAGAGGGATTGTGGAGAGTTAATCTTGATGCTCCTTTACCATCAGCTGTGGGAGATTTTGGGAAGGGAGGAGCAAGCTCTGCACACCTCAACCCCTTATCTCGGCAGAAGCAGCACCCCCAGCCCAGCTTCCCAACTATCTGGCACAGGATAAAATGCGACCATTGCCATTTTGCTGCCCTGAGCCATTTCTTTCTTTGACTTGACTACAGCTAGCCCTGTTTTCTCATATGCCCATGTCAACGATGCAGGTAGTGCTACACAGCATGAGGTTCCAGTGTTGCAGTGCTTCTTCGTCTGACTGATTTTGTCATTCCATGTGCCCTGAGCCACAAGCTGAAGTGTGGAAAATCCTCTCTGCCTTTTCTGTCTGATTTCCACCTGCTGTGTGCTTCCTACAAAGCCATGATAAATATGAATCAAGGTGATACTAAACGGAGAGGTCTGCCAGCAAAGGGTCACATCCAGCAGATGCAGTCTGCTCACTTTAATGGCATCCCACTGAACACAGTCATTGAGTGAAACAGATTTTGTTGTATTTGTTCCTTTCACCAATTAATGTTAGTATGACAGCTTTCAGGAGAAGTCAGGCAGGACCTCAGGGAGGCAGCTAAATGCAGAACTCCTTTGAGCATGGAGCTCACTGCAACTGCAGCCCTTACTAAAAAACCCAGTATATCCAAGCATTGCAAGTAATTAGTATTTTCCCCATTGACAATTGCCTGAGAGTGAGTATGATAATGAACTTTGTTCCTGATAAAAAGTAAAAATGTATTTTGGAAGTTTATGACTGTGCAATCAGACAGATATGCAAGTTCTGGAGGCTGAAAATTTATGTATCCTAATTTTCTACTTCCATGCCTTGTTCCAGTACTCTCTTGGGTCTTGCAAGCAGCCGACATAAACTCTAACATCAAACAATGCACCAAGACTGACGCTCCAAACCCTTGATATAGCTGGTGATTCTTTTCTGTAGAGATCCAAAAGGACTGTGGAAAAATTGTTTCCTATGCAGCACTCACAGGCAGGTCTGTGAAACATTTGCCTGGAGAACCATTTTTCTGCCTTGCTCACAGCGGATCGATTGCAACCTGTAGTTACATCTCTGTGGACAGAACTGCTCACATTCATACAGAGGCTTAAGTTTCATGTTCTGTTAAATAGATAGCCTGTGCTTTTAATAGGACACAAGCTACAGATGCCTCAGTGATAATCTAATCTATTGATTTTCCCCTTCTACATTTTCTCATGTGTAGTAGCATTATAATCAGATAGCTTCTTCTTAATTCTGCTTAGTTCCTAGTATTACTACTACCCATATATACACATGCACACACTCCAAACAACAAATCTGTTTAAAGCACCTTTTTGTGATCTTTCATGTTCTGGTACACATAAGGAGATGATGAATTTTCCAAGCTATTTTGTAGGTATTTATGCAGCAATGAACTTACAATCCAATGGCTGCATTTTTTGCTCCTCCGATCCTTTTCCGAAGAATTAATGTCTTTTGGCCAGGTTCTTATCTCCAGCACTATGAAACCAGCAGATCCAATAAAGTGAAAAGAGCTACTGTAGATTTCTTTGCTGTAAAATACAATATGAATCACCAATTTCTCTTCAGCTAATTCACACATAAAGCCTGCTCACGTCCACAAGACCCACAAGACTTTACATTAAACTATTATTGGATGAGTGGCAGGAACAAACACTGTGGCAGGAAAACATTTGCTAGGAAAAGAGGATATAGTCAGCAACAAGAGCTTATAGATGTTGTGCCAGGTAATGACAACCTTTTGAAGGTTCTGGGAGATTTACTTTTATCATCTGAGGAGATGATCAGGACTTCATGGGAGAAATGTTTTATTTTAAAGACACAAGGAAGGAGGTCTCTGCTATCTGGGACACAGTGAAAACAGATGTGAAGAAAGAAGGCGTAGAAATAATTGAGTGTTTTTGACATGCTAGAGCAGAGCAAAGCAAAAAGGAGCAGGAGCAAAGCACTGTGGATCTGGGTCATGCAGGACCAGCAAAAGCACAAAGGAGCAGATCCTGAATGCTGATCTTCCAGCTGCCAGAAAGCCTCCCCACATTTTATGCAGCCTATGTTGCTTCCATGTCCTAGCCCTGGCACAGGGATAATTTTGAATCCTGAAAGGATGGATGGGAGAGCAGCAAAAGTCCTGAGCTCTCCCTGTTCAGCCAGGCTGTGCTGGACTGCAGCAACCCAGAAGGACATGAAGTGATACGCTCTGCCTAGTGACTGGGCCAAATTCTGCTGTTACAGTCAGGGTAATGTGACTGAATTCACACCCCTCATCCTTCTCTTTTTAACACATGCTTTCAAAATTCCCAGGGAAAGCTCTGGGAAGCATCAAAGGGAGATCCCAAAGATCAAATCTAAACAATGTCCTAATAAAGCCAGT
The DNA here is from genome assembly GCF_035582795.1 of Mycteria americana. Taxonomy (NCBI): domain Eukaryota; kingdom Metazoa; phylum Chordata; class Aves; order Ciconiiformes; family Ciconiidae; genus Mycteria; species Mycteria americana. Next base: position 20,330,177 of record NC_134396.1, on the reverse strand, counting down.
AGGAGTAAGTGAAAAGTGGAAAGCGTGAGTTCATTTGTATCTGAGCCAACTACCATAAAATGCTCTAATGGCCACTCCAATAAAATGGGAAGAAATTGGCCAGACGAAGTCATTAATATGCGCTTTGTACTCATAAAAGCATCTACCTAAGTACAGAGAGCAACAAGACAGACCTTAAGCAGAGGCCAAAGAGAAAGGCACAAATTGTACGTGCTGTTTGCAGTATTTTCTTTTTGAAAGGTAAAACAGCATAACTACCCATGAATCAGGAAAGCAAATACAAAACCTTTCATTTAGAATATGTATTTTATGTCTGTATTTGCATAAAAGTGTGTATTTATACATGTACACCTACATAAATACACACAGAAATATATATATGTATTTATGCACGTACACATGCTTGCACAGGGATGCTGTGTTTGCTGTCTCTGGCACAGCGAGCAACCAACAGCCCCACTAAATTCCACCTCCAGCGAGCGACCAGATGCAAAAAGTCCTGCTGCAGAAATGTAACTTGCTTTGAACCCAGTGTCAGCTGGAGCAGAAACCTGAAGATCTCCTCACAGTAGTTGGCACAGAAGAGCCTCTGATGCCCTGCGCGCCGCGCACCAGTGACAGCTCTGCCAAGTGGCAGAGCCCACCAAGCCAAGGGGAGCAGCAGAACTTTCTGCTGTGCAAAAAAGCTTGCTTCCTGAAAGAAAGTTTCCTGTTTTCCCCAAAACTGTTAGAGCTCCCTTCCTAGTAGGATTCCTCAGAGAGCATTCTCAGTAATACAGAAGCAATACTATTAAAAAAAATCTCTAGAAGGAAATAGGAGAGGCAGCTGGTCACAGAGGGCAGTCCTTGCAGCCTTCCTCATTTTCGCTGCCCTGAGCATATCAGACTTGCTCTGCCATTTGAGGAAGACCCAGCAAAAAAGCCAGCATTTGCAAACTTCCTTTTTTCCCCTGGAGGCTGTTAATTCTGAAAGCACAAGGGGGTTTTCCGTTGGGGGATTTCTTTGAAAATGTACCTGACATTTATATCAATTCTTCCTCCTCAGGCTGCATCACAAACTCCTGTCCTTATCTGTTTCCTCAGATTTTAGCCTTTGAGCTCGCAGCATCCCTGGGGCTCATAGAGGGGCTCGAGCAGCCTTCCACTTCTCAGCGTGCAGCCTGTGACCCTGTCACACAGCTCAGGAGCAACCCCACTGCCTTCGCAGCCCAAAGGATACAGTTTTCAATCATGTGCATCCACCTGAATGTGGCTTCAAAACAAAACATTTTTGCCTGTCAAGACAGTGTCTCTTCACCATCCTTAAGTCTCTTTGGTGCTATGCACACAGCTGAGAGGAAAGAACACTCCTAGCAACACAGGCGCAGCATTTTCTGTGATTTTGCTGCCCAGCTTCTAAGTTTTTTTATCACCTTCTCATGTGCTTAACACTTGCACATGCCTGCAATAAAATTAACTCACCAAGTTCAAATCAAAGCCCTTTTGCTTCCTCTTTTCTATTTTTTCTACTGTCTCAAAGAGCACTTTTCACCCTGTAAAACACAGTTTAGTCCCTTGCCCACTGCTGTTGTGAGCTCCAAGAAAAAAACACACTCATCTGGAAGGACAAACACTAGCCAAGCACAGAAGACATGTCCTGCAATACTGCAGCTACTGCTGATGTGCTTTTGAGCACCTTCAGCTATTTAGAGAATCGAAAGGGCAGTATTTGAAGCTGTGAGCAATCAGCAACACATTAAAGGAGCTGAGAAACCTGAAGTCTCATGGGGAATATGCAGAAGCATCCCCTTCACTCTGCAGGTTTGCAGTATCTAAGCCATCCCCCTGTGCTCCTCAGAGGAACAGGCCCACATTGCTCGAGGGTCCACCGCTAGAAGCAGATACATCCCTCCAGAGGACAGCATCCTTAACATTACCATCACCCTGCCTCTCTTCCCTGCTGTGGTTCCTACAGTACATTATCTCTATTTAGAGCCAGATTTGACAGGTGAAGGAGGTATAAAACACACCCAAAAAAAGAATTGCTTTGATCACTGACAAAACAAACACACTGAGCTTTTTTTTTGCCAGAGCCAATGCTCTGTCCCAGACAACGGTAACATTTCTGTGAATATGAGAAAAAAATTGCCTTTAAGTTTTACAGTAGGATACTCTGCTACTTATTCTATAGGATTTTTTCAGCCACCCATCAGAAAGACCGCTTCCTGCCAAACCCGTAAGGATTTTTCTGTACAGAGTTGCCTGTAGAAGTTCTGGTCTCATGGTGTTCTCAGGCACCTTGCAGAGCTCGAGCCACATTTGCCAGGGAGCAATGAATGAGTGCCCCTTGAAACATGATCTTCTGTTCCACTTTCCAGAAGCAAACACAACGGTCTTCAGTACAAGGGAGGAAACCCTTGCCAGCAAATCAGGTTTCTGGGTAGCAGCAAACATGACTCATTGCTAAGGCTTACAAGAGACAAAACCACAGGCTGCTGGACACAAATTTATTTATGAAAATCCAGATTAACTCAACTGTATAGAGGAAAATTGGGCTTCCTCAATTTCTACAGAGGCATTAATCATTCTCTGACAAGTTCTTCGTGTGCATGCAACCCAAATAAGATTGCCCTTTTCTTCAGCTTTATCCTACCCCTACCCATTTCTGTTACCAGTTTTGCTATTACTTTGCCACCTTTGACTGTCCTGGTCCTTCCCAGAACAACTCCATTCTGAGCTTCCAGTCGTTTTCTTGCAGATAGTGGCTTGCCTGAATCTCACTCATCTCTCCTAGCTATAAATTCTTCTTCATATTCCCCTGGTTATCCAGTTAAGCACAGCGTTATGTCCCATCATTTGAGTTGCTTTTAATGGGCCAATGCTAACGGGTCATGGTTAGCTGATCCGGGCAGCACCGTCCTGGCGTTTTGACTGTCACCAGTGATCACACTTTCTATTTGGTGCATCACACAGCATGTCACTTACTGTCATTACCAGACAATCACTGGCAACAGGACACCAGATTGCTTTTAAGAGCTACCTCTGTGAAAAATGTGAAATATCATTCATCCTCAACCAGTTAACAGGTTTCTGTGTGGGGAAAGAGGAGGGGAATTGTTGCAAATGTACGGAATTAAATTCTCATGTCGTTTGACATAAATCTTCTTAGTGATTATAAATGTGTATGACTAGCTGACCCATATTACAGCACCCTGTTCTAATTTTATCGTAATTTTTCATTAAATTAATCATATCTTTCTGGTTCATTTGTTAGAAGTCCTAATTACCATGGGTTGGATTACGCAGAATGGGAAGATTTTCCTAGGTCACTAGTTATCTCTGCAAATAAGTGTCCTGAAAACACTCTATGCAGTATCTTAATAGCTTTTGTATGAAACAAATGGATATTAAAAGCTGGAGCTTAATGTTTGTTTGTGCAATGGCTAATGGAAATGGGATCACATCTTGCTCCCAGGTTCCAGGGCTTGCCTACACAAGGTGACCACCATTACCGCGATTTTCCCACTAAGGCAGACTGCACAAGTCTCGCTCTCCTGAAACCATTGCACCCTGGACGGTGAGTCTCGTACTGTATCAGCGTTTGAACCACATGTGTCCTAGGAACAACCAAATACCACAACAATAGTGGCTGAGACCTCAGAAGGCTGAACCTCTTTCCCATGAGATGTTGCACATCTCTCCTACTATCTTTTTCACATGGGAGTGAGTGGTAAGCCCTAATGTAAACCCCAGAGACTAGAAAATTAAGAGAGGTTGAGCTCAATGCTCTAACTGTGGTGGAAAGGAGAAAACAAACTTTATATGAATTACAGTTTTGTCCCTGTGGTTATAATTTTTATGCTTTGCTTAGGAGATGGCACGTTATTATTGTGGTTGAGGAGATCTGCTGTGGGGTGAGCGGGTTACTCTGAACTTCTGTAGGTAGCAAAAGGGCAAAGGCTCAAGTCCATGGAGACAGAGGAGGGAAGAGGCTTTTCACCAGAGCCGAGGAGATCTGCCAGGGAGCAGACTGAGCTCTCCCAGGGCCTGGCCCAGCCAGGGCAAGCCCACAGCAAGCCAGACCCACGGCAGCATGGCACAGGACCTGGCACAACAAGCCTCTCCAAGTTTGAGCGGCCTGACCAAGCACAGCCACCCTTTTCCTCCGTTGGACAACATCCGCAAGCGCAGCTCTGAGTACTGGACAAATAGTCGATATATACATTGATATTTCAGGTGAGCCATAAAGTTTTCCTCAAAGCAGCCCTGATGACTGATCTGAGTGGCAAGGTCATGTACTGCACAAGGAAACCACAGCCCAAATGGCGGCATTTCAATTTTGCTTAAAAAAAAACAGCAAAAGGACAACCCCATATAAATCACCAAGGTGACTGACACGCACATGGCCACCTTTAGCCCCCCCCCCCCCCCCCCATCTTGCGAGGAAGCTGCTACAACAAGAACTTTTTTCCCTTTTGCCACGAACTTTGCAGTTACAAACCTTCTTCATGAATCGTTGTGAAAACTGCGGCACTGCTTTGTGCAAGTCGCACGCTCACCGCTCAGAAGCGGTGCCCAAGGTGCCCAATCCCACGGTTTTTCATCCTTTATGAAGCACTGCCACTCACAAAAGCAAAGGCAGCGATTTTGTTAAAAGGAAGACTGTGTTTGCAGCATTGCTTCCGTCACTGGCTGACTCACTGTTTTGAAGGTCACTGTCTGAAGAGGTGACAAGATGAGATTTAGGCAGCAAAGCTCCTCCCAGAGCTCTCACAAACCATCAACAAAGAATCAAATCATCCCTACAACACAGAGTACGTAAGATGACCTTCACTATTTGTCATCTTTGCAAGAAGGCCGAGCCTAAAACAATCTTTCAGCAGCTCTTTCAGGTCATTACCATGCGCTTTGGGAAGGTGTGGTAAGTACCTTTTCCTCAAGTGGTTCTGGACAAAATGTGACACATTGTTTTTCAGGGAGTTTTCCTAATAGCTTTTCATATCACAGCTGTCTAAGATGAAAAGTGAAGTGGAGCATTAGGCTTGGTAAGTCAGTAAACTGTTCCATGATGCATTTGTCCTACTGCTGCTACAGAAGCCAGCAAGCTAACTGAATTATATATATTTTTTTTCCTTACGGCAAACTCTACTGTTTGCAGCTTGTGGTTATGCAAACTGCCCTGAATGCTGTGTGTCACAGCTACCCCCTCATGTGAAACTCGCAGGAGCATTATACACAAAACTCAAGTCAGCAATTTTCAGCAATCAAAACTTTTCACTTCTCTTTACTGTTTATTCGTATCACTTTGCCTGCATTTGGCACACTAATTTTTCCAAGGTTCATTTTCAGCCCAGTTGCACTGCTTCCTGGCTGAGCGACCAGTGTCACTGCCTGAACTACATGGCTTCATACTGTGCAGCAGCTAACTTCGCAGCGTGACAGACCACTTGTTATCAGCAAACAGAAAACACACATTTTATTAAACAGAAAAAAATCCTTTCAATAAGATACATGTTATATTAACTTGAAAGAGAGCACTGTATTCCTGTTCAAGATTTCTAGGCACGTTGTTTCTTACATGATAAAAAGCAGTACTGCCCACAGACGTTAGCTGGGAAATCACAAGAGCTCAAGGAACTTACCCCAGTATAGCTATAACATGACAAATCGATTTGCTACAGGGGTAGGAAACAAATGCAAATGATGGCTATGTCGAAACGGAATGAAAATACCAACAAATGTGAAAAGAAGGAAAACAGATCTTTAAAATCAAGATAAAAGATTATAATGAACACTAGGGAAATCCCCTTTTAGGATGGAAATTTTACTAAATTTATCTAAGCTTCAACAAGGGTTTGGTTATGTGCAGATATGAACTTTTACATTCAAACACAGAGGAATGCAACCATGGTGCCAGACCAGCTATTTATTATCTTAATTAATAATATATATTACTTTATATCAGGTAACTGTATATGATCACATCATCTTAGTAAGATAAAAAAATTGTGTTTGCTGGGAACCTGATACTCAAGCTGCTACTTCCTACCACTCGTGGAAAGCCCAGGCTCAGGTCTGTCATTCACCTCCGACATATTCTGGTCGTCATTTGTTGGCCTAACATTAAATTGATCTAGGCTCCCTGTAAGGTTTATTCGTATGTGCTAAACTACTCTGCTGTTCTGCCTCTAATGGTTAGCATGTATTAATCTCTATATTGTCTTATGGTAACTACTATGTCTAGGCCTCATAAAAGGGCTGGGATGAAATGATAGCTCTTACCCTGGAGCCCCACGGTCATGGTATTCCCAAAACGGGGAGTTCTGACGTTGTTAGCAAATAGACACATAACCTGTACTGGAAAGGAAGAGATAGCTTTTGTGCAAAGGAATTGCTTTGGCGTTGCAAATCAGGATGGCTCAGAATCCCTTGCTCTGTAAAAAGCTCACTACTTCTTTGGTTCTACAATACCAGCATTGCGTTTCTTCAGGCACTCCTTTTTTCAATAAATTCTAAACTACAGCCTTGTTATTTCTCTGTTATCTTTCCTAAATCACTCCTCATTGTTCCAATGGACTATAAAGCATCCCTCCTCCTCTACTCTGGAAAAAGAGTGTGTTCCAGTTACAACCACTGTCCATTACAACCCTTAGGAAACAAAATGAAGTTCTTGCTCCGCCAAGCGTGTTGCACAAATGCGGGAATTTCATAGGTCTCCTCCCTCTTCCTTTTTGTAATATGTAAGTTTCATTCTTATTACTGGCCCCCGAGGGAAGGAGAGTCTAAAGAAATAGAAGGCACACCTGGCTTATAGGCAGAAGAGTGACAGCACCCTGTCATTACAACGCATGTCTGCAGAGGAACAGAATGGGTTCCTCAATCCATGAGCACGTCCTTGAGGAGAGGAGAAGGAGTTGTACCTTCTAGCCTATAAAACCTAAGAAGTGCATATGAGTAAGCTGAAAGTAAGCTAATATAGAAAGATAATGAGCAAATCACCATTGGGAAATTGCTTTGGCCCTAACTTCATTAGTTCTCTAAAGACGCTCTCTAGGATCTGCCTGTGTAGTGCAGTTGTAGCATGATTTAATGCATTTGCTCTTTTACTTGCATTTCCCGACAGACCTCATGCTCCCCAGTTCTGCTGGCCCCAGATTCTGAAGCATAAAATCATGTTTATTCTAGCCAAGCTCAGCCTTATTAAAGTCTGCTGCTCAGCTGTTCTGTCTTCACAAGCAGCACAAGAACTGCTCTGCAGGTTTCTTGGTCATTGCAAGACAATTATGTAGGCTAGAAAGGAAAGAAGCACAAAATAAACAATGGACAGGTCCAATAAGGACATGAAACCCCTAATCAGTATCTATGAGATCACAGTGAAAACACACACACATTCATCTATTTATACCTGTCTATATTAACTGGCAGAATATACTGAGCAGAGGTTTTTTTCTTTAATATTGTAGGAAGAAGCCAGTATAAAGCAATCAGAAAAGAATTCTCAGAGTGACCTTCTGGGCTGTTGTGTGCTGCAGACATTCCCAAAGCTGATGGAGACAGGATGATTAATTTTCATAAATTATTGAACCAAAACCAACTTTCAGCATCTAGAAATAAATATCACATTGGTAACTGTTGCATTATTCACCATACATGGGCTGATTGAAAATCTATGTGCCAAGCAGCGAGTCAGATGTTTTTTCACGGCAGAGAGGTAACAAGGACATACATACACATATACAGAGCCACAGTGTGTTTGCAGGAGGCTTACTTCTTAATAGAGGTACCACTGTTGTTTATTATTTACTGCTAGCTTGTTTTGCAAGAGTCATTTACACTTTTAACACTAAAGGTGACATCAAGTCTCAGAATTTCAGTACATATTCTCAATGGTGCAGTTCTGTGCGTGCTGGGTGGGTGGCCAAGTCCAAAATCTTAACTCCTGTTCATATTGCTTTCTTGCTTATTTTAGACCACAGGTTTGAAGAATACGACAAGGAGGTTTTCCTTTCCCCTGGTCAAAGGCAGTATACACCTTGGTAATTCGTTCTTCTTCAGTTTATCAGGACAAGCGGTATCGCAGACAAGCTGCAAAGGAGAATTTACCCAGCTGCAATTGCAGAAGAGAGTGCCACATAGGACAAGCCAGAAGGGAAAGATGAGAAAAGGAGCCAGCAGAAGGAAAATTATATTTTGGGGAGGATTTGAAGAGTGTATGCATGCCATCAAGTTATTAATATTTGGTCAAACCCTCCCTGAGATGTGTTTGCATAACTTTCATTAGCACTTCTGTTCTTCAACATATTTTGCAAACAGAAACTATCCAATAGCACGCTACCTATTACAACCTCACAGCGACTAGACGTATTTTCACTGAGCAACTGGGAAAATGTTTCATCTGAAAACCTGAGTTTTTCATATTCAAGCAACAACAAAACCAAGGGGAATCTTTAAAACTTAACTTTTTTCAAAGGAAAGTCAATATGGCCGCAGGAGAAATAACTTAATCAAAAGTCCACTATTCTGTAGAACAGCAGTTTCAGCAGATATTTTCTGACAAGTTTACTGGTAACTTTCTCAAAGCCTCATAGTAATTCAATATCAAGCTCAGAGCTTTGTTTCAAATCAAAATATAATTAGCATCCAACTGACATTATTTAAATGGCTTTGTCATAGCAGAACCCAAGCAAAACTAATTTCTTCATACTTTTAAACTTTTTTTTCCAGAGATATTCTGCACCTGTGATGTCTTTTCTCTTCTTCATAGTATCACTCATGCTTTGCTCTCAAACCTGATTACTTGCAATACCAAACCCACCAAATTCAGGGGCTGCCTGAATTTACACCTTTGTAGAGACATGGAAGGGGACAGAGACAAAAGCAATACCACTTAAACGACGGCTCATTTGAGCACAATAAAGCCTACACACATTGGCACTATTTTGACTATATTCAGGCCCTCAGAAGTTGCTGTTTCTTTACATACAGATCCAGGAATAAGGTAAGACCCCGGGCAGGTGTTTAAGGCATTGGCCTGGATCTTAAATTGGAGGTCATCTTAGAAAACCTGCATTTTTCAAAGCAATAAAAGTAATAATGGAAAAACACTGACAAAAGCTAGAAGAACAAAATGCATATTGAAAAAAACAAAAAAAGCCTTCAAGCCATCCAGATCTTTATATATACTGTGCAAGGAGCTCCCCACCGCCCTTATGCAGGCACTCCCTTCTCCGCCTCTCCCCAGCCCTCGCTTTCTCCCCACGGCATCAGTGACCCCGCACATCTCCCACAACCCCCAGCCCCGCCAGCTGGCCTCACAGACCCCCCTCCCAGCAGCAGGGGAGGGCTGCAGACCTCCCCGCTCCCTCTGCTCGGGCCTGGCACGGCTGTACCCGGGGGAAGATCCCTCCCTGCCTCCCTCCCACAGACCCCCTGCAGCAGCCGGTCCTCCAGCTCTGACACCAGCCCCAGTAGACACTGTTGTCTTCATAAAGCAGCCCTGCTCCCAGAGCAATATCTACAAACAGAATATTTTTTTAGCCAACCTAATTACGAATTTTTGTAGCCAATTTAACATTTCATAAATGTAGGGTAATGCGGTTTGTCCACGGGGACAAACCAGTTGACCAGTCCAATGCAGGTGCGGGACCACGGTCCACTTATTAACACTCCTGTTGCCCTAACACATCAAAACCCATTTCAGAATCATTAAATATTTAAGATATTTGCCAGCAGAACTGTAAAACTGATTTGTCATAGAGGCCACTCCTGACACTGGAAAACAAGCAAAAACCCAAGCTGGGTCGCTGCAGCCGCAGCAGGAAGGGATCAGTCCCTCGACACGAGAGCACAGGCGCGTGCTCCCGAGACAACACCAGAATTACTAGCAGAAATTACATTTTACTTCCGTGGCTCATTCACGCTTCAATCATTTCTCTTTCCTCCTAATATTTAATTAAACTTTAATCTTTCTCTGAGGAGGCCCCCACGGAGCCTGGCAAACTGGAGTTTAAAACTGTTTCAGGAAACGGAAAAAAAGTTTCTGGAACAGGAAAAGTTGCTTTGCAACTGTCAAGAATTATGCTTCTCGGAAAGCCTTTGAGTAAGCCCTGTCTCTAACTTTTAAAGCAACCTGGTGGCAGGAACGGGATCCCTGTGGAGGCAACGAACAGCGAGGAGAAACACTTTGAAGTCTGAAGTGGGATTGTGCTGGGAGAGAAAGCGGTTACCTTACACCAAGGAACATTCAAGGTGTGACTGTGCAGCAGCAGCACCTCTTCATTAACTTCAGTTGCAGATGTTACTTTTCAGTAGCGTATGACCCACTAAAAACTTCTGCTTGGCTTTTAGACTGAGTTTGCACCACTGGCTGTTAACTTTCCTTTAGCTTGTAAACCAAGACTCTAGGTGCATTGGTACAGAAGGCTGTAGCATGAAAGCTCACATACAGCATGCTATTGCTGCAGTACCAGCAATCACAAGTGACAGCTGCAGACTTTTCCCACGCATCTGAGCCGCAAGCATCGTTAGCTGTGGCTGCCACTTGAGCCCTGATACTTCAAGTCCCAGGGCCCACGGTTACCGGTTTGGATTGCTAGGTCCACACCAGGTTCCCTGATCTCAGGTCTTCGGACCTTTATGTTGAAGTGTCTGTACCGATCTAATATCACTCATTAGGCTTATGACTTGTTACTGATGTAGCTGCTTGTATATGTGCCGTACAGATGATCTTCCCCTACATTGCTTATTCTCCTTCCTAATAAGAGTAAACTACATAAGGGTAAGCACTGTTAAACAGGCGTAACTTCTACTAGTAGGTCTTCAGCTGTTTCAACAAGAGCAGAAAAATTAAAACTAGCTACTTTTACATGTAGACCACCATCACTGGTGCTAATTAATGCAAGGGTCCTTTATGTTTGTGATGGTCAATATGAGTGACTCCCACTCCCACTTGAATTTAGCTGTATTTTTTCCTAAGTTGATTCTATGATTTTATCTGCAACCTTGATCAAATGCAGCCTGCCTTCTGCATAGTACAGACCATGAATAATCAGAGTAATTCCCACATCAAGCCTTGAAGTAACAGCTAAACTACCAATATCTTCAAATGACACAGGATCAGATATACTCCTTGGCAATTTGTTCCAAAGGCAAATTCCTTTGCTGAAAAAGAGTTATAATTTGAATTTTATTGCTAATATTTGGCATCATGTTCCAGCCGCTAGACCTCCATTATATTTCTGTCTGCTAGATTAAGCAATACCATAGTAGCTCATTTCTTCATTTTCTGCATTTATGGCCCAGGATCAAGTTGCATTTTTGCTCGGGGGTAAAAAAAGGCAGGTATCTCTATTTATCAATCAGAAGCACTGACATAACTTCTTTTTGGCTGCTTTCCCTTCCTTCTGGGTATTGTTTTACTTTTATCTGCTCAAGTCACTCATCCATAACTCAGTTTCCATTAAACATTCAGCACATGGTTCGTTCACACCAGCGGGGTCAACTGCAGCGATGAACAATGGTCCGGTTGTGCCTTCCAGGACTCCTCAGCAAGGAGACGCATATGGATTTGCTTTTCTGTACATATCACAAAAATGAAGAATATGCTCAAATGGTTGATCACGACAATAGGCTCAATAGAAAACAGAAATAGAAGGATTTTGCAGGAGCGTTTACCCTGCGGCCAGAGGAAAAGAGAATGAATCCACTCTTAGAAAGACTTCAGGACCAGTTTGTTGTGAAGCAATGTAATCACCCAGGGGCGGATTCAGCAGCTACACAACCTCTCCAGGTTTGGCATTCCAGTCTTCAAACACACCTCCATCCCAACCTTGGAAACAAGAGAGGCTGCTGAGTGCCCTACCCTGGAGTGACAGCACTCCAGGACTGCATCACTTTCTGACTCTGTGCAAAACTAGCCAAATCTGAACTGAACTGTCTGAGCAGGCGTTTCCCACATCCCTGTGCCTTGACTGGGCGGACAAACATGATCTTCTCGCCAGTCTTGCCAGCTAACCCAGCCTTGGACATTCAGCTCAATTAACAGCACCCAAAGGAGGACGCAGATCCTCTCCCCTTAGAGCCCAGCAGTCACTGCACTTCCTGGAGTGCAAAGATTCACTGCCTCATCATGCCTCCGTCGGAGGAGAAGGCACTAGCCACCAGGAGAACAGATATTCAGAGCCATCTCTCTCACACACTATGCAAAGTGCCACTTGTTTAACAGGAAACACTTCAGTTTAATTTTAAACTGTGAGCAACACCCAAGCTTCACGCCACCATCAGCTAACCTGGCAATTGTGGAAAGCCTCTAAAGCAGCCGAAACCCTTAACAAATCAAGTTCATGTCACTCTACCCCTCAGCTGGACTTGAACACCATGCAGAACTCGGCAGTTCAGTTGTTAAGAAATTTGAAGTAGATTTGAAAAAAAACCATCAAAAAACCCCAACCAAACAAAAATAGTAGAATTATGACAGCAGAGGAAACTCTGTTTTGATGAAACGGTGGCCAAATACTCTTGGACTAAGCGAGTGAGTTCCTGCTGCAGTTTAAACTAGCTCGCAGAATGCAACGCATTTCCTTAATGCAACCCAAACCTCCACTTTCTGGTCATCCAAAAGGGAACGTCTCTGCACGCCTGAGTCTGAGTGTTTTTTCTTGTTGGGATCCACCGCAGCCCAGCCCTTGTCTCCGCTCTTTCCCAAGGCTGCAGTATTAAAGTTCACCGTCTGTCATATTTATCTACTCCAACGGCCTTTAAACGCTGCTAGGTAGGATCACTGCCCGAAGGGTTATTTCTAGAGTGGCGGGACGGAGACCACCTCTTCTGCCCCCTCGCCCGGTGACCGCAGTGAGCAGTGCCTCCCCAGGGGGAGAGCACAGCCTCCGAGGCGCTGGGGAAGCGGCAACAGTGCCACGGTGCCAGCAGCAGCTCTGTGGCGTGCGCGTCTGTCCAGCAGCGGAAACAAAAGCAGCTCACTTCACACAGACCGAAACAACAACTTCCAGGTAAATGCTCTGGATAAATTTTCTTCAGTATCTCCACTCCTTGCTGTTCCAACTTATGAAATGCCTTGGGTTTCTGAAACTGAATATAAAACTGTCCGCTTAATGATCATAGAGAAGCAAAATGCTACGGCTACTTAATTTTAGGATGACTCAGTTCTTCATGTCTTTGGCTCTTTATGGCTTTATGACTTCACAACCTGATTTGGCTGCCTTGGTTTCAAATGAGGACAAGGCATGCAGTACAAGAAGACATACTGTGTCTGTTCCCAAAATATATGTACAGAGATTTTAAATAAATCTTCATTTGAGAAAGACGTAAGAGAGAATTCCAAGATTCTTCAGCCAATGAAAACAACACAGATAATACAATTAGCTGGCTGGTCTTGCAAGTTATAATGATGTGCTCTAATGAAATGAAACAGAGGCAGTGTTTGCCGGCTGAGTGGGCTGACTCCTGCTCCAGCTCAGTTTCTGGAGGCAGGTCCATCCTCGGGAGGCTGTGTTGTCCAATCACTCATGTGCCAATGGCCAGATGCTTTTCTGGTTCTTCTCTACCTTATAAGAAGTCTGGAATCTGAGGCCTGACAAAGAAATAAACCATCTAAACCTGCTCATGGTTTAATAGGGTACAACTCTGTTCTGCAAAGAAGAGCGATGAAGCTTTACCAATTTCAGACATTCACAAAAGCTTGTGAATGCTTTTGTGAAAGTTGAGCAAAAGCCTGGAAATAAGAGTGCATTTTTAAGAACATTATTAGCAATACAAATGTCAGAGAAGTGGCTCTCCAACTGGCTGTGATAACAGCTGCATGTATTTTATCCCTGTTCAGTCCCAGCATCATCTGTTTTTTCAATTACTTGAAATGACTTTTCCAAACCAACTTTTTTTTTTTCCTTTTTTGGTGATGTACATAGTTTTACTCCTTTGGATGTATCTTCATGACACAGCATTTTTACATATAGCCTGTAGCAAGCAGAATTCAAGACAAGAGGAAGAAGTTAAGTTTAGCATAGGAAGAAAGGCTACAATACCTTTGATAATTTTTCCTTGAAATACAGCGGAGTAAAATATGGCTAATCTCCTAGTGATGGAAGCTCATAACTGTTGTACCAGTTCAGTCCCAGGGTAGCTGAGCACGTGCACATGTCCCACTAAAGCCAATTAAATGGAAATTCAGCCATGCAACATGCTAATTGTATTAAGAGCCCTTAGACCTGCTACAGGACAAAAAGCAAGTTCTGGACTCCAAAGCAGCTTAGAGTAAATGAGAGGTAAGTGATAAAATGTAATTGATATGGGTATCTTAAGGCCACAAAGGAGCTAGGACTGCTGTATTAAAAGGTAAGAAACAATCGTAGGAAACAAAAGCAAGCATAATATTTCTTGGAGAAAATAAGCTGATGCCTTCAATTCTGCCATTTCGAACCTCTGTAGGAGGAGGACTTCTACTTTTATGCTAACTGAAAGGTCTTGCAATTCATATAGAGCTAATTTTTCCATGTGTCAGATAAAAATGCAAGTACCACCTGTATTTTCATCCTACTTCCTATGGCCCCTAGCAATTTAGCACTAAAATATTTGCATGTAGTTATTTCCAACTGTATGATTCCCAATTCCTATTACATTTATGAATAAACAGTGACTTGAACATCTACAGTATAAGAAGCAGTTATTCTTGTTTCCCAGCTGTTATGCTATGGTGGTAATAATGCCACCTGCAGCATCTCTGTATACTCTCTAATCTTCTCATCACCCCAGGTAAAGCTTAGACTTGCCATCCTTTCTGTCTCAGAGAACAAATTCAGGCAGAGAAAAGAGGCTCAGCAATAGAAAAGCTGCTGCCTTTAATTAAATCGCAATGAAGTCTCTAATTGTAGCCCAGGGAAGAGTCTTTTAAATAAACTCATATGTGTTACAGCAAACACTTGAGATGCAAGGTGGAAGTCAGTCACTAGTTTTTCAAATTAGCACATCTTTAAATTGGTTTCTACAAATAACACAGAAAGCATCATTAAAAATCATTGACCTGCCTTGAGCAAAAAAATCAGGGGCTCCTCCTTCTGTGCTCTCTAATGCAACTAGCACAGACTCCCGAGTCTTTTTCTACCTAGTCAAGCCGCAGTAAATTTTCAAGATTTTTCAGGGTGCCTATTTTTTACAAGAAGAGAAACTGATACAGGTTCCAGGCATTTTTTCCCAAATGATCTTCCTTCTCAAAATGTACTAACTCAAGTGTAGCTTACCTCAATCAGAGGTGGCAGCAGGAACCATGCTACATGCAAGCATTTCCACTTAAGCAAGTCTCTGCTAAGACACATACGTGGCAGCTCTGTAGCAAGAAAACGTATTGTCCCTGTCTCCCTTTACAATACACCATCTGGCTCTTTCCTGTCTCACTTGAGACAATGCCTTGTCCAAAGTTTCATGTCTTTTGCTTTCTCCCTTTTCTAAGAAGCATTGGTACTATAAAGATTAGTATACTTTAGCCATAGAAAAATCAAAGAGTCTGGTAGGTCTCAAAAAACAGGACCAGGATGGAGTGTTCAACTACCAGCTTGAAATACCAAACAGCACTGGGGTACTTTCAGTACGGATTTACCGCATCTTACTGACAGATCACATTGTTCTGAAGTATCATTTCTATGTGAGTGGAAATTATCACCACCAAGAGCGACGCAAGTTCTGCAAAAACACCAAATAGAAACAGGTATTATACCTGAACTAAAAATCAAGGTCACACTGTAAACACACATTAGTGTGCCACATAAACTCCACATTTGCTGCCCAAATACTGGTTTTCTCATGTTCATACATTCTGATTCAAATGCCACAGTAATGACATAGCAGCCATAGAAATGCTCAACAGGCCAAGTCTGTTTTAATTACAATTACAGATTAGGTGTCTCGTTTCTAGTCTTTCCTTTCACATCCTTTTATTCCAATGTCAAAGAAAATACGTAGCGAGGCATTTATGCTTGTATATACTATCCTCCTGACTCCATGTCCAGCCTAAGGAATTCATTAGTGAGACAAGTTGTACGAATGCATCTTTTTTGTTAAAGCCCACTATTTTCATTTCTTCCTCACTTAACTTTTCCATGTTAGAATGCATTCAGGATTTTTGCTGTTTTCAGCCACTAACAAAACGGTGGGCTGGACCCGTACACCAGTGCTGACAGCCAGGAGCAGCACTAGCACCCTGCCCACGCATACTTCCTGAACGGGAAAATCAGGTTAACTGATAGTCCAGCTGCTCCATGCAGCCAGCATGGGGCTTCTTCAGCAGAACAAAGACAGAGAGAATCATCTAATATGTGCAAATGTACATGCGCTTCAAATTTGTGAAATAATTTACAAAAGGAAGGAATCTTTTTCAGGAGAAGTGAGGAAGGAGAGGAGAGGAAGAGGAAAGGCATGTCTGAGCTTTACTAAGGCAAAAACGAAAAAAAAAATCCCTGTGAGAGCAGAACAGCAAATAACTGCCTATAACGTAAGTTCCAGCCCAAATAAAACTTCATATTTGCTTTGCCATTAACTAGGTTCAACCACTTTTCTCATGAGAGAAAGGTGTTTTTGGATCATGCCTCAGGTCCATTTTCAGCAAAGACAGACCTACCTGTGTAAAGACCAAAGATGATGAAGTCAAAGGTTAATAATGAAGTTGTTACCCACCCCCATAGTCTAATCACTTAACTATGATACAGGCATCAGTATGGCACCTACATTGCTGAATGCAAAGTCAAAAAACGGAGAGAAAATTAATCAAAAGTTAAGAAACTTATATTTTGACTGTTCTTTTTCCTGGAAACATTGGAAAATGTTGCCCCAGAAGGCTGCAGAATCTTCCTTAGAGATCTGCAAGACTCCTTGGGACAAAGCCCAAGAAACCCAGCCCAAATTTAGTGTCGATCCTGTTGTGAGCAGGAGGCTGGGCTAGATGATCTTGCAGCCCGAGTGATCCTATGATTTTTCTGAACTGCCTTTCTACAAGCTTGGATAGCCTTTAAAGTTAGCTTCAAAAAACAGAAATATCTATAATTCATTAGAAAATCAGCACTTCATAAAGTTGCAGCTATGCCTGTACAACTTGGTACTTCCTCAGCTAGCAAACGTACCACTGTAATGGGTGATGCTGCCTCACACTGTGCCATCTCTGCATCCACTTCTTCACTACCTAGGAAGCACGAGCTGCCTTATTTCAAACTAGTTAACTACAGGTATCACTGAACCCAGTTTAGTTAAAGTAGCACAAAGTTGCATGTTGATTAAAATTATTTACTTCAGTTAAGTTTAATGTGCTGGTGGATTATTTTTATAAATTTATGGTAAAGCGAACCACTCAAACACAAATGGGGATGTGTGTGTATATACATACATAAAGCCAGTTTAACTAAATAAAAAATTTTAAATATATCATTAAACATCAGTTTATGTATACAGAAGGCTGTGGCTTGGCCCTCTGGGATGCTAACATCCTCTTTTATTAACCTTTTTCCACATGGGAACTCTCTACTTTATATACAAGTACCAATGTATGAATCTGTAAATACTGTCAATATTTCATTTTCTACAAAGTATCTGTAAATCACATCAAGTCAGGACAGCCCTGGGCAGACATGGCAAGTCATTGAAGTAAGCAACACACACTTTAAAAATAATCCTCATTTATTTCAGAAACAGTACATCAAAGAAATACTTGACCTGTGCATCCACAGACTCCATAAATAGTTTGATAAACAATTAGTACTGTGCAACCAACCAACAACACCCATAGGTTTCGAAGTGCTTAGCAAGGTAATAGAACATTATTGTTCCCATTTTACAGCTGGAACAGCTGAAACAGAAAACTCAAATGACTTGTCTGAGGTCTCATAAGAAATCAGTGTCACGAATGGGGAAAAAGGCCCACGACTCCTGACTCTCAAACCCAATTTTAAGCCACAGATGACTTGACCATGACTAAATTTTTAAACAAAAACTGAGACCAAAAAATGACTTGGTTACTTCAACTCAAATAAGAAACAACAATTTATCATGGGTACAAGACATGGTTGTTATTGCAGCAATTTGTGGATCGATAAGACAAGATATCCCCAAGTCACTTGTGGGAAGAGGCCCCTTGATAAAAGCCAGATGGGTAGAAAGAGGGACAGCGGCATGGAGCAAGCTAGACCCCAGGGTCCACTGGAACCACCAAAACTGAACTTGTGGCAGAGCAACATTCCGGAGAAACCCCTAAAATGCCAGGAGGCATTTCTGAGCTGCAAGGGTTTCTGCAGAGACCCCTGGACTAACAAACACTTCCCTCACATGGTAGCGTGGGGACCCCAGCTGCAGGGAGGCTCCTGGGCCACTTTGCCACCAGGACGCAGAGGCTGTTGGAAGAACAGTTGCTCTACAGCTGAACCAGGGCTTGCTCAAGTATCTGTCAGCCTGGGATCGTGGTGGCATAAGGTCACGAGACTTGCACAGAAAGACGCTTCTACACAGGGTCTTCATTTCTGCAGTATGGCTATTCTTATGATTACCGCTCAACCTCACGTTTGGCATTTCAACGTAGCACCACATTGCTGAACACTAATTAGAAATAGCACTTGTTATCCACTGTGTGTAGACATACTATCTCGAGAGGACTGGGATTTCACAGGAGGATATTTCTACAGGCAGAGATAGAAATGAAGATTGACCTCTTTTGGCATGGATATCTACTCTAAGGGGCTGCAGAGACTGCCCTTAGGGCACGCTCGTATACTGCCTTTGAAGAATAATAGTGCATAATTCTGTTTCAATCAACCAGCACTGATTTGATAGGCATGGCACGGCACCTGAGCACACACTTCACAGAAGGAAAAGCAATGCACAGATGGGCTGGGAGAAGAGGAGAACAATGCTACGGACAATGTGGTTATCTAAGGATCTTCTTTCCCTTATATCATCCAGTCACATTCACATTGCAAAGATCTTTGTTAGCTCCCACAGACGGGAAGTTTGGGACTTCTGGTGAGGCCACACGGCTCATTTGGTGTCATGCTGATCTCTTGGTTTTGTCCATGAGCTGGGCACTTCCAGTCTTCCTGAGGTAGCAGGTACAGAGGTCTTTGTTTCATACCTTTAAGAAAAACAAAAGTGAAGGAAAAGGGGACAGACAGACGTGTTGGAGTTTTCTTAGGAAAGATGCAAACACACCTGATGTAAAACACATTTCTGAAATATTCTATTGGGACAGACAGCGCCAGAGCCTCCAAAAGCAAACCTCACCCTCTCAGAATCACCCTGAAGAACAACTGCAGGATTATTGTGGCAAGTTACAAAACAGTTAATCAGAGAGGCAGGACTTTCCATAAATAAATGGCCAGGCACCTGGCTCTCCAGGGCCCTGAACTTCATGCAGAATGGACATTTCACTCGCTAACATCCTGCAGCAGGTCAAGGCAGAGGAACTGCAGGCACTGTGCTATAACAGTACACAGTACTGACAGCAGGGAAGACAGTGCTGCTATAGCGAGGCATTCATAGAATTTATGTGCAGAAAGTATTTATCAGAGGACAAATATACCCACTCTTTCTGTTGTTTTGCCAGTTTTTCTGCCAAGCATTTTACCAGGACAGGGTCTACTTTGGAGTCAAACTTGTTGGCAAACCAGTGCCCGTAATTCAGAAGCCATCTTAATTCTGCGGCCCCATAGATGCAGACACTGCGAAGGTGGGTACCAGTGCAGGGAGGATATAAATGGTCTTCAAGATAATTCCACTTCACCAGACGAGTTTTGCTTTGTAGGTCTGTTATGTCCTGGGCCGACCTTGGAACTTCCCCAGGGACCCCAGGAACACGTACAAGAGTGGCCCAGAAATGTTCATCCGGAGAGTATGTATCCCTTGACCACTCGAAAAAATCTTTTGCAAGAGGGCTTTCAAGGGTATATTGAATAAATGCTCTGCTTAAAACAAAATAGGCACTGCCTGCAAATACCTCGATATTATGAGGTGGCGGATTCTTGGAAATGTTGGTTTTTACAGGCATCTGCATATATTCATAAGGCACTTTCATAAGTTCATAGTGATAAGTAAATCGTTCTCTTTTGCTACTGCTTGGCTTTATAGTTTCCAGCATGTTTCCTCCACCAAGTTTCTTCAGTTCAGCGACCAACTCAAAATTTGACCTCAAAGGGAAATCTTGGCCACACAAATTAATAACGTACTTCCAGGGAACTGAAGAGTCCATCAAATCAGACAAACAATTGAAATCTGCTTGCAGCCGTGAAATATGTGCATAGTCCACTATCTCCAATTTTGACGCAATGAAAATATTGTGGAAACATTTAGCTAGATTGTTCATAGCAGATTTGAAACTTTTTGCTGCTTTTTGGTCATAATGGATGCAGTAAATATTTTGATGACTGTACAGTGAATGTATGAGCCTTTCTACCATTACCGCATCTTTGTGAACAACCAAAGAATAGGCAATTGGAAAACTCTCCTCCTCTGGAGAAACAGGTTTTAGGTGGTATTTCCTAAGTGAACGATACACGTGGCAATCGCTCGTCATCGCTACGACATCTTCATCAGCTAAATCAATTATTTCTTTTCTTCTTATCTCTAAACTCTTGCCGATTTCATGGGGGTCTTGTTCATATATAGATGAACAATTAATTTCATACTGGAACTCATTTCTAAGGTAAGAATACCTGTTTCTAACATAAGGAGAAGTGCTCAAGAAGTGCTCAACGAAATAAATGCCCTTAGAGGGAAAAAAGTGTCTTTCGACATGGAGGAGCTTCAGCAGTGCGATCAGCCACCCCGTAACACACAGGATCAGGATCTTCCTTCGTGCGGGACATTTGGAGGGACACTTGCGTCTCTTCATTCTGCAAGAAAACAGAGACATGATGGTATTTTAAATCAAGAACAAAGCATCAGAGACAATTCCAGCTTTTAACAAAGACGTGTGCACACCAGTCTGTCTACAGCATAAACGCCACCTTAGCAGGACAGGGCACTGGAAATCTGCAGTTTCTTCTTAATCATCATGTTAATTCAGAGACAATTTTACCACAATAATAGGCAAAGGTTTAATTCCCCTGAATTAGCTGACTGAAGGCAATAAACCAACTTGGATTTCAGGTGATTTTCAGCTGAATAAGAGTGTTGGAACAAGGCTGCCACTGTTTATTTTCCAAACCTTTTTTTAACTTCTTATGAGTCACAAACTGAAGTACAGCAACCCCTGCACTGGCAGAAACATGACTGTCCTCTAAGTGAGTAGGAATGACTGCTTATTTCCCTGAGTAACTCCAGGGGATTCAACGGGAGCTGCAAGGGGATCTCTTGTGAGTCTGCAAAGAATGTGCCGATTGGTAGATATTAGTATTTAAAAAAAATAGAACATTAAACTGGAGGCTTTAGAATTCAGTCAGAGCATCCTCAGTGCCTCTGACACTGGGGCTGGCCCATGAAGATATCCAAGGGGAAATGATTTTCCTTCCCATCCTCTCCCAACAGAGTCTGACAAGCCCGAAGTCCTCCCTATGTCTAGATTTCTTCTGGAAAATACTGCTAACCTGCCCTGAAGAAAGAGACGGATGAAGACACAGCACTTCCATCCGCTGGGATGAGTATATAATGTAACCTTTTGAAGGCAGGAGGTGAGCAATAGTGCATCTATCCTGTTCTCTGCCGTGTGACACAACCTTGGATGCGACTGCAAAAACACACACATGGCCCCTTTTTATGCAGCAGAGTATTTAACAACATTCCTGTGTAGCAACTTAACAACTGAGGTATTACCACAATAAAAGCTAAATACAGTGATCCTCTTTCAATATAGCTGCACTTCACCGGCTGAGTGCAAGCAGCATTGTTGCTATCCCTGAATTAAAATTAGACCAGAGTCCACATCCAGGTGCAGCATTAAACTTAGCTCTACTTAGCTTAAACTAAGCTCTACTTTGTCGCTAGTTGAACAGCTCCCAATATTTTCTTTCGAGAAGAAGCTGTTCCAGAATGCTTCAGAGTGAATAAAATGGTGGAGCCACCAGAAGTGGCTCCGATATCTGCAGATTCCAGGTATGCGTGTAAAGTCAAGTATTAAGGTGTACATGCAACACCTATTGCAAGACTAACTTAGGCATCTTTAGCATTCCCACCAATGTCAGGTCTTGCAAGCTGTAGCTTCAGTTAAAATGCAGCCTGTCAAAGCAGAGCTGCTTCGTTAGTCTGTTCTCCCTGACTTTCCCTTTCCCTGTGCCTCTTTCTCCTTGATATTTCCCTTCTGGGGGCAACAGAAAGGAGAAGGAAATGCCACCTCCTTCTTTCACCTGGGGGTGCCAGGTACAGACCGGGGAAGGGACCAGGGTGAGCCAACACGTAACCATTTTGTAGACGCCAGACCTCAGCAGCTCTCTGCAGGTTTTACAAACAGCCTCCAGGAACGCTAACAAACAACGAGAAAAAAAACAGATCTATCTCCCCACAAAGCCGAAAATCCCACCTTCCCCCTTAGCTAGCAGGTGCTTTCTTTTCACTTCTTCTCCAAACTAATCCCAGCTCAATGTCTAATGCAGGTCTCCCCTTTACCTACGTAGTTCCTGTACCTATGTTCCTGGAGAAAAGTCACTCTCAAAAGCCACTCCTAACCAAAGCCAGGCTTCCAGCCGTGTGACGGAAGCTCTGTGGAAGAGAACACAGCTAACCTGCCCCCGTTTTTTCTTTGGAGGGACAAGACCTGGGTGCTGCGATCTCTCTGTGAAGCCCACCCTGTGCCTCTGCCCGGTTGTCTCCCTGGCTACCAAGGACAACCCCGACTACTCCTGGCTGAACAGGGATCACCTTGTCCAGAGAGGGAATCTTCCTTTCCTCTCTACCTCCTTCAAAAAGGCAAAAGAGAGCCTGGACAAAGAAAAAGGAGGGGGGAGGGGGGGGAAGCATATCCTCCACTACTCCAAAACGCCTCCATCTATGGTAGCCTTGGCCAGCTGCCGCCCAGTGCCAAACATTCTGTTTCTAGGCAAACCAACAAAAAAGCCATCGCACCATACATCCCTGGCTGAAACTACCAATCTAGACCACTGGAGCCTGGTGCAGTCCAGAGTTAGACCAGGATGTGCAAGAAATCACCTGGACAGCACTGAGGACTCCCTCTTTGCAGCTGATGAGCAAAGGATCCACCCTCAGCTCCCTGAACATTCTGATGGGTTTTGGCACTGCCAACACAAGACACTATTGTGCCATATAAGAGGTCATAGAAATCCAGAAGACTGTGGTGACATGGTTCAAATTCCCTGTGGAGGAAGGAATTAAGGAGCACTGGTGAGAAAGCTCAGCTCCTCCACTGAATCCCTTGTTTATGGAGGATCTCCCCCTGATCCTGGCCAGCATCTAGTCAGATGAGAGCATCAGGAGCCAGCAATTACATCCACAGCCCCATCTGTTTGTTTGTTGTTTTTTGTTTTTCACAACACACACTATATCACCATCACCATAGTGGTCCAGACAGAATCAGGCCACGTGTGACCCCAGCCGCTCTCAGGCACTCCAACATCTCCCCAGCAGCACAGTTCACCACTACCAATATCCTGATGTCTCTCCTGCTCCATCCTTATCACATTAAATTCATACTCTCTTGTTGTTACCTCTGAGGCACTCCACAGCCGGGCTCGGTATATCAGTACGGGGGCAACAGCTTTGCTCTTCAGGAACAAATCATTTGCCTCTAACCAGGATGAAGTTAGTTTCTGCAAAAGACCAGGATTTCTTGAGGAACAGTGCGAGACCAGAGAATTAAATCCCTCGGGACAGAAAGGCCACCACAAATCTCCTCAGGTTTTGATGCAAGGGCAAAACTCCTATTTCTTACCACATGCATCACTCGAAGCCCCACTCAGACATAGCAGTGTACTGTACATGCAGTCCTCTCTGGAGGAGGAAGGAATGAATGACACACAGCAGATGGGAACAGGCACCTAGATCTATCTGAAGCACCTACCTGGGGTAGCACTGACCAGATGCTACCTCTGGTTATCTTGTTCATGAGTATTTTTTTTTCTCAGGTGCTTCCATACTATATGCAGGACCAACATTCCCTCTTTTGCACAGAATTTATACTAGGAAGGGAGCTTGGCATTGCCATCTTGCCTTGTTTCGTAAAATGTTTGCCCTTTCTCTTCTACATGCGAGAAGACTCCTGAGGAAATTAATGGAGACTGATCTCATCTTGCGACAACACATATCACACAGCTGGTCTACATACACACGTATACAGCATCTAATCTGGCCAGGGCAGTCACTAGCTGGGATGCAAAGTAGGGAATGATTCAGAGAAGATGAATAGGTGGTTTTATTTATCCTTTGCATCTATAATGCAAGAACAAGGGATGGTCAAAGAAAACGAACATGCAACAAATACAAGGGAAACACATTTGTGTTGTGTAACAAACCACATGTTCTTACACAACACAAAATTATAGCCTGTCAAAGGTACCTTAAAGACCATGAGCTCAGCAGGATTCAAGAAGGAATTAGGCAATCAGCTGGCTATTGAGAGTTTTCAGAGTTACCTTTGCCAATACATAAATATGGGCGGAAAGCTAAATTCCCTGGAACCACGACATCAGGCTGCCGAGACTTCCGACTGGAAATTTTTATTAATAAAAACTTTTGTGACCATCACTCTGTTCTCTGAATCTGCTTTTATCTACTGCTGGACCAGAATAGGGATTGCTAGTTAGATCCATGACAGCAATATTTGTACCCCACACAGAGAACGGACAGGTTTTCCACTGGTGTATTTTGCTGCCTTTTTTTGTATTTTCCTCCCTGCAAGAAGCTGTTTTGGGCAGCTTTACACCTTCAAACACTTGAAATCATTTGCCTTCTGCAACTGCACAAGCTGCACATTAACAAAAAAGGAGGAACAAGGAGGGTGGTGGGAGTTTCACACCCTCCTGAAAAAATTCAGCTGCCAGTCAAGTCCTTCTGCTTGCTGAACACTGTGTTGGCCTTAGTCAGCAGAATAAAGCCTCCCGAGGGGACAGAGCAAAGGCTGAGCCTTGCTGCTCTCAAATTGAAACTCTCAGTCCTCCCCGCCAAGGCACTCTCCAGCTAGGCTCAGCTGTCTGTGTCTGCCTAAGGCAACGACGCTGGGCTTGCAGAAGGACCAGAAAATACACGGCAGTCTTCAAGCAGGCAGCGGTGCTCCGCTCCCTCCTACATGCCTCAATCCAGTGCGCACGTCTCGTTTTTTTGGGAGGCTGCAGAAGAATTCTCACACAACACTCATAAAACCCTATAAAACCAGAGGATAGGCTTTTTCCCCTGTGTACTGACAGCATTGAAAGTTATGAACCGAGCTACGGCCAGCTAAAGGAAGCACTGCGAAGGAAGGCCAAGCTGAAGGCAAAAGCATGCTAGAAAATGCGTATAGGACATAGACTAGAATTAGACCTTGGTTTCTACTGACCTGCAGCAACTGGGGAAGAGAGGGAAAACGTGGAAATAAGAACAGAGGACATAACACATATGTGTCTATAGACATTCATATACATATTTTGGGTAAGACAGCAAAGGTTTGGGGAAGTGAGGTGAAGTATGGCCTGATCACAGGGGAATATCTGTGGAAGACCTGTTGCCTCAATAGGGGCTTCCAGCTGCTATCAGCCAGATGTGCAGAAGTTTACCTTCCTGCAAAAAAATTTTTGCTCCTGTTTGCAAACTACTGAATCTTATTCCAGCAATCTGTAAACACAATTTAACAGCTCGTGAAGCTGCAGATTACCCAAGAGTGTGCAAACCCCTACAGTGGGCACATCACAAATGTGAAAAGCAGTGTTTGCACCCATACACCATCCACAGGCAATTTGCTTGGGTAAATCACATAGCACACTCAATACCCAAGCTCACACTGGAACTCTGTCACAGTGGTAAAAGTGCTCCTATAAGGCCAGAGAAGCAAACTGAAGCAGTGGCTATTTCTCTTGGCTCTTACAATACAGATCACTCCAACAACACAGAAATGGTGAATTTCTACTGAGAGACCATAATTGCTTTAAATGTTAACTGCTTGCAAGGTGAAACCAAAGGAAAGGCTAATTAAAGGTAAATTAAAGCCTGCTTTTAGGATTCTGTTGGGAGAGGAAAAAAAAGTATTAAAACAATTCTAATTCTAGCTCCGCTGACTCATAACATTTCTACACACCACCGGGCACTTGCCCTGCAGACTTCCCTAAGTGTGCCTTTGGGGCACGGCTAGTCTGGATCTGTGGTGAGCAAAGACTGCAGCACATCATGCGTGTATCCAGCCAGGCGCCTCTCTATCGGAAGGAAGCAACCCCCGCAGCACCCCACTCCTCCCACTCTGCTTCCCACACCGACCCCAGTGCAGCCCGGGCTCCAGGACTCTGCTCTTGGGTGCGGAGAGGGGGACAGGACAGGATTCAGCACAAGAGCACAGCCGCCGGCCACTGACTTTCTCCCGTGCCTGCCCTTCACCATCCCACCCTCCAGGAGTCACCCCGACTCCTGTGAACAGGAATGGGGGTGAGTTGGCACGGCCAGGCACTCGAGGAGGGCAGGAGCCCTGGGTCCTCACCAGGCATCGGACTTCTGCCCAGATCCTCCGCGAGTTATACAGCCCTTTCACAAACCCTGGCTCCCAGGGAAATCCTCCTCTCCTCTCCTCTCCCTGCACCACACTTTTGCTAAACCTCCCAGATTTTACTCTCTCCATGCTGGCCAAGAACAAACAACCACATTTGTATCAGCCTAATTAATGGGCACATTGTCAATTTGCTACATCACAGTTTAATCCACGGCAATTCATCTGAAGATTTCCATTGGAGAAATCTGCATTTCCCTTGTTGTTAGCACCATAATGCAAAACACGAAAAAAAAATTATAAAAATCTGGGAAGTGGCTCTCCCTTCACAACTGCTGCTTGCATTCAGAGAAGACGGACAAAGGCAAAGCATCCATCCCCCAAGCCCTTAGCCTCTCAAAGATCATGCCCTCAGCTGCAAAAATTGCTATGTTGGAGGTTTCTTTATTCATAAAGCCACACACACCACTCAGGATTCAATCACAAAATGAAAACAGGTGAAGTTGTTAGGAAGAGGAGGAAATCCTCTCCCTAGGTGCTCGGGCTTCAGCTGGGAGCGCAGCACAGTGGCTGGGGAGCGGTCCAGCTAAAAGCTTCCACTCATGAACTGCAGGCATTAATTACAACTCTTCTGATTGACAGCAAGGCTCTAGTGTGCCTTCCACGATATCGAAATTTAAAAGGTGATCCCTGAGAAGGGTTAAGCAAGGGTCAGGTGTGCTGCTAATACCAGATGCAACCTGGACAGAAAACCCTGAACATCCGGTTCTGTAAGCCATGTGAACAACTGGGTGCTTTTGCATTTCACTGGCACTCCCAAAAAACATGCCCGTTGCCTCAAGCCAATGTATTTCTTTTGAACTCAAAAGAAACATTTCCTATTTCAGGATTTTTTATTTAAACTGAACTGAAAAAAGTTCTAAGAGAAATCCAATTTTGAATGGGAACAAAGTATCAGAGACAGCAACAACCCACGTTTTGGCTTGTTTTGCAGCTTAGCTTTTTTGTTTCACCAAAATTAAGCTGGATTAGAGCAACGTTTGCTTCTTTATTTGCATTTCTCATAATAAAAAAGATGTTCTCGTCTGTAAAAATTTTTAAAAAGTAGCAGTGGCAATCCTGGCCTCCAAGGCAGAGCCTAAGAGGGAGGGATGATCTGTCTGCCTAAAAAGCTCTTCTGTAGTTTCACCTGAATACTGTGTAATTTTTGTTGCATTCTGATCTAAACACACTGTCTAAGGCCACTGTGCACTATCACAGAGGCAGCAAGGTCATTGCAAGTGAAGCTTGTAACTCTCCTATATTATTTAATTTGTATTGTTTATAGTTCCCTAACATCAAACATCTAAGATGCTGCGGAAACAACACCAATCAGCGTAAGCTAGATTTGAATTAGCTTTGAGTGTGCCTACCTGAAGTTTCACTGTATTTACCAAATCACTGCAAAAGCGGACCTTTTAAACTGTTGCATCTTCTCAGTACTATGCAGACAAATAAATCGTCATGGTTCAGTTGGTGAACTGCATATCTGGGGGTAGCACAGGATACCTCCTACCGGCCCAGCATCTCTTCCCCAGAGGGAAGTAGACCACACATACACAAAGAGGAGTGGGGAAAAGTCGTGCCCACCTTCCTGTAAGCCCATGGCCCTTGAAAGAAAAATAGGAGCTGCTGATGCTGTGTGTTGGAGGAGGAACAGAACAGTCAGATATGAACCGGCTGAGCCTGTACATTATGAGATGTGGTGGTCCAAATTTCTGCTCTAACGAGCTTCCTGTGAGCATGCAAATTAATTTATTGGGAATAACTTTTTTTACAAGGTATACATCCATTCCTTCAGAGTAAAAGCAAGTTTAAAGCACCAGTCCTACTGAGAAACTATATAACCACGCCATCATGCATTATTTCATAGAATCATAGACTGGTTTGCGTTGGAAGGGACCTTTAAAGGTCATCTAGTCCAACCCCACTGCCACAGGCAGGGACATTTCCACTGGACTGCTTCAGGGTGTCCCACAACATCTAGGAATATTTTATGCCAGAGAGCAGAACTCAATGTGGTTAAACTACCCAGAGTGCTTCTGGATTTGGCCTCGAAGAAAACCAGCAGAGAAACTGTTCCGCATCCTGGTCGCTGTACCACGCATGCGAGACCCGCCTTGCCCAATGTTTGTCAAACTAAGCATCTGAGGTGCCTCCGCAGCTGGCGGAAAGATATAAGGAACTGCAAAGGACCATCGGTTTGTCCCAGAGCACGGGCTGCGAGATGGCCTGGATGAGGCATCCCTAGGAAAGTCACTGCCCCAACAAACAGGAGCCAGGACAAGAGCCCAGCTTTTGCACCAGCACTGCTCGTTCTGCTAGCTCCGCTTGCAACGGTGCAGTGTTCATGAGCCTCCGGTGTGCAGCGTTCTGCATTGCACCTGAGCCTGATCCTCTGCCAGGAACACCCCAGCAACTCCTCTGCCCCAGCACGGCGCTTGGGAGCAATGGAGAAAAGCCAGCCTGGAAGCTGCTCCGGTCACCACAAGCCTGAGCCAGCCCGGAGAACCAAGCTCCTGCTCTGGCTGACCTCCGACAGCTTCTATCCACCAGGGTTACAGCAGCTTCAGCCCTCTTTGAGGCCACCCCTCTGTAAAGGGTTAAGGAGGGATTCAAGCAACCCAGAGAAACAGACCGGTTCCCTTCAGCAACACAGAGAAACTGGCAGGCTTTGGGCTCATGCTGCCTCTCTGAAGGCGTGTTTCCACTTTACTAAGACCCTAATGATTTACATTTCCTCAGAGAGCCCAGGGCTTTACTGCTGCTCCTCACACTATTATTTCTGCTGTTTCCATAAACCCCATGTACCCAGAGTAACAGAAACTCCCAGGCTGAGCAACCCAGTGATGCCAATGTCATTCTTGCACAGGAGGAGTCTGCAGCTCCCTTCACCCTGAGCAGGAACAAATTACCAACTCTCACATTCTCTTGCTCTGCACAGCAAGCCTCACCTGCAGTCCTCACAGTCAACCACCTCTTGCATCCCTGTATCGGCAGTACAAATCAGAAAATATAAAAACCGACTGCCTTGTGGCAAAAAAGATAGCAGACCCCCCCCGGCACTGAAGAAGCAGCCGCCCCAGCCCCTCCAGAAGCCTCTGTTCCTATTTCTCAAATGGCTCATCTATGGCTATTGGAAACAGCCTTCTTGGGAACAAAGCAGTTTCCAAAAACCTGTTCCTTTAAAGTAACAGCTGCATTATCCAAGGTAATTTTTCTTTAACTCAAAAGTCAAAGACCTGTGGGTATTTACATTTTAACATCTACTCTCTTCTCCTTCTTCCCATCTAGCAAAAACTCCCACAGGGCAAACTCAAGCATGAAAAACAGTGAAGGTTCAGACAAGCTACTTTTGATAGAGACCATTTGTAACTAAAAAGTACCCAATTAAGAGTTTGCTTTAACTGGTCCAAAAAGGGCAAATGTGTCATTGGCCTCATCAAAATCTGTGGTCTTCTTCCAACCTTTCCTATGCACTGCAGAGGTGCTCCCACTTCGTCTGTATTCAGATCACACTGATTTAGTAACAGTTCGTCAACCACTTCGTTTGAGACTACAAGGAATTTTGCAATTCCCTGGCACTTCATTCCCTTTCCTCATTGTGTCTTTTCTGCTATAGCTTGTGCTCCACTAAACACAAGCACTTCAGTGATTAAAGGTCGAAGCTGCCAGAGCCCACAAGCTCCCTGGATGCTGCTCACAGGGTGGAGCTGTCATGAACCTCTCAGGTCCATCACAGGAAGCCCAGAGCCTGGTGGGGCCAAGATGCACCAGAAGCCTCCCCGCAGGCAGAATGATGAAAATCTTGCTTTGAAGGTTGGGTTTTGTCCAGGGAGGCTCAAGGAATCTCTGCTCAGAGTGGGCTGGCCCCATGGAGAGGGAAAGGCGCTCCAGACAGTGCTGAAAGCAACAGGTTCAGCAGCAGGACACGCAGACAGGGCTGCCTGAGGAAGCTTGTAACCTGTCTGCCTGCAACAACCAACGCATTGCAACTTTCCTGAGGAATACAAGGTATGTGTCAGCCAATGTCCACTGGTCCCCCTGCTCTGCCCTTTGCCAGTCCTTCCTGAAGGACCTTTTCAGTAGGTAAGCAAAAGTCCAAGCTCAACCACCAACTACACAGATCTACAAAAAACCAAAAGCCATGATCTCCCTTAACGTGTAGTCCTATGGAATTTATACTACTTCTTTTCTACTTTACCATTACCCATCAAAGAGGTCTGTGACTCTACGGTTGCCACAAACAATTTTTGGTGTCATGCCAGATAGCTGAACCATCTCTTCATCTGTTGTCACACCAGCTTGGGAGTGGTTAACCCAGAGCGTGGAGTGGCAAGACACATTGGCTGCTATCAGAATAGGGATTCTTGGAAAATTCAGGCTGTGAGTAGGCAGTGCTCTCTCCTCAGTGGATCTGAAATACATAGTACTTGCTACGAATGCTGTCGTGTGGCAACCTGCTTTTGTGCTTGCCACAGAGCAAGAGTTAAGTGAAAAGGTCAAGTCTGAATGCAAGTTTGTGGAAGGAGAGGAAATGGAGAGACCAAATGCAGGGGAGCAGGAGTGCTCCTACCCCACCATGTTGTTCTCTCTCCCATGCAGAAGCCCTTCTGCAGACGCACAGCACGAACCAGGCTCCTTGCTTATCACTTAGGTTAAAAAAATAAAAAGGGAATAGGTGCTGAGTAGGAGCAGCAGAACAGAGGTTGGGAAATGATGAAAAAGGAGAATGGAGAGAGGGATCAGTGAGGGTAAGTGCTTTCACGTAGGTAGCATTAACAACAACAGCAAAAATCAGAGCAGCAAAACAGGTGCTTTCTCTGACTTGCTACTCCCCCATCCCTCAAAGTCATCTGAGGCAAAACCAGCGTCTACACCTTTCCTCGGAAACCAGGTCACAGTGTATGTCAGTAATCGACACCATTACCATACAATAGCAGGAACTACGGGAACAATTCCCTCTCCTGCAGGCAAAAACACTTTGGGAAAAGTTCTCCCTGATAAAATATCTCTGTTCGCTAAATATGCGCCCGCTCACACAGCAATGCAAGCTTGGTCGAGTTGTTTGCATGACCAGCCCTGCAGTCAGTTCCTTCTGGTTTTCCCTCTACTCTATACAAATCAAGTCACTTGATGGGTCTCTGGGGAAGGTAGAGGGGACGATGTTCCTGGGAAGCTGGGGAAGGAGAAAAGTAATCATGTGCTTTGCTAAGCGAATTTTTTTTTTTTGTAAACTGTCTGAATTAAACTTTTAACTCTACTTGATTATTCAATGCTGCTAGCTGGGAAAGTTAATTTATTCATGTGCTAGTGTTTACTGCTGCTAGCTGGTTATTTCCATTGCAAAATTATCTATTGATAGGGATCACAGAGCTTCTATAGGAGTACTTTTTATTGGCATGAAATCTAGATCAGTGGATTCTATCGAGTTGGTCTAGTTTTCCACCCACTTTCCCTGCACTGGAGCCTCAGCCTATGCCCCCGTAACACAGCAGCACCCGCTACCAGCTCACGCCCTTGTTTTGGCCCGCCTGATGTAACACTTAGATTTCCTCTAAATGATGGACAACTAAAGAGCTAAGTAACTACAATTACTTACATGCTGCCTTGTGGACCTCTAATTGCGAGATGTGGAAAAATACGCTGGTACTTTTAGACCAAAGCCTAATTAAATTATAAGCCTGCCAATTTTAAGACCCTGAAGACTTCAAACAACACAGTGCCCCAAGGAAAAGCAACAACAAAAATCTACAGTTTACCACAGCCTGTTTTGTGCTTCTGGAAGAGGAAATACAGCTTCTCACCACATACATGGGAAGCACAGGTTCAGCAAAGATTTGGCAATTATGGATATCACATACGACTTTTTCCCAGTGCTAAACATGAGGACTCTTCATTGCATGGGGATACATAGATCTGTGTTTCCTAACAGAACCTGCTGTGCTGACAGTAAGTTGTTTTGCTTGTCTGTCTGCCACTCAGTCCCAGCTCTCTATATGTTCTTTAGAAAAGGCTGGATGCTCTTTTCTAGTTGCCTCCAGAACATCGGTGATCCCCATAATTGCAGTAAAATATCTAACATTAATTGCTGTATGTTCATGTCCCAGAGATATGTTGAGGTAAAGGAAGTCTGTGTCTCTGCTCTCTGGCCAGGAAAAGAGGCAAGCGACTTCTGCAGGGTCATGCAAGATGACAGCAGCACAAGAGAGAAGTGAACCTGGCTCCTCTGCATCCCCAGCTAATCTGAACTACTTTACAATAACTTTTGATGGAAGCTGTTCCAGTGGAGGCCTGAAAAGAAAAATCTCTTGGCAGATCCCTTGGTACATCCCAAACTATTCTGTCCTGCCAGCCAGAGGATTTACAACCCTGTCAAAGCAAGGAAGTGTTTAGAAAGCCCAGGGACAGTCAGCCATGGAAATTCTCAAGTCTGGTTGCTTATATGTTGAGTACTTAAATTTTCTAACCTTAGAGATGGGAGTATCCATGTTTGCCAAGGACTTAATGCACCATAAAAGCAGGAGTCAAGATAAAAATAAGAAAAATATTAATGAATTATTTTTAAAAAAACACAAACCCTGGTAAATAGAGTTTACCTACTCCTAATTCGGGGAAATCTAGAGTTTAACAGCTTCGTTCCGACTCATATGGGAGTTTAAAATAATACTACTACCTCGGTGGAGAGAGGGTTAACCTTTACCCCCAAACTACCGCATAACATAAAAATCGGGCCCAAAGGGCCGGAACTTGTGTACATTGGCAAGGAATAGCACCGTAAAAGAGGGTGGAAGTTTCCTGTTAGACAGGAGGCAGGAGAAACTGCACCGCGCTGCAGAAAAGCTCCCATTAACAGCTCAAAATATTTCTCCATTTCCTTCACCTCTCCACCAAGCTGTTTGCAGACTCTTGTCCGCAAGCCCCCGCTGTAAATCACCCCCTTTGAGTCAATTCCCCCCACATCCAAGTCTTCACTGCCAAAGTTGCAGCTTGTCACATCAGCAAGATCATTTCAAGGAGAGCTGCAGACCTACCTCCTGGACTGTGCTGTCGTCTCTTCCCCTTGCGGAGCTCTTTAGGATGCTCTGTCCCAGAAGATCGACATGGGCATGGCTGGCTCCGTGGCTGAACAATGTCCTGGTGTCTGCTCCATCCTGCCGGTGCCTGCAGCCTTCAGCTTTATCGGTGTTTCAAGCGTTTATGAAGTGGGATGCACAGAAGTAGCAGGGATGACATTATTGCTTGCACAGATTATGAAAGAAAGGTGTAAAACGTTAGCTGAAGAATAGTCAGTATGGAGGCCTTGTGTGATAAGCTGTGGAATCCATTATCTGTATAATAAGCATATATTTTTGTTTACTCGCATAGTATTTCTAAGCGCCAAGAAGATGGGGGAAAAAACACCATAAAAAGAACAGATCACATCAAAGCAACCTAATTTCCTTCTACAGCAGGGTGAAGAGGACTTGGGGAGAGGCAGGAAAGCGCCCAGATGTGATGAATGTCTGTCAAAAGCCTCACCAAGTTCAAGACTTGCATGGTACTTCAGGTACCAAGACTCCAGGTCTCAGAGGCCTTGCTCCCTCCACAGATAAAATAGCTCGACCACTGAGCCAAGGCCAGAAATTTGGGCTACTGGTATGACTCCACACTCCTGGTGATACTGTTTGAAACTGTTCAGACACAATAATCTGCATTGCAAGTTCACCTATACATAAATATCTCACAAGGTACACAATGTCTCTTATATGGCAAGAAGTATATTTTTGTGCTAATATACCTAAGCTTTGTGTGTGTAATGGGTACAAAGAAATTTGAGGAACTAAACATTGTACTATTTGCTTGTTCCACAAAAAAATACCACAGTATTTTCCCTCGAGGAAAGCACAGCGGCAGTACTCCTAAGGTATATATAGCATTCTCCTCCTTTCCATCCACATTTTGACCGAAGTATTGTGCACACCAGCCTTCTCTTCATCATCAGCCTTCCAGCTCATACGGATTTATAAATCGCACACCTCTGTACTATGGAGCTTATGTTGCTGCTGAAGTCTGAAAATGCTCTGTTTCTGTCCTGTTAGTGGACATAAAGCTTCTTGAAATCACACTGTACATTGTGAACACCCACTGAGGCCCTCAGCCACATCTGGCCAGGCCAAACAGCTGCCAGGTTGACAAGATCCACGTGATCAACAATCTCTGACTTACCTGTTTGTTCTCAACCACTGTTCCAACATTCTCCAGGCTTCCCTGAATCCTATACATCAGCACTCACTGGTTTCTTTATACCTAATGGTAGCACACGGCTTTGACACTTGGTGCTTTTTTAACTTTACCTTTGGTTAATTCTTCCCAGCCCACCTGGACTACTTCTAAAAAATTTCAGAGATCTAGTCTCAGCCACCAAGGCGTTTTTAAGATGATGACAGACAGCCTGTTGGCTGACCAGAATAATTTGCACATATTAGGCCAGAAAAGAGCATGCACAGTATAGGTTATCATCCACAAAATCTATAGAACCCAGTACACAAGTGATTTTCAGTGCCTGGTCCCCTTTCCTGCATCCCCAGCGTAATCCCGGCACAAAGGTTGTGCCAACACAAGCAATTCAAACTCAAATGTATCCTTATCACCATTACTGCTTTTTAAAAAAGTAGTAGTCCTTAAGAATTCCTCATTTATATGAATCGTGTGTCAAAAAGCATTAGCCAGGGTTGTTAGTGATCTTTAAATGCCTTTACAGCTGGGCAGCATACAGAAAAATACACAAGAACTGCACCAAAACCCATCAGTATCAGATATGTACGACCAAAAACAACAGGTGCACAAATATAGTAGCATTTAACTTCCCTTTCTATGACCATCTCGGAAAAGCTACGTGCATGGAAGAACAGGCACATCCCATCCACAGGGCCCATCCAGCCCAGCATGTTGTCTCAGAGTACCCAAAAGCAAATGCTTGGAAGGAGGAGAAAGAGCAGAAGCAGAACAAGTACTCTCCAACATCTTCTCCACATGTTCTTTTGGTTTCCGTTTCATTACAGCTCAGCAGTTTCCAAAGCTTTACAACTTTCTACTTCTCACGGAATTTCTGTTTCTTCCATACAGTTGCTTTTGAACTCACATAGGTTTTCTGACATGCAGCAGACTGGGGCGGGGATAAAACACTCTACAGCTGACCTGAGTATTGTGTAAAAAAACGCTTTCTCTTACTTGTTTTCAATCTTTTGCCTTCCAGTATCACTTGATTGTTGTAGTTCTTGGTCTGAAAAAGAGCATGCAGCTCTTTCCTGTTCACCGCCTCCACTCCAGTCACAAGTTTATCTACCATATC
This sequence comes from Mycteria americana, assembly GCF_035582795.1. Classification (NCBI taxonomy): domain Eukaryota; kingdom Metazoa; phylum Chordata; class Aves; order Ciconiiformes; family Ciconiidae; genus Mycteria; species Mycteria americana. The sequence goes on along the minus strand of NC_134396.1, from coordinate 20,294,229 downwards.
TACCCCTCAGCTGTTTCTCTCCCAGGCTACCAAATGCAAAAAGATTATTATTAAGGAAGTTTATTTCTTTTAAAAGGTTACAATTAAGGAAATTTGCCTAACTCAAAATGAAACAGGCTGGTTTATGGACTAGATCCTTGGAACAAGTCAGAGGATGTTCAAGGGAGCAGATCCTCAGGTTGGACACGGTGGACAAGTTAACCTCAAGGGAAGTTCCCCTTAAGGTCTCCTTCCACATGCCTTACTCTGATATTAGCAAGTCTATTCAGCCCATAATGAGAGAGAAGCTCCTACCATCTCTCATCGAGGAAAAATCCCATTTTTTTTCTGACAGATCCTTGCTGTTCTGTTACTTTTTGTTTCCTCACAAGGAAAGAGAGCCTCTTTCCATACTAAAGAAATAAGTAAGTGCACTTGGCAAATTAAACACAGCTACAGACTAATGCATGCATTTCTAGACATTTACCAAGAGACAAAAAAACTCGCAAGAGACTTCAGCCAACATCACAACAAACGCAGTTCCTGTTACCAAACCACACGTTAAGTTGGTGTAACTGTTGCTCCTCAAGAAAAGCTTATGTGGCTGCAGCAGCTGGGCACACCTACTGCGAGCCGGGCTGCAGGCAGGTGTGTGCCCTGACTTCAAACGCCTGCAGCCTGTTAACCGCTGCCTCTTTCTGTTCCCGAGACGTAAAAGCCCCCCGTAATTAACTTTTAGGACGCACGGCGCCTTCTTACCGGAGCTCCCCAGCAGCAGGCACCGGCACCAACACCGACCCTTCTTGTTCTTCTCCTTCTCCTCCTCCCCCGCCGGCTGCCACCAGCGCCGCGCCCTGCCTGGCCGTGCCTGCCCCCCCGCCCCCGCGCAGCACCGCCCCGCGCCCCCGCCGCGCCCCCGCGGAGCCACGCAGCTGCCGCCCCCTCTTCTTCTTCTTCTTCTTCGTCTTCTTCTTCTTCTTCTTCTTCCTCCTCCTCCTCCCTCCCAAAGTCCGCCGCCGCGGCCGAGCCTCCAAGTTTGCGCCTATGGCGGAGCCGCCGGGAGGAGGCGGCAGCTGCTGCGGCGCCAGCGCCCCGCTCCGCGAAAAAAGTTAGGGCCCTGCTTGCCGGGCCGGGCCGGGCCGGGCGGAGTGGGGCCGGGCCGGGCCGGGCGGAGTGGGGCCGAGCCGAGCCGAGCCGAGCCGAGCCCCCCCGCTGCCGCCGTCCCGGGACGTGCCCGCCGGCAGCGCACTCACCGGAGCGGAGCGTGGCCGTCCCGGGCCAGCGGCTGCGGGCAGGGCGCGCTCCTTTTCTCGGAGGCGCGCGCGTGTGCGTGTGTATATATGATGTGTGTGCACGGACATGTGTGCGACACGGCACCCCATGACGTGGAGGAAAAAGGAGGGGCCGCCGCCCGCCCCGCAACCTGGCGGGCAGGAGGAGGAGGAGGAGGGTGCCGCGGCGAAGTCCCCGGGAGCGGAGCGGAGCGAGCACCTGGGCTCGGGAGGAGCCCGGAGCCTCCCCGCTGCCCCTCCTGCAGACGCGGCGCGGACCTGCCCGCTGCTGCCCCCGAGGAGGCGCGGGGCCCGAGGGGGAAGCGCAGGTCCACGCTGCGGCCGGGAGGGAGCCCGCTCGGCGGGGCGACGAGACGGGGGTGGGCAGGGCCCCGGTGCCGCCGGCCCGGGTGCGGGCGCGGCCGAGGCGCATCCGCCTCCGCGGACGGGCCCGGGGGCGGCCCGGGCTCCTCGCCCTCCCCCTCGGGGCGGCGGCGGCCTCTGCTCGGCGGCCCTGGGAAAGCACAGACGTGCACAGGGCCGGTCCGCCGCGGCCCCGGGGCAAGCGGCGGGGGGGCCGGCGGTGGCTGCTGTTTTGAACTAGTGAGCTGCGGTCTGGCTTTAAACCTCTGCTAACAGTGAAACAAGCGGTCCTTGCCCTGGAATACTGCAGTTCCCCAGCGACCTCCAGGCCAAGGCCAGCGTTTTAAGGTCACGCTGAGCTGCTAGGCTCTGCTCTCCGAGGGCCTGCACGCCTGGTGCAGGGGTTGGGTGGGAAATTTGGAAGACGCCGCCAGAGCAGAGAGCATCTGTCTGCTCCCGTAGTGCAGACCTTGCAGCAGGGCAGGTCTGTGACAGCTCGGCTGAAGGTTGCTAATTGCTTAAGCCACTGTAACCGAGTTACATGTAACCGTATGCCTGAGCTCCTGCCACAGAAACATAAATTAAATCAAAAGGACACAGCTGCTGGACAATTCACCTGCGGGTTACTCTGCTATAGTAATATTGGTGTACGTGGTAAAACTCTCCCAGAGATGAAGCCAAAGCCTTAGCAACAACAAACCCCTCCCCAACAAACAACAACAACAACAAAAACAAAAAAGCCCAACCCAAAAAAACCTTTTATGTATGAAAAACTTAAGAGTTCTTTGCATCCTGCTCCATCTTTGACATGCTTTACTCCCTTCCTGTGTCACATTTAAGCTTCTTTTCTTGATACGGCCAGGAACTTAAATCATTCAAAGTCCAGAACATCTATACGATTTCCTACCTGACTGGTTACTTGAGTACTGGTGACCAGAAAAAGTACCTGAATCTCATATAAGCAGTTGGTCATTCTCTCGGTCATTCAAACAGGGCATTTTTCTCCAGTTAACATTAAAGTTTGAAAAGCAGAAAAAAAAGTCTTTGCCTCTGTGTCATAATGACAAAACACTCGCCAACTGCAACTGCTCCAAGAATTTATTCAAATTCCTATGGCAACATTACTCTGGTGACCCTTTCGCCTCCCCCCCTCCTTAGTGGCATTTCCACCATCAAAAACCCAAGGTGTATTTGCGCCTTACAGTACTTTAAATACCTTTCCAAAGCTGGCCTTCATTCCCACATTTCTCTTACCTTAGCTGCTCTTGCTGGTTATAGTTCAGCTTTGCCTGGAAAGAAGGCGCAATGTTTTGTGCTGATCCTCTGCCTAGAGTGAATTTAGCTCTATCTGCATCTTTGCCTTTACTTCTTTTCTCTTTTCCCCGTGTCTCCCTTGCTCACACCTTTTCATAACCTCTGGCCTGTGTTATTCAGAAGGTCAGCTTATCACATTGGTCCCTGCTGGCCTTAAAGTCTATGAATCTTGTATTGTCTCCCTCCCAGCTGCTTACCTTCCCTCTCACTCTCATGCCTTTGGTTTGTGCCTCGCATTCTTCCTCACTGGTATTAATCTTCCCACTGATTTTTTTAACTCCATCTCGGCAATAAATAAATAAATAAATATGTGGAAATATGAATCTGAATTCGTGGCTTTTGTTCACTGCATCATCTCTTTCTCCTCTTATTCCCCATCTGAATATTAACAGCAGGCAGAACACCGGGGGGTTTGTATTCTTTGCATTTTATGTCCTTTTTACTTTAGCCTGCACCACACAAAATACGTGCTAACACACAGCCTAGGAGTGGAGAAGGGGTTTAGGAAATAAAAGAACTGAATCATGAAAGGAGCAGGGGGGGCTGGGAGGACTAACCGTTGCTGTTTGCCACTTGTGAGCAGCTTTATTGCTCTGCTGTAGTTAGCATCACTACTAGCTGCCTATCTTTGACTTGTGATAACAGCTTGTACTTTTATGCAAAAGTACACTTAGAAAGCATAAATTTAAACAGAGAAAACAAAACACCCTGTTCATGACGATATGACTTTTTGCCATCTCTTAATGGATCTTTACATTAAGGAGAAGATTCCGGTAGGGAGAACAGGGAAAATTCACAGTTGTAAGAAGATTTGGGAAGCAGAATCCTACATCTGTTAGTCATATTAAAACATATGTTGTCAAGCTAAAACCTTTTTCAAGATGCTTATATACAACACAAATATTGCAAAAAACCATGGTAGCTTACTTTAACATATAGCATCAGTAAGAGACAGTGTTTTTCATGTAACACCACGCATTTTTACCTCTTTGCCCAGGTTGAATCAATCAGATTTTTTGTCACTCTGTCTTAGGATTGCCTTAGGTCATGTAATCACATTAATATAATGGACTACAAGTATTACTGTCAAGTCCTCCCAGTTTTCATACATTAATTTTATTAGACATCTTGTAACAAAGAAAAAATGTCAAACAAACGTATAACTAATACAGTAGCCATTTTAACAGTCAAAAGTCTTTCACTTTTCAGTGAAAGTGAAAGTTTAGTATTTGAATGAACATTTCCTTTAAACCAATATGCCTTCAGGTTTGTTTTGCTGCAGCAGCTGTGAGACCGCTCCATTTTCCTTCTGTGTGGAAACTGACCTTTACTAAATACCTGTCACTCAGTAGCTTTTAACTTTTTGACTTCCAGGCAGTTTGCACTTCTTTGCCCTTACAGCCCATCAGGCTATGATTGCTCATGCATCCTAGGGCACAGTGTTAGCTCTCTGCACATCAGACCCCTCTCTCTTCCCTACACCAGCTTCTGTTTAAGACACTAATCAAATCTCTGCAGAACAGCTCTTTGCACTCCAGATAGCTAGCTGAGGTTGTTATGTATTGACAGGAGGTATTTCTCATCCCATTCACTGGAGTTAGGAGTAGCAGGTGTTATTATTTCATCTCTTCTTATAATCCAGAGAACGAAAGAGCAAGAATGCTGTTTGAATGCAGATAACTCTCATGACAGTCAAATGTGTTATAAATATGCTACTGAGGCAGATTCACACATTGTAAAATTAAAACAAATAGAAATCCTCCAGAGATCAGGGTGAATATCTAAGATGTTGTTAGATTGAAAAATTTGTGTTCCACAAACAGGCTAACTGCATTCTTGCCATATGCCAGCACATTTTCTGCTTATCAGAAAGACTTGGCTGGAACGTGAATGGGATTTCCCTGAGCACTTCCAATGGCTAAGATTCCTCTTTTAACCTCTCCCAGCACTCACCCCCTTCTCAAACGTTTGTTATATCCATGCCACGTAAAGCAAAGCTGCTGGTGACTTTCAAAGCTGCCCATGCTGATTTTTCACCTAACCTAACAGCTTATGTTATTACACAAACATGTGCAGCCATTTCTGATAGCATGTGCTCAGGCAGAGCAGTTCCAGGTTTAGGTGTAGGAAGTGACTCTCGGTGTTGATACCTATCTGGTTCTGTGCAGCCCCATCAAGCATGGGCAGCCACTGAAATGAGTGGAATTTCATACAAAGTTATCAGCCTGGTATATAATTCACAATGAGCACTAGCGTGTAACAGTCCTCATCTACTTCCCCATTTCTTAATCTTACAGCGCAAAATTCAATATTGACAGTTATCCTCACCTGCTACAAAGTACTCCCCAGTTCCTCGTTTACCCAAACAATCTTTCAGTCCATTCCAAGTGCTGGGTAAATGATTTATCAAAATGACAGTAACAAAGCACTTAGTTCTACAAGCTCAAATGTTTACTTTTAAGTAACAATGAAGAAAAAAACGTTAGCACTCAGTAAGTCTTTAGAATCCAAAACCTTCACATCCTTTGTAGAAATTCCAGTGCTTTTCCATTACAGGGCACGGTAGAAACTCCTCTTTACGTACCATTACTATCTCACTGAATTGAAGAAAATGTGTCAGACTTCCAACTGAGTTGAACTGGACAGAAGAGCCTGTTGAAAATGAATGTAAATGATTACAGAGTGTATATCAGAGTAATGGAAAGCAATCACTGGCACTATTATCTAGAGAGGTGTTAACAGCTCATTAGAACCACGTAAGCATTAGAGATCCCTAGGGATCTGTAATGTGTCCTAGGAATCTTGTAGCGTAAGACCCCAGCCATTTTATCCGTATCTCTCACTTGCACCCAGACTTCAGTGAGACAAGGGCGATACTACACTTTGTGGTGCTCAGGGTGAGAAGTCAACCCTCCCGGCCATTTCCAGTTATACAACAGGAAAATGCAGTTGTTCTTTAGCATTGCTTGAATGTCACATACTATGTCCAAGAAGGGGTAAGTTTAGCGTACTTCCCCAAAATTAAGGAATCTCTCTCACAGGGAATGCAGGACTGAACAATGGGTATCTGCAATATTTAAGTATCTGCCCGACTGGAAGCAACTATCTGCAATGCATAAACTTAAGGCACTTGTGCCAGCCTGGGAGCAGCTGAACTTGTAGTTTTCACTGTTAAAATCAGTAACAAAGTAACACTGTAAATCCAGCAGAAAGAAATGTTACAAGACATTTTCTCTGTAACAGCAGACTCCAAAAGGCACTTGGAACTGTAGTTTTCAGAGTTACTTGCTTTTGTTCATCTTTCATCCACACTTCTCCCTTCCGTGCCCTTGCACAAAACATCAGAGCTGCTGAGCTGCCACAAGCAGCCCAACAGCGAAACTGCCAGGGAGGGCAGAACTGTCGCATGCAGCAGATGTTATCAAGAGAGGGAGGGCCGTCTCATGAAAGTAGAGATGGCTTCTGTTTTTAAAAAAGAAAGAAACAAACAAAAAACAGTGTTCAGACACCATTCAAGTGTCTCGAGAAGCAAAACAGGATAGGTATTTCAGGATTATTAGATCAGTCAAGATAAAACCTTTGCAAAATGCAGAGAAAACATGTTTGAAGTGACACCAGTTGGTGATTCAGCTTTGCGCTTACTTCTGGCCTACCACGTGTCATCCCAAGAGTTTGTCTTTCTCTGTTACCACAGTTTTCCAGTTGTGTCACCTACACTGATTCCAAAATGCAAAATATATTCACTGAACTGACATCATTGGTAGGTTCCCAATGCTAAAACAGTGTATCTTCTAGGTATTAGACCTTTTAACTCCATGTCTCAGTGAAGATTTCCCTTTCTGACTTCCAGGAGCTCACTACCCAAAGCAATGAAGTGGCAAATTGCTATTCAAAACGAGAACTCTGTGTTCAGAAATGCAAATACAGAGTCTTGTGCGTGAGGATGTATGTTGTTCCACACCCATGACACACACAGCAAAACTTCTGACTCCAGTGAGAACAGGACTGCATTTGCTCTCTTATACCCTCAGCGCACCTGCAGTATGCTCGTGCCATAATACAGTACATAATGGAACACAAAGCATGATCTGACGTCTAGGGTATATTTAAGTATCTTGGACTATAACAAAGATGGGCAGACTGAATACAAGTCGCACCCAAGAAGTTACATCACAATGCTCCTCACAGAGTCTTTATTGCTTATGAAGCAGCAGTCAGTCACACCAGAAGGCGGCAACTTACACACTCACCTAGAAGTGATGTATCAAAGGGCATAGACAGGAATGTTTGGATGGGGAGTCACAAAATAGTTTTACCTTCAGGTAAAAATGATCTTAAAAATACGTCTGGGAATTTTTTTATAAAATAAACTGGCAGAAACTGAGCTGAAACATTGTTATTAATATTGAGTCTACAGTGACATGACAGGCATGACTTCAACCTGTTTTGATTAGTTGAAAAAAGCTTTTTCATCCTGAAATGTCCACACTTTGTATGTAAGTACAGGAAAATTTCTTGGCAAAGTCAGAAGTTAATTTAACATCCCATTTTGAGAGATCATAATTGGAGAAAAGACATTCCTTTCTTACTTTTGAAATGCTCCCCTCAGCCCTCTCACTGCAATATTCTAACTTATTTACTAAAAATTCTCAACTCAAATCTGAAAGTGTAATAAAGATATGACCAAATAAATCTATTGAAATAACTTTTTTCAGCAGTTGACTCCTTTGGGTCAAATTAATGTTCTACCTATTGGATTAAGATCTTGTAGAATAAATATCAGCATTCTACCATAAGTACAACTTTACCTGAGTGAATAATTAAAATCTCTACTCTCTCTAATCTCTACTTTTCAGTAATTTTAGATAACAATCAACAGTTAGAAAAAGCACAGTAATTTATACATCCCAAAGCTGTCCTGCTCAGTTCTGACATCAGTGTTTGATATCAAAGTTTCTATATCCATAGGCAATAATTTTTTTCCCCAGTAGGGATGGATCAGTATTTGAACATTTAGTCCATGTGTTTCTTCCTCCATATGCTGACACAGATGACTGACGTCCTCCCCATTTCCATTTTTCTTTCTCAATTCTTTTTCCCTTCTCTCTCTCCCTTTGATTACTATTATTTTTAATCTTTTAATACCCACTTTGATGTTTCCTTCCTCCCTTTTGCTGTCTGTTAACTCTCATCCCCTTACAAAAGACCAGCAGCTTACAGGCTGTAAGCAGCAGAGAAAGGCTCCTATACTGCTATCCAAAACTCATCTTAGTGCCTCGGGTACAGAAGAAAGCTTAGTAAGGTAAGATGCAGACAGACAGGGTCTTTCTCTGCTTTCCTACACTTGCTGTCCTGTTAGGTGCTCTCAGTTTTCTGCCATCTTCATGAACTACAAGATAAAGTATCAATCAGTAACAATATTAGAATGAAGTTTTTTTTCCATAAATCTGGGGAAAACACATATTGTCTCTTGGTACTTTTTCCATCCGGCTTGCCAATAGCTTTTCTGTCTTTGTCGGCATCTATTTTAGCCTAATAGTTTTGAAACCATTCTAAATGTGTTTCAACCTGTGTTTCCGTTTTGTTACAGCTTTACAAGATCTTGTCTCCGTGGCAGCTGAGAACCTGAAAATTGTATTTAAGGCAAATTCCTGTTAGTGGCGCAACTATATAAATGTCAGACCAGAATCTCCAGTTGCATAAAGGTTAGTCACTGAAGACTGCCACTTCTGTGCAGGGTCACCATCCTCTGATCATTAAAATAGCCCTTGAAAGATCATTTTTTAAAAATGGCTATCCCACAAGTATCCTCATTTTTTCCAAGCAAGAAAGTGCTGGAACTATCCAGAGATATGGTTAAGCATTTTATAACTATTTTACTTGTGTAAATCATTTGTAACCGGAATTTAAATGCTCTTGCAGTTTAAGCAACATATTTGAGTCAATTTACAGGTATCCGTAAATCCAGTTTTAATACCTCTGGAGTATTAAAAACAGGTAAAGATTATTATCACATCTGAGGGAAAGCCAAACTGATTTGCAGTATCTGTGGCAAAGTCACAGGAAATGTTATTCTTCTGACTCAGATAGATCTGGTTCAGTGCAGCTAGTCTAGATGCGGGCTACAGAAGCATAACTAGGAGAAGATCTAAGAACAACACACTTAAAGGTGACAGCATTTGATCTAGAGTGCCACAAGGGAATATTTAGAACAAAAATCTGTCTTAAGAGCTTTCAAGTTTCTTGGGCCTTATCCACGCTCCTTCAAGAACTTAGAAACAGAGATCAGTCACAATCCAGGAGTCCCAAAAGGCATTGTCCATTCAGACCAAGTAAGGTCTTAGAAATGACAGCCAGCACATCACATAAACAACATTTTTGGATCCTCTGACTCTTTAAAGGGCTGCTACTGAATTGAGGCACATGAATTCTGCCCATGCTAGTAACAATTTTGAAAATAACTTTTCTTTCAGCTGATCAAGACCTGGTATCTTGCAAAAAGCGGTGTCTGTGGATAGACTGTCATTGTAAGACCAGATCTTTCTCTGACAAAATGTGATGCTTCCCTGGTAATTTCCCCTCCCTCGCCCTCAAAATGCCTTTGCTTTTCTCCAGGCCTCTCCACAGTTCCTGATTCACTCCACATGATATAGATCTTAATTCTTTTTTCCTCCTGTGAATGTTGGAGTCCAAGGTCTTTGCCTTTACATACTGTTCAGTAAGGAGTGATCTTTGTCTAACAATCAGACATACCATGCCAGTCAGGCACCTGAAGTTAAGGTGGCCATCCCTTAAAAGATACAGGACAGCAGGGATTTTGGCTAATTGCTTTGTGATCCTCTGTGTCCAACCCCATCCCAATTTTGAACGTATGTTTTCCCCAAGAATTAATTTATCAAGTGATCCTAAATTATGCATGCTGCGTTTTTTGCGAATTAATTTATCAAGTGATCCTAAATTACGCATGCTGCATTTTTTGCATTGGTAGTTGCGACCCTTCGAAAAAAATCGAAGGTTATTCATAGCATCTTAACAAATAAATAAATAATTTCAGTTTGGAAGCTACCTAATGCACTATAACGACCAGACACTTCATAGCACAGGTATAACAGTGCCAGAAGGACTTAGAGCACTTTCTAATAGTCCCTTTCCTTCACATATCAGACACAACTCACCATCTGTATGTTCATTTGTTCACTGTATCATTTGCCTATAACTAGAATTTGCATAGCAGTAATGTGGAACTTAATTCATACTTTCACAAAAATTATTCTATTCTGTTGCTTCTAGATAAAATGCTAGATTTGAGAAAGTAACATTTCTTCCTCCACTCCACAAAGAATTCCTCAGAAGTTCATTCTTTCTTTTTGTCCTCCAATGAGATTGGCAAAAGCAATGTCATAAAGCAGAAAAAAAAAGATTAGGTATCTAGAATCATTCTTCTTTGAAAATATTTAGTAACAGTGACCTTTCTTGTTACACTCTGTATCTGCATGGAAAAAAGGACTTGCAGGCATGATTAAAGATCAAGAATTCATGCCTTTTATTCTAAAGCATCGGTTTCAAGGTTTATACTGAAATCTCTTTAACTATTTTATGTTTCATGTGGCAGGAAGTACTGTTCCCGCAACACGGACCTGAAGATGTTATACTTTTTCAGGAGATACAGTTAATAGTAAATATTTCTGTTCTAAATGTTTGAAAAACGTACAATATTAATAATACTTTATCGCTTTCTTGCAAGCATTGCCTAGATAAGTGATATACATACAATATATTATTCCCCATTAAAACTTTTGCCTACATCATAATCTTATACAGTTACAGTTTTTTCTCTTCTCCTAGATACATTGGGTATATGCCTGTTATCCAGTAACAAATACTTTATATGATATGATACATTTGAATTATTATTCTTCAGGGTCCTTGGATTGGTGTATTAAGATATTGTAAGTTTTTTATTTAGCAGTGTGGAGAACTCAAAACCTCCAATCTATTACAGGAATCCATCAATGTTACAGTAACCTATCAGGGAAACAACAGAACAATTTAAATCTCAGTGGCTCTTACCTTCTTTAGTATAGCTGTAACATGATTTTTCCCTCAAAAGGTGAGAGAGGTATGATTGACATACATGCAAATACCAATCAGGAAATGCATACAGCCTCTCATAAAAGAATCTATATTAAAGATTGAATTTATGAAGAAATAAAATATAATAAAATAAGTACTTTTAAAATAAAACATAATGGCTGATTCCATTTTTCTCACACATACATTTTTATACGGCTGCCCAGATGGCCCTTCAGTTTCTGGATTAAGTCAATCACTCTATTTAAATATCAAATTACCGAGTTCAGTAACAACAAATCTATTCACTAGTATCCTTTATTAAAAGGCACTAAGACTGCTTTCAATTCATAGGGGACTATTTCTTGGTATGACTAGCAGGGTGCAGGCTTCCACCATAAGTTTCTTTCTTTTAAAACTTATTATTTTGAGTTATTATTGTATACTTGATTATACAATGATTCACTTGTATACTCATTTGGAAGGAAAGTACATGATTTTTTATTATTATTTATATTTATTATTATTTATAATTATTTACTTAATTATTTCTAACCACTTTAGAAAACCTGAATTTAATGTGCCAACATAGTGGATATGAAGCAGTTCCAGGGACCACCTTAGATAATTAAAAACAGAACACTTTAAAATTCTTGCAGTTTATAGCACACTGAAATGCAGATTGGAAGAAGCAGAAGACAAAGTATAAATCAAGTTTCAGCTCAGGTCAGAACAGCTATTTGATAGAAAAACCAATAGCTTATGTTTTTCATGCACTGGCAAAATATACAGGAGCTGTCACTCATTCGGTGAGTTTTATGTACAGCCTAAGAACAAATTCTAGAGCCTTCTCCTAAGCTATTATCATGCAGTGATTTAAAGACTGAATTGTTTTATTTAGAAGCTTTATCCTAGCTTTGTTAAAAGTCACTCCTGAAAAAAAAATAAGATAGAAGCGTGATATAACCTGAACGCTCACCAAGGTAAGATCATCAGGTAGTGTCCTAAATGCTTTCATTTCACATTACCAGTGTGGTGTCAAAAAAGTCTGTCTTCTCTCTGTTTCAAGCAACGCAGTAGATGAAGCCACTGCCTCTTGAAGCTTGCTGTTTATCACATTGCCTTTCATTTATTGCTTTCATAAGTAAGATAAGAAAAGATACATGTGTTCTAGGAAGATTATCCACAACAGTTCTGTTCTGTTTGTCTTAGTCTTCTCTCAGTCTCCATGGGACCACCAAAGCAGATGAAAATGTTATAGTGCAGCTGATGAATTAAAAGATGGGTCAGTTATCAAAGGGTTTCTTTTACAACTTGTTTTACACAGTAGAAAGGCCAGAAAGCCAGTGTTTAAAGCTCCTAACTAGGAGTCAGTTTACTTACTTTTAGCCAGGTTTCTTAAGGAAATAAGGTTTCTGTATGCAACAAAAGAGGCAACGGTCACAAGTTTTAAAAAGCAAGATTCCAACTAGATATATGGGGAAAAAATTTCACCATGAGCATGGTTAAGCACATGAGTATGTTGTACAGAGATGTTGGGGAGTGTCCATCCTTGACGATATCCAGAATTTGACTGGACAAGGCACTGAGCAACCTTATCTAACTTGGAAGTTAGTCCTACTTCGAACAGGAAGTTGGACTAGAGACCTTCAGAGGCCCCACCTAACCTACATTAGTATATGGTTCTGTGCAATCACAGTGTCTCCTAGTTACTTTTGAAGTGATTTGCGAGTTTCAGAAAAACCTGATTGACAGATAAGAAATACAGACATTAAATTCTTACAATTGGCTTCCATGGCATGTAGTCCTTGAGAGCTGCTGTTTTTTTTTTTTTTTCCCTTTTTGGTCTCCAAATAAGTGAATTTTGTTTGACTCCTGCTGGCCACATAGCTCAACTCTGAGTCAGTCACGTGACATTCTACCTTCTAACTTGCTGGTAATCAAATAAGAGCAGGTAGAGGATTTTGGAAAGGAAGAGTGTGCAGATGGAGGAAGCCTATACTTCAGTTATGGTATGCAAAGTTACTGGAAAATACAGTTTTGTAAGTTCTGCTGACAACTACGTGCTTCTTTCTAAAGTATGTAATTTCCTAAAGCAAATGCCTGGAACTTTAAAGTACTGGAAAATACTTTTAAATATTTTGTCTGCAAGCCATAAAGAAGAGAAAACACTATAACAGCTGCACCTTGAGATACCTCTGAGATGGAAAAGGATTATGGATAGAACTATTTGTCTACAATCTCACTTTGCTTCCAAAGTACAAAATACAACAAATATATAGTTCATCTCCCTGTCTTTTACAGTAACATAAGTGGAGACATTGTGCAGTTGATGAATATTCTGCTATAGGTAACAAGGAAAACACATGTATTAGATGCTAGGGCTTTGGTTTTGTGCGGTTTTTGTTTTTTGGGTTTTTTGTGGTTTGTTTGTTGGGGGGTTTTTTAAGCACTTCCAAGTCCTTCTCCTATTCCATATTATTATCACCATTATTGATGGTGATGATGAGCCACTACTTCAATAATATCCAATCCGAAAAATTCAGATATACAGAATCAAGCTCCTTTAAGTCACGCCATTTTGTTAAAAAAATAAATAAAATTAAACTTGGGGTTCTCAGTTTACATCTCGACTTTTGAATCACTAAACAACATTCATGATCTTTTCCAGCCTTCTTCCAAAAACATGAAGATAAGAACAGCGGAGTTTCCCAGTAGTTTCTGATACAATTGTCTGAGCCTAAGCAGAATCTGGGACTCTGAACTGGAGCACTACGCAGCACAAAATATACTGCAAGCTTTCAAGAACAGGTAACATTTCCTTGCATTATAATTAATGGAGCTTTAAACATATTGCAGGAAAAATATTCTACAATGGGCTAGATTTGTTGTTTGGACTAATACCAAAGTAATATCTTCAACCAGTTCAAAGATGCATATGAGATCCCTCTTCTGAGGAGTTTACAATTTGAAGTCTAATGGAAGATTCTTGCAAATACGCACATGCGATGTTTACTAGTAGCCCAATTTTACACCTATCTACGAGGTATTGAAATACTTAATAGCTTTATTTCGTTCTACTGGAGCAATTCATTTGGATTTAAATATTCTCCTGCCAAGTCAGCAGTTTCAGCACCACAACGTTGTACTGGTGCACAAGACAAGAAGATAAGATTGACTAGCAAGAAAACTGAAATTAATTACTCTTCTATCATTTTCCAGGACTAGGGAAGCCCAGAAAGTAAACTAGTTAAAAGCCAATTTAAGCAGCTGAGCTTTACATTCAGAATTTATTTAGTCTGAAGTAAAGCAGCAATGGCATTGTGTATCTGACCATTTCTTTGAAAACAAATGTAGAGGGCAAACAAATACAGCAAATCCATCCATGGGCTATGAGGCTTCTCATGGTATGTCCAAAGCTTCACTTAGGAGACTCAATTAAACAGTCACCCTGAGACACTTGTTTTTAAAGGAATTTCCTTCTTAAGTAGGAATTTGATTTTCATAGTTTGCTTTCAGAAATATTTTTGGTCAGACTATGAAACCTGAAAAATTTCTCCTCAGAACTGAATGCAAAAGGTTTGGGTTCTATAAGCCAGAGATGTGGGAACTAGGCTGGTGGTTAAATTTTTTAAAAGTTATACTGCATGTTCAGCAGTTTCTTCCTTCAATTAACAGTGCAATTGTAGTAGATATAAACAAAATGGAACAACATTTCTGTAAATTTCCAACTTATTAATTTTTATTGTATTATAAATGTTTACTTTTGCATAATCCCCACATTTCTGTTAGCAGTTACCTTTGGCTACAAAATGACTCTACACTCTTGCTATAACAGTTTCCAGACAGGATTGAGCACTCAGATAATAGGGTGGCAAGGATCATACATGCTGCAAGACCGTTAGCTTGATAAGCAGAACTATAACTAGTAACTATATTTGAGAAAACATGAATGTGGCTGTTCATCTGTTCAGCAGAGAAACGTAACTCCTATGAGCCATAACATGTGTAACTTTTCAAATCATATCAAACGGCAGTTCAACCAGGGGTTTTTGATAGATAAATGTGAATACAATCTACTACACAATCTATTTTTTGTAACTTTAAAGACCACCTCCCTCCAAATATTCTGCCCTGGCATTTAAGATGCTAAGTCTATTTGCGTCTATTAAAAAAAAAAAAAGAAGAAGTGGGATAACAAAGAATTTTCTGCAGAGGATTCTCAGCTCCAGGGTTTACTTAATCCTTTGCACAGTAGCTGCAGGGCCTATGTATAGACTTGCAGAAGCATAAAGAATTGCTTTATAGTGTGGATACACTTTCAGTTTATAATGGCTGACACTGATTAGGCACTTCACCTCTGATTTGCTTCTTACTGTCTCCCACAGCAGACCTAACTCAGCACTGCTACCCACTTCACTGCAAAGTGTTACCTGACATTGGGCATAGTGGCAGTTAGAGCTGACTGCTCTAACTTTGCACTGTGGTCAATGAGGGTCATCCCTCTGTGGTATAATCAAAGGTGGTAGAGGCAAAAATGCAGTAAGTCAAAGTGCAGTAAGCACTGTTCAAATTGTACAAATATTACGGAGAGGGTTTAATGTGCAATCAACATAAAAATGTAATCCTGAAAACACAAAGTTACAAGCTCAGTCAAGTCCACAAAGATCAGAGCATCTTCAGGAACATTTACACTTTTCTCTTTAAATTAGATTACATGAGATCATTCAGCAATGCTTTTGTATCATGTTTCTCCATCTAAATCCAGAAGACATTTGTCTATGCTATTATTTTGTGGAAATATTTAACTGAGTACGTCAAATGATATGGAGTTATTTTGTTAACTACATCAAAATAACAAAATGTTTCTGATTTGGACACAGGAGAGTCAAACATACTGAGCTCTGAAAAACTTCATTATTGGATCATTTAGATCAATCCAACCCATCAACAGAGTCATCATTTTTCCCCAGCACTCTTTCCCTCCCCCACACAAATCAATTCCACATCACCTACTTTCTTTTTCCTTTTGTATCTGTTGTATAGCCCTTGCACCCACCATTAGGATTTTTAGGCAGTTAAAAAAAATCTTACTCTTAAATTCCCTGGTAACAGCTGCTTCTCTTTCAGCGCACAGCAATGTTTTCACAACTTCTGTTTGTGGCAACGATGGGGTTTTTGGCTGCATATTGCTCACATCAAAACTCCCAAGAGGCTGAGCAATGGAGACAGTACCAGGACTCTGATGGTGCTGGTTGTGGTTGCTGGGGTCCCTTGTATTAAAATTCTTTCCTGAGAGCATAGAAAGATCAAGACAACCTTGTTCTGAGGATAAACAGTATCGATTAACACTGGTGGTTTAATGGTTTAATGCACAGAGCAGTTATGCTTTTTGTTTTTCTTAAAGGTAAGTGTTGAAATTTTTGCTTAGCCTTACGCTGCCTAACACATGGAAGGGCAGACTTTCCTCTGCTCCTTTACCAGCCCAGCCGTAGCTGCTGTAAGGTGATTGAGGCATTCTCTTTTTTTAAAAATATATGTCTTCCTTGGCAAAATTGCATTAGATTTAACATGAAATTTAACATGAAAAGTAGCTTACTAAATATATGTGTTTCACTGCTTGTCTCAAGGAAAACAGAAATATATGATATCACATATGATCAAAGCAAAACTATTCTCATTTGCTTTCATGCAACCTTACTGAGTTCAGCCGCTCATTTTATGCTTGATACCTGAAGTAACACTAAGAAATCATCTGGATTCCCTTGAAAACACTCTTTATTCCACACAGCTTTGGGGTCTTTCATAACTAAAGGTGAGCAAGAGTTGTTCTATCTTTACAGGTGGCTAATGGTTATTAAAGGCAGTAAGGGATTGCCAGAGCACAAGAATTGCACTAGTCATGCTGTTTTCCAAAGACCATCTTCCTGAAATAGCGATCTACAAAGTTAATGTACATATCACGCTTACTGTAACAACTGGATACGCTTTTATTTTAAGCCACTTTGCTGGAATTTCAGTGTGAAATATCTAACACCAACATCTGCTCTGCAACTGACATCTGCTCTTCAGCTGACATCTGCTTCTGAATCCTTGTTATTCTTGGTCATTTTTAGTAAACATTATGTCATCATTACATGTATCAGAAAGCACAGAGGAGTAAATTCCAAGCCATACAATCACTTGTTTCTTCTGCTTTCCTACATACAGATAGTCTAAAAATACTGTTTATTTTCTTAACGTTTAGTTCTCACTCAGACTTGAGTACAGTAATTCCTTCTTTCTGTTAGCGTGATCCTAAAAGACACTAAAGGCTCAGACTCAAAGAAGGGACATAAAGTGAAATTTAGTTAGGCTTTAGATGACTAATTCGAAAATTGCAGTCTTTAAAGCTTCTGTTAAATACCTGCATTGGTCTGGGACTGCTTTACTTCACAGGCTCTTCAATTTTTTTGTGTTAACATTCCTCAGGTACCTAAAATTCTGCTGCTATACAAACCTGGAAGCCCCTTAATCTCAACCAAGCTGAAAAGCTGGGACATTTCTTATGCTGGCAGCCGCAGAACAGCAAATTCTTCACCTGTCTTGCCTAGGGACCTGGATTTGGTAGGGGTTCTTAGGACATGCTTCCTAAATTGGGCTCCATACGAAGTTCAGTGGTAGCTGCTTCTTTCTGTTAAAAGATGGCTAAATACAGCCACTGCCTATATAATTTTCTTCCCACTTCCCCATCCTCTTCATACAAGTAGCTCAATGAACATTGAGCTAAGATATGGGAAGCTGGAAGAACTGTGGGGGAGGGGTATTTAAAATAATAGCATTCTCCTCCAAAAATGCTCAAATTATCAGGCCCCAGTCTTCTTTTTTAATCATGCTCTGGGATGCATAGAAAAAAATTCAATTCATTAATACAGAAAGAAAAAAAGAAGATTGATTCTTTAGAAAAGCAGGATAAACTTCTGCTATAAAACACACACAGGCTGTAAGTACATTAGAAAGATAAAAGAGGGAATGGGAATGTCCCCAGGCAAGTGGCACAGAATAACTCATATCTATACCAGCAAACTTTCCTGTGCTTTCGAGCAGGCTGGCTGCAGGCAAAGTGCCCGTTGGGAACAGCCCTTGGAACAAGCTAACTCCTGAACCAGGTCTGGAAGCCGTGTGGGAGCTGCCCAATGCCCGCAACTGTTCTCACAATACAGCAGTGCAGGTTATCCTCTTCTGGAACAATTTAAGGCACTGTTTAATTTCCTACTATGTATCTGGCCATATAATATCTGAAACAGAACTGAAAGTGAGAACACTTTGGCTTTCCCTTCGTCAGTTTCTCACCTAGGGCTAATGGTTAGGCATTACTGTAATCTCAAATTACACATGACAAAAAAACTTGTTTAAATACTCTTTCCCAGATTACCCAGGCCTATTTGTGAAAAACAGGGGAAAAAAACCACTGGTCTTCAGGCTGATTTGTGTTTGTCAAGAGTATTTTTTGAATAAATGGGTTTCTCTGTTTTAGAAGTTACAATGTTTATCATAAATTTTCCATGAGAGGAATAATTTACAAGAACTAGTGAAATATTCAAAAGCCTATTAAAAAGTTAGGAGACTGAATCAATTTTTAAGTCACTTACACCTGGAATAAACTTAAGTTACTGAAGAAGGGCAATGTAAACTCATCATCTGGATGCTCTTAGCCTGAAGCAAATACCAGTAGAACATGGTAGTCTGAATATGAAATTAGTTATTTTAAATTATTACCTTTTAATTTACTTCTAGTAAGTTAAGAACAGACCAAGCCTGGTATCTCAGTTCACGTGAGGTGCACTGTCTCATCAAATTAACAGAACGAATCACAAAAGCCCAAAAGCTTTTTGGACTCCACGTGCAACCAGCTGTCAAAGGAACTTGGGTTTCCCTGGGAATACATTACTTATCAAAATTAGGCTGAAGTTCTTAAGTCTGACGGGCAGTTCTGAAAAAATTGTTCAATGTCATTTTGTGATATCAATGCACTCTTTTTCTTATGACTGTTTATTTTTAGAGAATGAAATATCCCCCTAGTTATTACTGTTGCTTGGGCATACTGGGATTTCCACCAACACAGACTAATGTGGTTTTAAGATGTACATGTGATTAAAATTTATGCTACAGTGTATCTGAGTTGCCAACAGAAAAGTATTAAATTAGCCTATTAAAAACTTCACTTTATATATTAAAAATTTTTAACGTAAAATTTTACATAATTTTTTTTTACATAGCAACCAAGTCATTAGTAATTATTCTCATCACACAACCAATTTATGGAAGAAAATAAATGTACTTCTTTACAGATCATGTGTAAGTTCTGGCACTATTTTTCAAGCCCAAGATCTGTGATAAGCATGTAGCCCTGAAAAAAATCAGAAAGCAACAGAGGAATTTTGGAGTTTAAGCTCTTTAGAAATAATTTTCTGCTGCTTTCAGTCATGGTGAATATTAGATTTTAAGTGGTACATACCCAAAGGTTCTCTTTCTTTTGATGGTAATTCTGTGTCACTGGAAACTGACACTTCTTCAACAAGAAATTTTGACAACTGTGTCCCAAGATATGTAACCTGTACAAACAAATCTGAATGGATAACTGGTCATTTTAATTAGTGTTTTTTCTGATAGGTGTAAAAATTTCACTTTTCTTACAGAACTGAGTTTATGCACTTAACAGTCTAACCTGTGCCTGTCAAGATCCAGCAGAAATTCTGCTAATTTGAATTCTAAATTATAAAAGCTTAATACAACTCATCTGCAAAGCCCTCTAAACTCTACCAGTATTTTTGCAACATTTGTCCTTGACACCCTGACATTTCAATAAGCTTGCTCCTTTTTATTCTAACCACCTTTCAGCTTTTTCTGTCAATCTCTTAATCATCTTTAAAACTACTCTTTAAAAGCACTGATAGCTTACAGAGCGGGCATTCCACATTCTCTCAACACTTGTGACTAGTTCATCACTATACAGCTACCACTATGTAGTTATTTCTTTGCCGCTTATTCATTTAGAGTAAAAAGACTTTTTAAAATTTAGGCTTATACCCTCTTTTGCTTTAAGAACAGTAAGGAGATCCAGATTCGTGAAATTTGTTATTGCCATTTATTATTGCTATTTTGGGGAGTAAAATCAGACCTACCTTATTCCACACGTACTTCCACGTCACAGAAATATCACTTCCTAGTAGGTCTTTAACCCACTGAACTGGATTCTGAAGTACTTGTCTCTTACTGGTTCTGATCTTGCCACTGTTTAGGAGTGTGGCTTTATGACTAAATTCCTAAAAAAGATAAATTAAGATATAATTCTCAACTCATAAATTAACAAATCTGAATTAACATCCTTAAAACATGAAAAAGTGCTGAAGAACAATATAGCTGAAAAGTTGCAGCTAATTCTCTTTTTCTCTGAAAAAAGTTAAAGAATTTAATGCCAGTATCATAAACTGCAGTATGTAAAATAAGAGGATTTATTCCACCAGAATAAGATGTTTTGGCCACACAGACACCACTGTCAGAGGACAAATCTCCTTATGTGTGTTTATTTGAACTATATTTGCATCTCAGTTCCTCTTAGACATAACAAAGCTGTGAATAAATTCATTTGCAACAGTGAACTCAGGAACTCACAAGAGGCAAGTCTGTGCACCAAGAAACTATTACTCAAATGCAATCCGTCTTATGTGTGTAGAACAAATGCATGTCAGTGAAATTCCAGCAATGATTCAAAGATGAAACATACTTGCATAAAAACTTCACTTACGCCAAGGGACATCACTTACATGTTTTAGGAGGAACCTGGCAGCCTTATCTTATGCAAAATTAAGTATAAAATAATTTATTGTTACTGCCTCTTTGATAATACTAATGCAGCCCAGTTCTGCAAACATATATGCACCTCCAGAAGCATGGCTTATAGCTGTTTACAGTTCAGTAAATTATGGTTTTGTTATATTGGTCTCATTTAGCTAAATAATGCAAATAATGCAACACAGCTAAATAATGCAAAAATTAGCTGTTGGTAAACTATGTTAGAACTTAGTAAGGTTGCTTAGCATGCATGAGGTTAAACAATCAGAGTAAGAGAATGATCCACCAGCAAATATTGAACCTCCTCCTAACACATCCACCAGCTTGGGGTGTCTATAAGAATCTAAATTAAGATGTTTAACCCAAATATTTTGACAAACACTCAATCCAGTTCTCAGTTTCATAGCTTAGGTCTACAGGATTCAAAAACTGCATTCTGCCTGCCCAAAGCTAACCTTAAGTAAGGACTATGTACTAGCTGTATGTTGCTATCAAGTACACCTCCATAATGATAAAGAAGGAAACTTTACTGACCATCTCCTCTTTGCAACGCAATAGGCACTGGCTTCTAAACTTCGATCTCTGTAGCACTGTCTTCCAAGACATAAATGAGCATCATTTTCATTCTAGTAAAAATCATTGACTTCTCTATGCTCCAAACATCAACATTTCAATACAGGGTTATAATTTCTTAAGATGCACATGCATCAAGCTGGTATCACAGATAAAAATATTGAGAAATGACAGTAAGCATACTGAATTCTTCATCCTTCCATTTAGCCACCTGGAGGTTCAGGGGAACATTACACATCCTTTAAAGAAAAGAAGCACGTGTATATACCTATGACATGGCCCAATGTAAAGGCTTGTGACTTACTCACACTGCCTTATGTTACAAAACACAAGACCACACAAAATGGCTGGTCTCAAGAAAAGCATTCCCGAGCAGACTATAGGTGCAGAAAAAGGAGTCTTTTCTACATTAACTACACCTGGTGAGCTGGCTGAAGAGAACCTTTCACGTTTTAATCAGTATGTTGCCCTGGAAATTAACTAGCTTGCAGCTGGAAATTCAGTCAATAATTCCATCATTTGCTCAATACCAAGCCAGGCCTCTGGCAACTGCCTTGCAAATCTGCTCGTATTTGGAGGCACAGGGACATGTTTTTGTAATTAAAAAAGGTTTATTTTTCTTTTTTTTTTTCCAAATATATTTCATACCAGACTGTAAACTATAGAACCAGCTGGTATATAAGCAAGTAATTTTGCATACATTTGTGTCTATCACAGCACTATGAAATCCTTGATGTCACATTTCTTTACTTGAGGGACTTGATAGTTGCTTCCAAGAATCACATTAAGTCATAAAAACCTTAACATTCCCGCTCCTTCCAATATGAAAATCAGGTATTACACAATGTAGACCAACCAATGATCCCATTCTTGTTCTAGCAATAGGAAATGTTAACAAACTGATAATGCAAAGGTAAACACAAATTTTACATATGCAATATTCTGAGTGTTAAAATTATGGGATGACAGAAGACATCATCCATAGCATTTTCCTTTAAAACTCATAAAGGATTATCTGTAACCAATGAATAGAAATTTTCAATACTAAGCGCTGAAGATGTAGACTAAACCATGAGAACTGCTGTTACCCCATTTTAGTGGGTTTTTCTTTTTCATTATATGCTAATATTAACATTATTATATCTCAACAGTTACCTGCAGTTTGAATTCTAAAACATCTTCTCCAGGCTTAATCCTTCCCAATTCAAGTAGATCTATCAATTGAAGCTTTCTCCTATTTTTTCTTCCATATCTCACTTGTTTTTGTTCACATTCCTGAGTACTACAGCTCTGGGAAGGTTTCTCACTGAGGTTTACTGGATCTGTACTTGAGGTAAGATTTGTAAGCACCAAGTTGGCATTAAATGAGTTCTGACTACTCCAAAAGATCATTTGCTGGAGAGTATTAGGAATGTTCTTTGCAGATGTTGACAAAATTACTTGCTGCTCCTGCCGCTGCTGCTGCTGGAAAGCTTCTTTCTTATTTACATATCTGTGTAGATCCCCATCTGTAAGAACCTGCTGGCAGTCACTGCCTGGCTGACAGACATTGTTATTGACAACAGCGCTTCGGGGTTCTACAATATTTAATGCACTGGTCGCTGAAGTGGGATTTAAATACTTGTTTCCTTGTTCTGCAACTGCTACACAATCAATGTATTTTTGCTGTGAGCACTTTGTTTTAGCAGTGGAAACAGTAGGTTCTGAAGACAATGTCACCACTTCTACAGCATTTGTCAGCTTTGACATGTTGTTGAAGTGATATTCTCTTACCCTGTTTTCAGATGCCAAAGCATGATCAGAAGCCTCTTTGCTTCTAATTGCTTCGTTATTTGCTCCTGTCTCATCCAAGCAGATGTGTGGATGTTGGCTGCATTCCTGAGCTGAAAATCTATTTTCTAAAGAGAGATGTGCTTCTGCTCTGTTTCCATTAAGCATGCTGGCACCAAGCCCCATACTAAATGTAACTACATCAGGACACATGATTTCATCAGCAGTTAAACTTTGTCTTTTATCATTTCCACGGGAAATAAATAAGTTTGAGATTTGCTTCTCTGAACGTGATGCACTGAACACTTGCTTTGTTCTTCTGTAATTTTGTATTTTCTGGACTAATTCTTCCTGGTTTTGGGCAACAGTCAACAGACTCTTTTGCCTAGAAGCAAGGTTAACTAATTGTTTCCTCAGTGCTCCTTTTTTAAAAGATTCCACTGAAGCCCTATAGAAAATTATAAAAAAGTAATAATAAGGACACCAGAGTTACTGTAAACATGAAATAAAAACAGTTTAATAGATGTAACCCACTAAGAACACTAACATGTTTCAAAGGACTCTACCAACACCTAAAATTTGAACAATCTTTTTATCATGTATAAAATTTACAGTTCAAATCCCAGGCTTATGCACAACAAATTGCAGAATCCCATCAAGAAGTACGATGCAAAGAATCAAAACTTCAGTAATAGCCTTGTCCTCCTATGCCACTCCTAATTCACAGAATCAAAACTGGGTCTGTATTATCACTGGCTGCTTTTTTACCACCACAAATCACAATAGTTCATTGAATTCAATGCCTCTGCAGCTCTAATTTAGAGCCTTTTAAAATGAGCTCAGGATGAGCTACTGAAGGATGATACTATCAGAAATTTTTTATGGTGTACACAACAAAACATTTTGTGAAGCCACAACTGTAATAATACCACATGACCATTTAGAAAAGAGGACAGAGCAGTTTAGAATGTTGTATGTTAGCTTGGGAATGTCTCTCCCTTCATCAGACCTTGCTCCCTAGCTGAGCTGGTCTCCCTGTGAGACTCCTTCCTTGGGGGACTTTACCTCCTTCCTGCTGGAAGGGAATTCCTTATTTTCCCCAATTCCTTAGGCACAAAAGCAACCAGTCCAGAATAATACTCTTTTCTCCTAATCCCCTCTCATGGGACAAGTGATTGCACTACCACTCTGGCACCATGGCAGGAAGACAGGAGAGTACCACAAGGTGTGGTACTGGAAAAAGGAATAGCAGCATGGTTTGCTTTTAACTCCACCCACAGCAGAGGTGCCATGCAAGTAACATCATCCCAGCTGTGGAACAGAGAGACCATTGAGGGGATCAGGACAGAGGTACAGCAAGACTAGTTGGTGCAGAACAAGGACAGCCAAACCACAGCATGACGGTATTGGTGTCTGTACTATGATATTGCTTGCTATCATATGTGTTTAGAATCCATGATATGACCAACATATCATCATATAGTTGATCACTGATATGAGCAAGCCTTGATAACTACGCGCTCCTCCACAGGCCAGTGAGGCTCCACAGACTTTTCTAGCAGTGTTTCTTCAGGGAAGTTTTGTTGCTTTATTGCTATACAGGTACAGAAGAATCCGCAGCTGAAGAGGTAAAGGTAGCATGACTAAAATGACAAAGGCAAACTAATGTACAGTCACTAACAAATATGATGCTTTTTTTTTTGCTCATTTTTCTTAGGTGAGAGATAGATCTTAATATCTTCAAAGAAACAGATAGAAATGGAAAAGTGTTAGTAGTATCTCTCCCTGGGCCAACTAACTGAACAACAGAAAGATGGAAAATGTGATGATACCTCCTGATCTTCTGTACATTTATGGATCATGTGACAAAAGCTTATATGCTAATTAGTTAAAAATAAAATGTTCACCATATAAATAAAAAAAGGGAAATTTGATGTAATTTGGCATGTAGCTCATTACTGTTGATGGACAGGTGTTGCATGAGCTGCAGGGTATCTGCAATACCCAGAAATATTTATCACTTTGGTATGGAACACAGTTTCACTCTCAATTTTAGAAGGCAGATAAGTTTGTATAGATATTAATTTTACTGTTCTTGTTTCTTAAGTCAGTCATTAGTCTGTTCACAAGGATGATTTGGAACCCTAACTTCTCTTCACATAAAACCCTCTCTTTTTTTTTTATTATTTGCGTAATCTATGTATCTTACATTTTATAGATGGCGAAATGTTTCACTCTCTTTGCTCAACCAGCCTGTATGTTTTGCCACAGAACTACCTGAAAGCTGTACACTGTTGCTTTTACATGACCAAACGAATACTGCTCACACAAACAATATGTAGACATCCTCATCAGATGGCCTAGAAACATCCACTGAATGTGATGCTACATTGTTAGCTAAGCACTCACCACAGGATCAGCATTCAGGCAGTCTCTCTTAGAAGGAAGTAAAAAGAGGCCTTGTGAGAGTTAGCAGCAGGAAGCTGACAATTCACATAGTCATACTGCAGTAAGCACTCCCAGCTCACATTTGAGATGCCCTCACAAAAAAGGAATGCCTGCAAGCATGCTTCAAGCCATAGCTCTAAACAGCTCTTGTGGCTGTTGGTTGAACACTCCCAATCTAGGGTGCTAAAGAAACAAAACCAGAGGCAGGGACACTAAAAATAGTGTCTGAGTTGCTACTGCTTTCCTCCATGACGCTGCAAAAGTAATCCAATTGCTCAGTACCTCCATTTCCTAATTCTGCTTAGGTATTTTTCCACACCTTTTGTATGTTCACTACCTAATTTCAATGCTCACTGTGTGTGCAGTAACTGATTAGTATGCGTTAGCTAAACCCTGAAGTTCTTCCTTGATGTAAACTCTTACTGGAGGTAACTGACGCCAATATGGATCACGCTTCTGCAAAATCTGAATGAAAACCAGTTGTACTTTCACACTACTGTATACTACCCTTTTAACAATCTCTATCACTATTGCTATGAAGAATAGCTTCCTATAAATACAATCCTTGTATTCTACTTACCTGTATTTTTTAGCAAGGGTATCCCTTTCTGTTTTCTGTTCTGCAAGCATTTCATTCAAAGTATCTTGCATCTGAGACAGTCTTTGGAGATACACATCTGTCCAATATTTTGATATAATCAAAATGATGATGGCAATAAGCAGTAGAAAATAATTACAGTTACTAACATTTTTAATGTAGCAAATACACAGCCAAAGTATGAAAATATTGTTACAGCAGTACCTTATATTGTCATCCATACTGATAGCTCTTTACAAGTAGAGTACTTTTAATGAAATTCTTCATAGAAAGAATTAATTACAAGTTTAACTTAAAAGGAAATAGCCCTAGTACTGGAAAATTTTGAAGTGCAAGTGCCTTGCCTAGGAAATTACTCAGAGAACAGGACAGATTAAAGAACTGTCCTATAATAAGCACTGAAATTTTGAAGTTCTTTGTGTTGCAAGGCGCTATGTAACATGACAATTATATGTGAGGCTACCTGCAGAAGTTACACGATCTTAAGAAAGTGGCTAAAACCTTTATGTTTGAAGTATTATAAAATACTTTAATGAGTTTAGACTGTTCCAAATTATATATAATGGTAAAAACAGATGCATTGTAGTTTTACACAGTTTCAGATCCATATTATAAAATAAAATTAATTATAAGTTGTCCCTTTTTGTTAGCTATATTTTTCTAAAATAAGAAGAGCAATTATAAATTATTCCTTATATGCCCTATCTCATAGCCATATAACATAAGGGAGAGCTCAGAAACCACGACCAGTAGATACCACTGGGATAATAGATAATAACATGCAATCTAATTCCTGAAATTCTAAAACAGGAAATACAAGCTTTCCATAATCATGAAAAATGGGAAATTACAGGATTAAAAATGGCATTTAGAAAATATTTCCCCAAACCTGTTTCATAGTATCTACCAGTATTTACTTACTTATTAAAATAGAAAAATATGAAAATATTGCTCTTATTAAGGCAGCTTAATAGGGAATTTGAATCTATTATTTCCCATAGGTTGTATTACATGTATATACCTTGAGGATTTTATTCTATGTTATAAATTTGTCAATGTACTTCTATGTTCTTGTTCAATCTCGTGCCTCTTCTCAAGTAATAACTATGATTTAGTTTAAGAGGTGCTAGATTATTAATGCTTTTGTCAGTAGTGGTAACAGATCACCATGTTCATTTCTCTCATACCCCTAAACAGGAAAAGTCTGATAGTTTTATTTTTGCTTTGAAATTGCACCAATCTCTGTCTATAGGCTTCTGCCTATTGTATCATCTACCTGTTTGTCAAACATTTTTCAAGAAAACATATAGATTTTAATTAACAGATCATACGCCGTAAATTTGAGTTGGAAGCTATAAATCTGCATAATTCCATATTTCACATTCATTTTTAAAGGGATAAATTGATACATTTTAAATATAATTTGAAAGCTCCACCCTATATTCAGGAAAACAAATTAAAAAAAAAAAACCTCCTTTCTGTCAGGAAACAAAACTGTTTCATGGGCATGAGCTGCTCCAAAGTAAACAGCCCTGCTTAGATGGCAAGGGCAGCTGGGGAGAGAGACTTTGGTCAAAGCCATTCCTGCAGCAAGCTTTGCCATTTGAACAGTCATGGCACAGACACAATAGACTCAAACTGCTACACAGCACCAGCACTGTGATCTCCTAGGAAGTCAGTGTCACTTAGTAGGCTCTTGAGATTAATCTGAACTGAGATTTGATAGCCTAAAACAAATTACACCTCCAGGCACCAGCATTTCTGAAACTGCCCATCATCCACAGTGTCTGCCTTAAAGATTTCTCTTTTTTCCCTCATAAATTATTTTAGGCTCCTGAAAGTCCAGCCGCACTAGAATGAAAATGCTGCATGTTACTTTACATACAGACATAGCTCTTCTTGATCATGGAGGGGCTCATGTACTTGTAACTGAATAATGTTGCCAACAGTGTGCATTCCTATCCAACGATCCCTTTTTATATGCTTAGGTCGACTTGAAACACATGCCTCCAAGTGGCATGCTTCCCTTTTTTGTCATCATATTCATTCTTATGTAAACTGGAAGTACTTCAGGAAGTACACTTACCTGGGAGCTGTTATTAAAATCTTATTCTCTGAAGCAATATTTTCCAGAGGAGATATTCAAATATATTACGTGCAATACTATTTTAAAAACAATTATGTTACCAAAGATATTTACTCTCCCAAAAAAAGTGAAACAACTTGAATTTACGTCTACCTGCATCTTTGGAAGTTCTCAATTCAAGTAGCAACAGTTCTTTTTGTTTCTCTTCTGTATCTTTTATAGCAGCCACAGACTCCTGTTAACAAAACCAAAAATGAAAGTAAGAAGTAGAGCCAAGTGCACCATATAAAACACAGGCCATGATGCACGGCCTGCAGGATAAATATTGGTGGACTCAAGTCATTCCAGACAGGGAATTTCTGTGTAAGGGCAATGGGGTCACTGGTAGGATACATGAACATAGTGCCAAGGGTATGCTCTGCAAGGGGCTGTCACAGCTTGGTTTTGCCCAGGCATTCACAGAATCACAGAATCGTATAGGTTGGAAAAGACCTTTAAGATCATCAAGTCCAACCATAAACCTAACACTGCCAAGACCACCACTACACCATGTCCCTAAGCACCTCATCCAAACGTCCTTTAAATACTTCCAGGGATGGCGACTCAACCACTTCCCTGGGCAGCCTGTTCCAATGCTTCACAACCCTTTCAGTGAAGTAAAATTTCCTAATATCCAGTCTAAACCTCCCCTGGTGCAACTTCAGGCCATTTCCTCTCATCCTATCACTTGTTACTTGGGAGAAGAGACTGACCCCCACCTCTCTACAACCTCCTTTCAGGTAGTTGTAGAGAGCAATAAGGTCTCCCCTCAGCCTCCTTTTCTCCAGGCTAAACAACCCCAGTTCCCTCAGCCGCTCCTCATAAGACTTCTGCTCCAGACCCTTCACCAGCTTCGTTGCCCTTCTCTGGACACGCTCCAGCACCTCAATGTCTCTCTTGTAGTGAGGGGCCCAAAACTGAACACAGTATTTGAGGTGCGACCTCAGCAGTGCCGAGTACAGGGAGACGATCACTTCCCCAGTCCTGCTGGCCACACTATTTCTGATACAAGCCAGGATGCCATTGGCTTTCTTGGCCACCTGGGTACATATGCTGCCTCACATTCAGGCGGCTGTTAACCAACACCCCCAGGTCCTTTTCTGCCAGGCAGCTTTCCAGCCACTCTTCCCCAAGCCTGTAGCGTTGCATGGGGTTGCTGTGACCCAAGTGCAGGACTTAGCCTTGTTGAACCTCACACAACTGCCCCCAGCCCATCGATCCAGCCTGTCCAGATCCCTCTGTAGAGCCTTTCTTCCCTCAAGCAGATCAACACTGCCGCACAACTTGGTGTCGTCTGCAAACTTACTGAGGGTGCACTCGATCCCTTCGTCCAGATCATTGATAAAGATATTAAACAGGACTGGCCCCAACACAGAGCGCTGGGGAACACCACTTGTGACCGGCCGCCAACTGGAGTAAACTCCATTCACGATCACTCTTTGGGCCCGGCCATCCAGCCAGTCCTTTACCCAGCGAAGAGTACACCCGTCCAAGCCATGAGCAGCCAGTTTCTCCAGGAGAATGCTGTGGGAAACAGTGTCAAAGGCTTTACTGAAGTCTAGATAGACAACATCCACAGCCTTCCCCTCATCCATTAGGCGGGCCACCTTGTCATAGAAGGACATCAGGTTGGTCAAGCAGGACCTGCCTTTCCTAAACCCATGCCGGCTGGGCTTGATCCCTTGGTTATCCTCTACATGCCGTGTGATGGCACTCAGGATGATCTGCTCCATCAGCTTCCCCGGCACCGAGGTCAGGCTGACAGGCCTGTAGTTCCCCAGGTCCTCCTTGCGGCCCTTCTTGTAGATGGGTGTCACATTTGCTAATCTCCAGTCAACTGGGACCTCCCCAGTTAGCCAGGACTGCTGGATGGAAAGGGGCTTGGTGAGCACTTCTGCCAGTTCCTTCTCTACTCTCGGGTGGATCTCATCAGGCCCCATAGACTTGTGAATGTCTAAGTGGTGTAGCAGGTAAAATCCAAACCAGACCATGCTCAGAGTCCCACCTCTGAGAGATGCAGGGATTAGACTGTGAATTTCACCATGACAGCATCACCTGGACAATGCAGACATAGCCTACAGATATCAGCAAGAGCTCTCCTAACATACATCTTATGCAAAAATCTTCCTAGCTTTTTAAATTATGATTAAACAATCTCTAAATACTTTGTCATGAAGAAAAATCATTACTCCTTCAAAGAGCCATTTTGGAAATGTAATGAAAAGCCTCAGGATTCCTGACCTTTTTTCTATTCATATAGGCAATAGGAAATGTATACAAGTATTGACTACTGTTTGCACAATAAATGTAAGTGCACACGAATCATGAACAGAGAGAAGTGATAATATACACACTTACATACTATAAACCACAGTTATATACTGTAAGCCCCTGAACGATGCTCTTTTTTACATACATTCTAAAGGTTTAATT
Source organism: Mycteria americana (assembly GCF_035582795.1). Taxonomy (NCBI): domain Eukaryota; kingdom Metazoa; phylum Chordata; class Aves; order Ciconiiformes; family Ciconiidae; genus Mycteria; species Mycteria americana. Next base: position 20,263,451 of record NC_134396.1, on the reverse strand, counting down.
ATTTAAATGGTATTTTTATGTTATTCAGTCAGTGAATGCATAGTGTCATACTACACTATGAAGCAGTTTAACAAAACTGTATTATCTATACTTACTGCACTGTATTTCTCATGTTGTGGCTCCAAAGCTGCATCATCATTTTTACAGTAGTCACAACAATGATGTTTTGACCTTCTTGACCTAGAAGGATATTCCCTCTCTCCGCAATTAAGAAAAACCAAATAGAATTTAAAATTAATTTGCAGGAGCATAATAGGTTAGATTAGCTAATATAGGTTACAAAGATGCAATGGCGGATCACATTATAAAAAAATATCTTGTATATGCAAATCAGATCAAATTTAGGTAGCATAAGGAAATAAGTCTTTAAAGCTACCACTTTCAAAACCACAACATTCCTGTGAAGGGAAATATGGATAACAAAAAAAAATCTGAAGAGCCAAATAGGTCCTTATAACTCATTCTCTCAGGAAAAAAAAAAACTCAGTATCCTATTTTTCTGAAAATAAATAAATAAATAAATAAATAAAATTCAGTAGTTAATAGAGTTAAAAATATCAGTGCCAGGCAATATGCAGCTCCACAAATCAGCAGTATTCCGATGTACAGTTTTTCCTTAAGGTTACAGAGTAATCCTATGATTTACATTATGAAACCAACATACCTGTAACTTCCATAGTCTCAACAGGAAGTACAGAGTCCATAGCACTGTAAGACTTCAGCAGTTCTTTCATTTCATCATCACAAGCTTCATCTAAAGCACTTTTCCCTGAACCACCCCTCTCACAGGGATTTGCTCCATGCTGTAGTAGAATCCTGGCTGCCTATTATATAGTATTATTATTTGTGTTATGATAATTCTTGTTGTGGACTTATAATACAACTATATGTGTTGTATCTATCATAAATCACAAATAATAAAGGTATAAATAAGATACTCTTAAAACCTGTTACACTTGCAATCCCAATTAAACAAACAAGTTTAATTGGCTATTATCAACACAGACTTGTAAGTTACACTTCTAATTTTTCCATTAAAATACACAAATAATTTACAGCTTGACATTAAATGGATGACCTTTATGGTATTGTTATAGAAAGCAATTACAAAACTTTATATATCTAAATCAAAAGGAACTGGTCAATTGTATTAAGACCAAAGTGCAGAAAAGAAGTGGATTTTTTTTTCTGTAAGTATTTAATAGTGGGTTTGGTTTTTGGTTACATCCACCGATTATTTTTTTCCTAATTTCAAATCACTTGCAAGTCTGCTTAATTGTAAAATGTCAAAATGAGATTAGTGGTGTCAGTGGAATCATCTACCCCCTAAAATTCAGATCACATGAAACTTTTGATGAGGTCAGAGCTTGGATGGTAAAGAATTTTCATATATATGATTTCTCACCTTTAGCATTTCTTCTTCTTTCTTACATTCAGAATGCTGTTAAGTACCAGGATGTGTCAGAAAAAGAACACTCTCTCAAAGTTCAGAATCTTCTCCACCAGTTTTCCCCCACAATACTGAATAATAGCTTACAGGTTTTCAAGAACCCTACTGATAGTTTTGACACCAGGCCTGTGAAATCACCCCCTTCATTTTGTCTTTGCTCACAGAAAAGATAAATGTGATGAAATATCAACTCTTCTGACAGGAATAGAAGTGGTATGTTTGAGCCAATCTGGCATCACCTTTTTATGCTCAGTTCCCTGGAACTCACTGTGCCAAAACAACATTTTATTTATTTGTGTGCAGTCTGGGCCCCACAATTTAAGAAGGATGTGAAGGTCCCTGAATGTGTCCAGGGGAGGGCAACAAAGCTGGTGAAAGGGCTGGAAAGAATGTCCTACAAGCGGCTAAGGACTCTGGGCTTGCCTAGGTTGGAGAAAAGCAGGCTGAGGGATGACCTCATTGCTCTCCACAGCTTCCTGAGGAGGGGAAGTGGAGAGGGAGGTGCTGATCTCTTCTCCTTGGGATTCAGTGATAGGACACGTGGGAATGGTTCAAAGCTGTGCCAGGGGAAGTTTAGACTGGACCTGAGGAAACATTTCTTTACCAAGAGGGTGGTAAGGAACAGGCTGGAACAGGCTTCCTAGAGAGGTGGTTGATGCCCCAAGCCTGTCAGTGTTTAAGGGGCATTTGGACAATGTTCTTAATAACATGCTTTAACTTTTGGTCAGCACTGCATTGGTCAGGCAGTTGGGCTAGATGATCGTTGTAGGTTCCTTCCAACTGAAATAGTCTATTCTATTCTATAGAACCATAGAATGGTTTGGGTTGGAAGGGACCAGTTAATGAAAAAAATGGTTGATTTTTAAACAGCAGACCTAGAGGTTTTTTTCTTTAGAAAAAAGAAATTCTTTACTGTGAGGGTGGTGAGACACTGGAACAGGTTGCCCAGAGAAGATGTGGATGGCCCATCCCTGGAAGTGTTCAAAGTCAGGTTGGATGGGGCTTTAGGCAAACTGACCTACTGAAAGGTGGCCCTGCCCACAGCAGTGGGTTTGGACTAGATGATCAAATTAAGAATGATCAATTTCAGTATTATTTTTTAAAAGCCCAATATGTGGGAGAAAACCACGGGGAGCTTCTGAATTTTTCTGGTTTGTCCACTGGAATGAAAAAGTCAACCAGCTGTACAATTTCAACTGTCACAATTGAAAAATATTTCTTTCTCTAATTTTGACCTCTTTAAAGAATATTTGTTTATTTCCTAAATGCAAATCTACACTAAAATTGTATTTGTAACTTTGACTTTCCTTATTTAAACCAGGATTTTGCTTTGCTGACACTCTGCTGGAAATCAGGCTCAGGAAATCTAATGTAAAAGAAAAATGTACCTCCAAATAATTGCCAGAAACAGCATCATGTATTGGCAAAATACCATCCAGACTTCTGCTGTTAACATTAGCACCGGCTTTCAGTAATTCTAAGATCACTTCAGTAAATCCCCCATTGGAAGCTTCATGAATTGCTGTCCAACCTAATAAAAGCAAGATGACACATACAGCATGCATCTGATTTGGAAAGATCCACACAGATCACTAATTAGTGATTATACATTTTGCTGCGTTTGCTGTACTATAAGCAATGGACTACTCTCTTCAAGATAAATCTTGTACAATCATCTTGAAATGCCAAGGTAAATTATTTCCTGTGCAATTCAGCTTACTTTAGAGAAAAACGTATCCAATATTAAGCAGAAAAATATTGTTTACTTTTCTATTACACTACTAACAATAATAAAAGAAACAAAACAATAGAGTAGAAAGAGTCTAAAAACTCAGAAGCATAATATTAATAGTCTGATTTCTAATCCCAGTGGCATTTTATAATATCAAGTCTGCAAGGCATCCAGAGTAGAATACCATCCATTCTGAGACTATAAAAACAGAAATGTTTTATACATTTAGGTAGAAAAAAGAAAAAATAATCTTGTCAACTGATATTTGTCCTCATTTCCTAAGGAAATAAGATTAGTGTTAATGTGCTTCACATGTAAATATGTGTGTAAGCATTGTGTAAGCATCGTGTGTGTAAGCATTAATTCTCCCGTTGAACTTTCAAGTCCACTTCCCATATATATCTCTGAAAATGTGCCCTTCAGCAGAGGAGTAAGACCCTATTAATGCCCCTGCTGAGAAAAAGGCTGCATTAGCTCCATGCTGAGACACAAAATCCAGAGTTTCACTGATTGTGCTTGCACTTGTTGAATGACTTCCTTTCCTCCTATTATATCATAAATCAAGAATCCACAATTATATTAAGATTACACAAATTATATAAAACCATATATACTATAAATTATATTAAATTGTATCATAAAACAAACCCATATAAGAGTTATTTTCAAACCTGCATAGTCCTGTTCATTGACACAAATTCCAGATGATATTAAGGTTTTCACTAAAGACAAATCTCCTCTCCTAGCAGCAACATGCAGCTGAGTTTCTCCTTTTGCATTTTTCTTCTTTTTTGTCTTTCTCCCAGCTCCTGTATTACAGGTACCATGTAAAATTGCAGCTTCTTTTCTGGCAGATAGGGAGGATTCTAAACACATATTGGGTGTTCATTAAGAACCACAAAAAATGTTTCATTATCAACAAAGAATTAAGCTTCATAACTCATTTGAATTAATGTAAATGTGTGCAATAGTTGCCTTAATTATTCAATAACATTGACTACATCAAAAGGTTAGAGGGTACTGCATAACAGCTCAGATAACAAACAGACCCTATGCAAAAGAATTTACAGTTCAAATCTAGATAACTTAAGGAGGGTACAATGAATTAGGGATCAATAAAAACGTGACAAGGTTGAAGTTTTATACTGTACAGAGGTAGGGGGGTATGTTACATTTCTCCATGGACTGCTTTCAATTTACCAGGCATGCCTGCTAAATATGTGAAGTACACACATAAAGGTTTTTAAGAAACTATACAAAAGTGAAGACTTGACCATCACCTCTTTTCCATTCCTAATTCTGTATCAGGGAAGAGATAGGTTTCTACATACGGTATTTTTACAGCTGTGATGTGAAAAAGTCCTGTAGACTGATTAGAAATCTTTAATTAATGTCTACTGACATAGCTGAACTGCTTTTTAATTAAACCTGTGCAGTATTGGACCCATAATTGTAAATAAACTTGATTTAATCCTTCTCTTACTGGTTCACAAAGCAAACAACATCCACTTCAAATTTTATCATGTGATCATCAGACAGGCCCTAATTCTGAGGCTTCAGGTAACAGGCATACCAAATTGTAAGAGATACATAGAAAAAAACAGATTAAAAAAGTACTGATTCTGCATATAGAGTAAGGACAACACCCTCCCCCAAACTGCTAACAAAAAGACAGGGTGTATAAATCTTCCAAAGATCTACCATGTATGTTAGCTTTTTTTTAACTCTTCCTCCTGCTGTCATAATTCTGTGCTATCAGTTTTTTTTAAAACTTCAGTATGTTCTTTCTCAGATTCCTTGAAAATCTGTAATTCATCCAAAAAAAGGAAAGTGTAAGGTTTTAAATAAGCATTTTGCAACTCTTATCCCTTTTTTTAATTGTTCCTATGAACAATTAGTTGCTGCATCCCAAGCATCTCCTCTTCTCATCAGACAAGCTGTCTTCTCAAATATTTTCAGTTATCAGTATCCATTGCTATCAAACATCTTCCAGGATTTGACAGATGCCTTTCTTCAGGCTCCTCCTGACTTCTAGAAAATCTACTTTTCCAAGGTTTCCTTTAAGGTAAACTACTGAGCTTGTCATCCAAGACTGTTTGGAAGAACATGAAAGGCATACTGCAACTATATTAAAGACAGGCATATAGTGAGGATATATCCATACCTAATTTAAACTAGCCTGTTCAGGCACTGCTACAGCCAGACAATGGCAGCACGGAGCTCACTGTAGACTATTGTAACCTGTCAGAAAGCATTCAGGTGGCCCTTTTTGCATTGGAGGTGCTTGGCCAACACTGTGTTGGCAACCAGAAGAGCTAAAGAGTTTCTTTTTTAAATGAAAACTGAGATTCTAGAGCACACAGAGGGGTCACATTATTGAAATACTCCTCTAATCTGAGACCTACTTTTCTGTAAGATAATGTATTGTGTTTTCTCTAAAAGCTGCTGGGTCTGAACTCCCAAAGCAATCATCCACTTTCTGGTTCTTCCTTTTCTTCCCCTTTGATTCATGGGAGAATGTCCTAGGGACTCTTTAGAGATGTAGGAGAGAAAAAAGGCGCACAACAGTCCATTAAGCTAATGACCCTTAGCAATATTGGCTGCAAGTGAACAGAAATAATTGCAAAGTTTTCCAGTTAAGTTGTCATGCACTACAGTTTTCTTCATGGTTGTTAGGAAACATTTGTAAAAGCATAATGGGACATTGGTATGTGAATTACAAAATACTGGTTCTCCATGGAATGTATTGCCAGGTGGGTCATGAGCAAGAAAGATCAGGAACTTGGCAAATACAAAATCCAGTCAGTACACGTACAAAGATAAGATGGAGAGATTACAGTAACCAGCAATCAGATTAGATTAGACTGCCATACCTCAACAACTTCAAGGATATCCTCCTTCAAAAAGAAACTTAAATACTTCAACTTCTGGCTATGAGTAATTCTTTCCACAGATTGAACTATAAGAAAAGACTCAAGCTGTATCCAGCAAGCTGTATAAGCAGAATAGGAATGTTGAGAGCCTCGTAAGTGACTGACTGTAGATGAAAGGGACACTGCATCATTTAGGAAGAAAATATTTTTATTCAAGAATAGAATAATATAAGTAAGACCACTGGGACACAGGAACAATCAGATGAGATACAAAAGCCAGTTAATGAAGAAAAGGTATGAGACAGCAAAAAAATCTGAAAACCCCACAAGTCAGAAAACATTATCCCATCTTCCACTTTTTTCCGCTGCAATCTGAATGCCATTGTCCCGGTCTCCAAAGCTATTAATGCCTTCAACTGTACGAAGGGCTATACTTTCCCGCATCACCTCTCAAACAGCAACATTCTCCTGGGATGAAGGAAATAATTAAATTTTAGCTGAATAAAATATTACCTGAAGAGGCTCTTTTGGGGGGAAAGTAATCTGTGAAATGCTATTCCAGAGGAGACCAAAATGTAAGACACATGTTTGAAATGAAGTTTTTTTAAAATCATAATGTATATATAGGAGGCAAAATATAAAGGAAAAAAATCCAAAAATGTATTAACGCACATAGACCTTATTATAAAAATTGAGCAGGAATATAGGAGCTACAAAAAAGAACAACTGTAGGGAAAGGAATAATTTCTATTTTCAATGTTTATTCTTTCAGTAATTAGCAGTGGATGATATGTATCAGATATGCCATGGATTTTTTTCCAGAATGAAGTAAAAAGGCATTCCTACAATAGGAGGAACCAATGTGGAGATAGGAAAGCTAAATACTGACACTGCCAAATACTGGAAAGCAGTAAGTGACAACTCAGAAGCACCTACTTCTTTCCTTCACCCTTTGACTTCCAAAAGAAAACATGAGCTTGCAGTCCAGAAATTCAAGAGAGCAGGAACTTAAGATGGGTTGAAAACTAGCAACCACCTGAGACAAGAAGAGGACAAAGTATTCTGTACAGCTGAAGGTAGAAGAGGACAAGAAGACTGTGACTATCAAAGAGAAAATGATCAGCAGCAGGAACGTCACATAATTTCCTGGATGTTTTTTGTCATGCGTTAGAGGACATTGCAGAGATTGGCTGATGACTCCCTAATTCAACTTGTAAGACTAGTGAGCATCCAGACAAAGTCCCCGAAGAGAAGGAGGGTACTAAGCAAACAACAAAAAGAGGTAAACAAATTACTATGTTCATAGTATGTGTGCAGATGTATTTGTCCATATTTTGTGTGTGTGTATGGATGGGTGTGTATATTTGTTAAATGTATTATTTTAAGTATACATGCTGTTATGTATACTGGTTTGAAAAGCATTTAATGGATGTAGGAGCATGAATCCCATTGATTTTCAAAATATATACGATATACTTAATGCTAGCATTCATTTACATCCTACTCAAAGGCAACCAAAGTTTGACCAATAGACCCCAGCAACACAGAAGTGTAGTCCAAGGAAGAAACTAAAATTTTTTGCTGCACACACTTGGAAAAAAATAAATCAAATGTTATATCCACACACAAATACACATGCATTCAGACATACTTCTATAAACCTATATATATAAAAAACACCCTTTCCTATGTATGTATACAAAGCATACATTTACATTGACACAGTAGTTGTTTGAAAGGGAAAGTTTCTCAGAGCTGGAAACAATTATAAGTAAAAAACAGTTTGAAGAAAAAATGTCAGCAGAAAAATATCAATAATAGCTAGGAAAGGAAATATTTCACAACATATCCCACACTCAAGATGAAAAGCTGCATGAATTCAAAAACTAACCTGGATTAGGAAGGGAATTAGAGAGCAACAGTAAATAAGAAATCAAAAAATGGGAAGTGAATGGTAACAAATATAAATAAGGAGTTGTAGAAAACTGCTGTGGAAAACAAAAGAATACAAGGAGATAGTCACGGACAGCTAAGGTCCTAAGAAGGCAGTATTTTAAAATCTATCAAACCCAGAAAAAATAATTCCCAAACTCTTAATTACTAGAGAGAAATGACAGAATTGTCTAAGATAATCAGAAAAGACAAATACTCTATTCCTTATCAAGGCAAAGTTACACAAGAAATTCGTATCATCTAATGACACAGTTCTCTTCATTTCAACACAAGTTAAGGAGAATGCCAAATGATATGAGGATAAACATTTTTGAAACAGCAGTCCAGATATATTACATTTAAAAGTTTTAAGAAAGGAGGGATCCCATCTGAACTGTAGGTTTTGGTTTTAGTAAGTCTTGAGTGCTATGGTTCCAGAAAGAACCAAAGTACACAAGATGACTGCCAGCTTTACCAAAAAAGCAGTAAGTGAAAAATACCTGGGGGTTATGACAAGTAATCAGTTGGACCAGAGCTCTATTGTGATGGTAAGGCTACAAGATAAATGCAAGTCTTAGACATGGGATGAAACTGCTAAACAGAAAGCTGTATGTACAGGCAGAAGAAAACATAACTACTGGACGACGCTAGATCCTTATCCTCATGTAAGTAGGTTTGTTTCGATACTACAGCTAAAACCAAATGTACCAGTACAATCAGAGCCTATGCTGATTTGTGCCTAATGAGGATATAGTCTATAAAATATAAGTGGATATTTTTGTGCCAAATACACAGAGAGACAGGTTTGATTCTTCGATCTGTGATATGTAAAATAGTTACCTGAGGACCAATTTAGTGTTATTTTAAACTATCATTTATGTAATATAGTTAACTAAGGATCAATTCAATGTTATTTTAAGTTCTTGGTTATGATCCTGCGTCCCTTCAACCACAATGCTGAAAGACTGATGAATGTAACATAAACAAAACGGAGTAAGTATGTGCATTCTGTAAAACAGAGTACAGAAGTTCTGAAAATATTTCAAATATTTGGAACTCACTAGAGTATTTGCTCAACATGCTATATGTATTTTTCCAAACTTTCTCTCATGTATTACAAAAAGCCTCCTTCATGTATGTCTGGAAAAAAACTCCACTGTTTTTATAAAATATTAACTTTTCACCTGATTTCTTGGATGTTTGCTGTTCTGATGCTTGACTGAATTGTGATTGATTAGATGAAAGCTTGGTTTTGCTGCTACTGGAATATGAGGCTGCCTTTTGGCTTGTCTCCTGAAGGTTTAATCTTGCTCTTTTAGTTTGGACAACTTCTGTTTCAGTAAACTGTGAAAGCCGGTTGGTCTTTGCATTTACTCCTTCTCCATTTTTTTCAGTGCCCTCTGTTCCACTTACTCCAGCACACACTCCTTCATCTGTTGGTTTAACAAAAGAACATAGGAGTATCTATAGCATAATACTCAATATTTTCAGAAATTAAAACTCATGTTAAAATGAATGTCAAAATCACCATCTAGTCTAGGTTAAAAAATGCCTGCAGTAACTCCCTCAATTTTTGAAAATACATTAACATAATGTATCCTTTATCCACTATTCACCGTATGTTAATGTACTGAGATTGAATCCAAAACAATTCAAAGATTCTTTTGTCAAAATACGACCTTTATTGATTCTTAGGTATTAAAAAAAATAAGCTACTGAAGAATTTCATTCTAATTATTGTACTGACCATTGCAGCCACATTTTGGTAAATACAGTGGGGACTTGGATATAAAACAGCCCCCCCCAAAAAAAGCAAAAGTTAGTAACTAGTTAATCTGGCATAGTGGACTGTACCACAACACATTCCATATGTCTGCTATTTATTTATGGCAAAATACACTCTCTGGAGACCAACTGCTGGGTTTTTTTAATAAAATACATAGAATGCTTACAACAAACTCATAAAAGAATTATTTTCAAATGAAACATGGCACCTGTTTTCTGGGAGGTTTCTTTCTGCATATTTTCCACAATCTGAAGTGAATAAGGAGACTTGCTGTCTGCATTAACTCTGAAATGCAAATCTGCTTTTGAGTTGGTCTCCTGAAGATCCTCTCTCTTTTGTCTAATTTGAAGTGTGTCCTTTTCATGGAGCTGTAAAGCTATAGGCTTGATCCCTAAACTACCAGCATTTTCAGCTTCAATGTGACATCCTTCAACACCTTGTTCTGCATTAAACAGGATCCTCCCTCCTTTCTCTGGTTGTGGATCCTTTTGTTCAATGGTGCTTAGTACACCACTGGTAGAATTATAAGGACTTCCAGAAACACTTTCTCCATTAGTAGCTGCTGAAAGCTTATGTGCTAACAGTGTTTCCACATTTGCTTGACGTGCCTGTTCAGTGCAGCTTGTTCCATCTTCAGAAATATTAGTATAAATGTTTTGCACCTCATTTACAATAGTCTGTTGCAATATGTCCATGCTGTCTGAATCCATAAGATTTGCACACGCTGGTTCTGACTCAACTGTCTGTAAGGAAATCTGTTCAAACAAGGCAAAGACAGTTTTAAACTTGGAGTTGATCTATTAATTTTGTTTCCATCAATATCAAATTTAACTTGATTTGTCAAGTTTTGCAAAGAAATAATTCGTTCTGAATGTATTCTCGTATTGATATTTAGATTCCTGTCACTCAAACTACTATTGTTACTCAGCTTGAGACTATGTTGATCACTGTCATAACTCTTGACATTCTGTTGTAACTTTAAAACAGATACATTGTGAGAGGAAGTCAAAGCAAGTAAGCATTGACTGAGAATCAAGTTCTGTTAAAGCAGGAGTTTGAGAATGCTGTGCAGACACTTTTTCTCTGGAAACCACTGATGTGGGGCAACGCAAACTGGTGATCTCCTCCCCTGTTACAACAGAAGTTCCTGAGCTTCCACCAGTTCTGCTCTTTTCTTCTGTAAATGGATTTTCACTGTTACCACTGTTGAATTCATGTCCCTGTTGCAATTCTGACTTAGCTCAGTTTTACTACAACATTAACTGGGATGCAACAGTTATGATTAGAAACAGCAACACAGTGGCCCATTTCATTAGGTCTAGCATCAGGGAAATAAATTTTCTGCAATTTAACTGTTCCTTGGTTTGTAAGTGGACCTAAATGTGAGGTCCATCTAACATGAGACATTATTTCTGAACAGTTTTACTCTTGGCTGTAGCCTCTGCTATAAGAAGAGCAGATCTATTTTTCTTTTTTGAACTTGTATTTTTTTAAATTTGGTTTTCTGCCTTCAAAATCCTGAATAACTTTATTTTTTTGATATTTCACCAAATTTGTTTTTTCTTCTTTGCTCATTTTTAGCAAAACTTCCTTTGATGCTTTAGTATTATCATGTTGAACTGTGCCATCTGCATTTAGTTCTATCTCGAAAACAGGCCACATACTTCATTTCATTTTCTGATAAATTACTTTATTATATACTAAAAGAAAACTGTGCTATTATAAAATTAACTTATTTCCTCTGCCTGTGCAGCTTTTTAAGACAGCAGGACAAAGAAATTAAGGAACTAAGAAATATGTGTAGAAAAGTGTAAAAATTAATGGGTGAAATCCAATGATAAATATTACTGAAGTGCTTTACACTTTTATTTATTTATGAAAATTGAACTAGTTTCAAATTAATGCTCTGCCTTTAAAGAATTAAAACTACATTGCTTCTGTGGTCATATACCAGAGCTACAGTTTCACATTTCTGGCAAACCTGTCTGCAATGATGCTAGGAAATTATAAAGAAAGGGAAATAACACAGCAAAACCACACAGAATTAACTCATGGCAGTCTCACAACAAAACCACTCCAAAGGCCAATGACTAACTAGAATTATCCTGTTGATTACTTCGTATCTAGAGATAGAACCAGAACACAAACACTGCAACAACTCACGCAACTATTGAAATCATCAGTTATACAGCCACAGTAATAGGTTTTCCCAATCAAATGTTTACCACACCTTCTACTTGGAGAATATCCTTCATCAATCAACTAATGTTTTAAAGTGTAATCTAAGACTATACACCATGGATGCTGTTATAGCATAACATTTCTAAGGACACCATAGATTGCACTACTGTAACAAGGACAGTTATCATAACCACCTAGAACTTTAGGAAGTGAGAATAAAGTGCCTGTGCACACTGCATTATATGTTTCACATATTACCAGTTATCATTGTTCAAAGGGGAGAAAACAGGAGGGGGAGAGTACAGCTTTTAATGCCAAAAGCTGTTGTGCTATATGCAAACAAGCTATGACCCAAGTGACTGATCATGCTGTCTTGTCTTCATGTGAGGCACTAGCTCCCGCATCTTACTGAGGTCTCACAGTGTAACTGTGCAAACCCTGTGCAAGACAGTGATTCCCTAACCCTCTCCTATCAAAACCCAACACAAGCTACTACACAGAGGCAAGAAGCAGCTATCCTACTGCTACAAGCCAAACAACAGCTTGCAGTTTCGGTCAGGTTTCTGCAAGTACAAAGAGCCACTGATGTACCATGCTTGTTGTAAACTACCTCTGCAGCACTCGCAAAAACTCAGCAAGAATCACTGCCTGTAAGAGTCAGCTGATTGCCTCTGTCCTGCATCTTCATGAGGCTGCAGCTTATCCCAAGGACCAGTTATGGATCAGCAACCACTTGCCAAAGAATTGGCATAACACTGAATATCACTTTGTTTCAGTCCCTGCTGGGTATGAAGCATCTAGTACATTATGTGCTGGTTTTGAAACACATTTCAGAAATAGTCATCTCCTTTAGTTTACTGAAGACTCCTAGCAAGCCCTTAACAGTTCAGCATCAAGTTAACTTAAGGATTCGTTGTAAAGACGTACTTGTTGCAGGTTTGTGTCCTCTACACTTTGAGTATTTAAAATATTCTTTGAATCATCTCCACCTGAAATGACAATGAAAGACGGAAAGAAACCAGAATTGAAAAAAGACCGTAATTCTTTACTTTACATATATAACATCTTGTGTCCACAATCTTGAGTGCAACAGCACTTACCACACTTAGCTATCCAGAAAAATTATCAAGCCATAAGGGTTTTATTAGAATCTAAAATATATCAATATATAAAAAGTATATTAAAATCTTGGAGTCTGATCCTCATTGCAGATGGCATCTTGTACAAACCAGGACAGGTGAGAGTAAAGTATGACATTATGCTTCCAAATTTTTTTGAAGATTAGTGACCTGAGCAATTATTTTTGAAACTTAGAGGAGCTACTATATTTCCCTAACTTCTAACGGGCTTCCCTGATCCCCAAGAGACTTTTCTGAAGCCAGTGATGGTGGGATGATAGCCTAGCTTATATCCTTCCCTGTATAGCATATTTGGGCAGGGAAAGGGATGGCGTAGCTAAAGCTAAGTCATTGGTGTAAAAATAGGCAGGGATATTCCCCAGCACCAATTCAGTGCCTTGCTGGTGGTTTGCTTTACCTTTCCAGCTACCCTCTGTGCTGATAAAATGGCATAAAAAGAGTATAGCAGCCACCAAGATCTTACCCTAGATATTAATATACATACTTAAACCATGCAACTCTATGCATTTACTTCTGGCCAATATGTTCTTAAACCTAGACTAGCCACACCATATTGAAAAACATCTAGCTCATCACCCTTTGTTATTTTGTACTGCAACATGAACCCCGAAGCCAGCCCTGAGATTCACCCAACAACGCATGCTGGAACCAGCCTTAAATTGAACAGGCATTTCACAGCACGGCAACTCTTTCTCCACCACTTCAGGAAATCTGGCATGCCAGATGTTAACCCTAGCCTTAGGATCATTTTTAGTCCACTGGATCCTGCCAGTCTTAGTCCTAAATTAACCCCAATGGCGCAGCTATTGAACAGTGATTAAGTCAAACCCTAATCCGAACTGTAACTTTGAACATATTTTTAGCCCACCAATCTTTGTACAGCTCAGAATATCTAGATGATATCTGGTGGCCGCAGCCCTAACCTCTAATAATGGAGCCTCCCAAATAAGCAGTCCCTGTCAGGCTAATCTCTTACAGTAGCATTAACCTTCATTTCACTCATATTTGAAGCCAGTAACTCCTGCCTACTCCTACTGCCCTGACTCTAAACTTACAGAATCATAGAATGTTTGGGTTGGAAGGGAACCTTAAAGGTCATCTAGTCCAGCCCCGCTGCAATGAGCAGGAACATCTTCAACTAGGTCAGGTTGCTCAGAGCCCCGTCCAACCTGACCTTGAATGCTTCCAGGGGTGGGGCATCTACCACCTCTCTGGAAAACCTGTTCCAGTGTTTCATCACCCTCATCATAAAAAAATTATTCTTTCTATCTAGTTGACAGCTACCCTCTTTTAGTTTCAAGACATTACTCCTTGTTCTATTGCAACAGGTCCTACTAAAAAGTTTGTCCCATCTTTCTTATAAGCCCCCTTGAAGCATTGAAAGGCCACTATAAGGTCTCCCTGGAGCCTTCTCTTCTCCAGGCTGAACAACCCCAACTCTCTCAGTCTGTCCCCACAGGAGAGCTGTTCCAGCCCTCGGATCATTTTTGTGGCCATCCTCTGGACCCACTCCAACAGCTCCATGTCTCTCCTGTGCTGAGGACTCCAGAGCTGGACACAGGACTCCAGGTGGGGTCTCACCAAAGCGCAGCAGAGGGGCAGAATCACCTCCCTCAACCTGCTGGCCATGCTTCTTCTGATGCAGCCCAGTATGCGGTTGCCTTTCTGGGCTGCAAGCGCATATTGCTAGCTCATGTCCAGCTTTTCATCCACCAGTACCCCCAAGTCCTTCTCTGCAGGCCTGCTCTCAATCCTTCATCCCCCAGCCTGTATTCATACTGGGGGTTGCCCTGACCCAGGTGCAGGACCTTGCCCTTGGCCTTGTGGAACCTCATGAGGTTCACATGGGCCCACTTCTTGAACCTGTCCGGCTCCCTCTGGATGGTATCCCATCCCTCAGGCATGTCAACTGCACCACTCAGCTTGGTGTCATCTGCAAACTTGCTGAGGGTGCTCTCAATCCCACCGTCTATGTGATTGATGAAGATACTAAACAGTACTGGTCCCAATACTGGTCCCACCACTCCTCACTGATCTCCATCTGGACATTGAGCTGTTGACCACTACTCTGGATGCGACCATCCAATCAATTCCACATCCACTGAACAGTCCACCCATCAAATCCGTACCTCTTCAATTTAGAGAGAAGGATGTTGTGGGGGACTGTGTCAAAGGCCTTACAGAAGTCCAGATAGATGACATCAGTAGCTCTTCCCCTGTCCACTGATGTAGTCACTCCGTCATAGAAGGCCACTAGGTTGGTCAGGCAAGACTTGCCCTTGGTGAAGCCATGCTGGCTGTCTCGAATCACCTCCCTGTCCTCCACGTGCCTTAGCGTAGCTTCTAGGAGGATCTGTTCTGTGGTCTTCCCAGGCACAGAGCTTAGGCTGGCAGGTCAATAGTTCCCAGGGTCTTCCTTTTTAAAAACAGGTGCAGTGTTTCCCTTTTTCCAGTCAGTGGGGACTTCACCTGACTGCCAGGACTTCTCAAATATCATGGAGAGTGGCTTGGCAACTACATCAGCCAGTTCTCTCAGGACTCTGAAATGCATCTCATCAGGTCCCATAGACTTACGTATGTTCAGGTTCCTCAGGTGGTCTCGAACCTGATCTCCTCTTACAGTGGGAGGGACTTTGCTTCCCCAGTCTGTGTCTTGCAGTCCATCCACTCAAGGGGTGTGAGAAGAGATGCTGCCAGTGAAGACTGAAGCAAAAAGTTGTTGAGTACCTCAGCCTTCTCCTTGTCTCTTGTTACCAGTTTGCCAGTCATGTTCATTGGGGGGGGTACGCTTTCTTTGACCTTCCTTTTCTGGCTGACTTACCTGTAGAAGCCCTTCTTATTATTCTCTGTGTCCCTTGCCAAGTTCAGCTCCAGCCACGCCTTGGCCTTCCTGACCCCATCCCTACAAAACGGGGCAGCATCTCTATACTCTTCCCAGGATACCTGTCCCTGTTTCCACTGCCTGTGCATTTCCTTCTTGCCCTTTAGTTTGACCAGCAGGTCTTGACTCATCCATGCTAGTCTGTTGCCTTCCTTCCCTGATTTCTTACACCTGGGGATCAAGAGCTCTTGCGCTCTACAGAAAGCATCCTTAAAGATCTGCCAGCTCTGTTCTGCTCTCTTGTCCCTGAGGGCAGTTTCCCAGGGCGTCCCATTGACTAACTCCTTGAACAGCTGGAATTTTGCTTTCCTAAAATTCACGGTGCTGACTTTACTCTTCACCTGCCCCATATCCCTCAGGACTGTGAACTCCACCAGTGCCTGATCACTGCAGCCCAGGCTGCCTCCAGTCTTGACATCACCTATTAGCTCACTTGCACTGGTGATCATCAGGTCCAGTATCTCGTCCCCTCTGGTAGGCCTGTCTATTACCTGGCTTAAGAAGTTATCCTCAATGCACTCCAGGAGTCTCCTGGATTGCCTACAGCTCGCCGTGCTACTTTTCCAGCAGATGCCAGGGTGGCTGAAGTCCCCCAGCAGGATGAGAGCCTGCGAGTGCAATGCCTCCTGTAGCTGGAGCAAGAAGGTTTTGTCAACAGGTTCCCCTTGATTGGGCAACCTGTAGTAAACACCAACCACAAGGTTCCCTTTGTTGTCTTGGTCTCTAATTCTTACCTATAAGCTTTCAACCTGCTCGTGGCTATTCTTAGAGACGCCTCTTCATAATCCATCCATTTCTTGAGGTGGAGTGCAACCCTTCCACCCCCCCTTCCTCACCTGTCCTTTCTGAGCAGCCTGTAGCCATCGATAGCTGCACTACAGTCATGGGATTTGTCCCACCAAGTTTCAGTAATGGCAACTAGGTCATAGCTTTCTAGCAGCATGGTGGCTTCCAACTCCTTCTGTTTGTTGCCCATGTTGTGTGCATTGGTGTAGAGGCACTTCAGCTGGACTGTTGGCTGTGTCACCTTTTTAGAGGAACCTTAATTCCTTTGAGGTATTTCCCCGGTGTTCCTCTGTTGGCTCCTATTACCTCAGGAGCCCCTGGCTCATCTCCGTAAGACTTCAAGTGTGCTCCAGTGTACCCAGCACATCTCAGAGCAACAGGCTAAGGGCCCTCACTAGCACCCCGTCCCTCTAACCTTGGTGTGTCATCCCACAGCTTGTCACATGCAAGCCTGATATTACCCTCCTCCCCTTTCAAGTCTAGTTTAAAGCTCTGTCAATGAGCCCCGCTAGCTCATGAGCAAAGACCCTCTTCCCCCTTTGATAAAGGTGAATCCCATCCGACACCAGCAGGCCTGGTGCCGTGTAGACCATCCCATTATTGAAAAACCCAAACTTGTGGTGGTGACACCAGCCACAGAGGCATGTATTAATAGACTGGGTCCATCTATTTCTTCCAATGTCGCTGCCCGCAACTGGAAGGACAGGGGAAAAAACTACCTGTGCACCAGATTCCCTTACCAACTGTCCCAAGGCCCTGAAGTGTATTTTGATTGCCCTTGGACTACATGTTGTGCCTTCATCACCACCCACATGGAAGAGCAATAATGGACAACAGTCTGACAGCTGGGGACTCCTTCCAGAGTTAAACAAGCCACAGCCCACACTGGCCCATTGGTGTCCAATAGTCCTAATTCTAACTCTAATCAAGGTTTATCTTGCGGCACTTCTTTGTACCTGCCCCTGACCAAGCAGCCTCTGCTGAACCTTCTTCTCAAGTTAGTTCTTAAGACTGTACAAGATCCAACTCTCGTGTTAACCAAAATGTTCACCTACCAACCCCTTGCAAACTCACTAGCTGTTACTTACACTAATATTACTCTAGTCCCAGCCCTAATACTAGTATGTAAGGATAAGCAGTTAAGACATGGCAACCCCTAAGATCTAGATCTAATCCTAGATCCTCCATTTTTTATCTTATGGATCCTTCAAAATTCAGCCTCTAAGCCAGTTTAGAACCAAATTTTTATCTCTAGCCCTAAGCTATACCTCAGCCATCAGCAAGTCCAGCCATGCCCCATCTTACATTTAGACAGGCAACAACTATTGTGTTACACATCTTCATTTCAAATTTAAAGGTAGCTCCAGCCCAAGAAAAAGCTGGACATCATTATCTTTTATACTTTGCCAATGTACAGCAACTGTGCTGGGTAAGGAGTGCTTACTGGTACTCGGGCATCAGACACTGAAGGCCATAGAATTATTAGCAGTAATTAAGGAAATATAGTGCAACAGATGTTTTGAATTTCTCCATTTAGTGGTGATGATATGTCAGAATAATCCTCTCTTACCTGATACTGAATCTCTTCTGGATTTTGCTACATAGCTTTTAAGCAGTTTCCTCATAGACGAGTCAGAAGCTTCTTCTAATGCACATCTTCCCATCTCATTTTTTAATAAGGGATCAGCTCCATACCAAAGTAATAACTCTGCCACCTAGAAAAATAAGTTTGTCAGATCATTTCTTTTCTGACAGTATTTTCCATACTTCTTCCTTATACAGGCTTCTCTCTCTTGTACTCGACAACATGAGCAACCAAAACCAAATCTAAGGCCTATGACAAATAATTCCTCTCTATTCTAGTTAATATAGCCCAAGCATTCCCCTAGACGCATCATTATCCTATAGTCTTATTATTTTCATTTTTATAAATTCGTTCATTATTAACGTGATGCCATTAAGCCAAGGTCTCCCAAAATATAGGGTAGGATTCATCCCCCTCATAGGTCTTAATTGGTGGAAAATAACAGGTGATTTTAGGGTATGAGTCAGCTTATCTATTTAGGATACCTACTTTAGGAGAAAATAAATTGTGCTCTAGCTGTGTCTATTGTGACTCCTGTGACTGCAGAGGGAAGCTTTGACAGCTATTTCAGATGTATAACATACATCTGGTCCAATGAAACCCACTCAGATGGTCTTGCCAACACTGATTTCTGTACAAATATAAAGCCCGATTCTGTTGTTATTCCAGAAATCATCACTTTAGCAAAATGTTCCATCTACCTTTGCAGAATACATTTTGAAGACATGGAAAATTCGCAATCTGATTATTTCCTTTCTCTGGGTAACCCTGCAATCTTATTCCAGCCCTAGTGTGGTTTTACTTGTACCTCTGCCTTTCTCTCTTCAGCATCTGTTATCATTTCAGACTGAGCTTGACTCACACCCTTCACCCATGCATTTAAAGTCCCTCATTATTTCTAACCAAATTGCTACTGAGAAAATTGCTAGTGAAGTTTTCTCAATTCATACATTCTCCTAACAGCAGAGCAAATAAAAAAGGGTTCAATCCACAGCAAAAACTCTCTTGGGCTTCAAAAGTTGTCCCAAATCTATGGATTTTTTCAATGAGTAACATTGAGAACTCTTCTTCCTTAATGAGATCTTTAGTTACACATCACACTTGTATGCTCTCCCCCTCAACTTGTACTATTAGAAAGTCTTTCTATACTTACCATTTTTCTGAAATAAGAAATTAATTTTGCCATATTGCAGGTGCAGAAGGGCATAAAGCAGTCTAAAGGTGAGTTTCCAATCTACAATAATAACTTCATGCAGAGAAGGTAGCTTTGAAAGAAACAGCTCCAAATACCATGTTACCAAAAGTCGTATTACTGAAGCACTATCACTATTTTGTTGCTAGTCAGAAGCAACAAAAGTTAAGTCTGACAGCCCACTTCAGTGATATAACTATACTGCTCCTGAGTAAATACAGTGCCGCCATGTAGTACCATTCCCTGTGGATATACCAGATCACATAACTCTGTGCTGAATGATGTTGGTGTACCCCAAGTGACCTAGCTGAGATCAGTGCTCTTCCAATATCATTCAAGTTGCTGACCCCTAAATATTACTTGTGGAGATGCAGAGTCCTTCAATACATAACCATGGACATGATGTCTTAGGTACTTTCACAGAACTCAGAAATATTTCATGAACCCGCAAAAGTCTGTGATCCACCAGCTGAAAACCAAGCTTGGGGCTCTCAAGTCTCAGAGAAAATTATTAACCAAAAGTGCACCCTTCCTCTTTGCTCCAGGGAGACTTGGGGAGAAATAGATTAAGTCTTATCTCTGTTGTGAAACAGAAAGAGAGCAAATGTTTAGGAGCAAAACTTATTACACCCCACACAGGTAGCATATGTGCACTTCTACAGCAAGAAACAGCAAGCAGGTAAAAGGGACATGCAGAACTCCTACATAAATCTAGGCCACCCTAGGAACACGCACAAAAAAACAGGCGGAGGCAACCAACCACTGCCAGACTGAAAGAGGATCAACAATTCAGACAGAGGCTTATGAAACCACAGCATTTGGCAACAAAACGTGTAATTAATTCACATTGACTATTCAGTTGACTTTGTTTAAGACCATACAAAATATAAAGCCATGTCTTCATAATTCTCCATGCTATGTGTTAATACACAAAAAATCTCTGTGCATGGCTGTGGCTGCACACCATACATGCATGTTTACTAAATCATGAAAAAAAGCCATGAAAACTCCAGAAGACTGCTCAGGTCATAAATTATTCTGGAAGCTGATTATAAAATAAGTGAAACAAATAGTATTAAACAGTAGCAATCTATTCCTCAGTACTTCAGCCATTGTCCCAAACAGAAAAACAATTAATTTCTGCTTTTGGACAAACCTTGTAAAGCATGGGATGGTTTGAACAGAAATTGGGCAGAAAGGACTTGCCAGCTCCTGAATTTACCAATAATCTGAAAAGACTAGCCACATGTAAAAAGATTATGGGACCTTCTGGACCCAACAACAATCATTTCTATTCCTAATCCATAATTTGCATTTAGTTTGGAATATACCTCATAATGGCCTTCTTTAACTGCATCTTGCAATGGTGTTATTTGTTCATTTCCTCTAGCATTAACATCAGCTCCTGCTTTCAAAAGCTCATTTGCTATCTCATAAAAGCCCTCCATACTTGCTCTGTGTAGTGCAGTCCAGCCTATGAAAAAGAAAAACCTGTATATCACAT
Organism: Mycteria americana; assembly: GCF_035582795.1. Taxonomy (NCBI): domain Eukaryota; kingdom Metazoa; phylum Chordata; class Aves; order Ciconiiformes; family Ciconiidae; genus Mycteria; species Mycteria americana. Next base: position 20,242,410 of record NC_134396.1, on the reverse strand, counting down.
TTGGGTGAAATAATTTATAAAAAATTATGTCAGTTTTAGGTTGTCTATTTGATCAATATTTCAGAGACTATACTGAAAAGGTAAAAACTGATGCATTTTACAATATGTTGTATGAAAAAATGTTTATGAAAAAGTCACAAGGGTTGGGAGATCTCATTCTTTTGTCAAAATTTGCGCTTACTGAAGAAACAAGTGCTGCTGTAACAATATTAGTTTTAGATTCGATAGTTTTGTTATGAAAGAAGAGAATAAAAATTATTCCATCCATATCTTAGTAACTTCGCCCCGAATAAAATGTATATGCTATTTTAAGAACAAGATAATTTTTCATGGCACTTTTTTATTTATATAGCCATGCTGAAGAGGGCAAGTAAGAAAGAAGAGACAAAATAAAGACCTGGAGTCTTTATTGCCAAACAAAAATGTTTTTAAGACTATTCAAGAATGGTTCGAGTTTCCAAAGAAAGCAATGAATAATGCTTCCTGAAATTCCATATCCATTCCCAGCTATATGGAATAAACCAAGATATAAGCTTCATGACCCACAGAATAATTCGACTCCATGACGGAGGTGTTGAGGAAAAATAAAAGATGGAATGTAAGTCTTTGAACTGGGTTTAGAATAGCCTTGCATCAGCTCCTTAAACATTCATTATGTGACAGGTTTTTTGTAGGGTGAGAAAAATAAGGGAAGAAAACAAAGGATCTTCCACTTCTTATCTTCCAGATCTCAAACCAGCATGCCCTCCAGAAGATCATTTTGATAGACAGCCTCACTCTTCAACCATCTCCCATTATCAGAAGGTTGTCTGGGCCTAATTCACACAGTAAACATGTGAATTAATATGTGAATTAGGCTTATTAAGACTGTTCTGCTGCCATTAAGCAAAATTATCTTAATTTCATTGGAAAGAGAAACTCTTGAGGCTCTCTTATACACCACCCAACCCAGAATATTGTATATTTGTATAGAATTGGGTTTATTATTGGCACAGGATGTTGCATCAGGTTGTCCAAAAATTTTGTGCTATTAGGCTTTGTTCCCAAATGCTTGAAACTCAACTAAGTTTTAACCACATTGCCTAATGTTGACAGTGCTTCAAGATGAATGGTTTTTAACAGTATCGCCAGCAAAACATTTTACTTGCATTTTATAGAGCCTATTTCATTAAGAAACTCTAGTAACTCCATATTCTGGAGCAAAAGCTTGAAATCTATTAAGGGGAGGATAAAAAAGGTTCACTTAGGGGAAAGTACCCATTTCTCCCTCAGTAAAAACAATCCTCTTTCTGATACACTAATAAGCCCCTGAAAAATTGAACCTGCAACATGTTCAATTGACAATCATTAGAGTTTAGCAACATGGTTCTCCAAGGACACTGTGCCTGCTCCAGATCAAGCAGAAACACAAGTTTCATTGCAACTGTTTTTCAGCTCCCTCAAGGCACTGTGAATCAAGACTCAAACTGAGAGTTACAGACAGTATTTCTACCATGCTGTCCATATCCTACGTGCTGATGTCCAGGAAATAAAAAGCAGAAAAAAAACCCCCAAAGAATCCAAGAACTCAGTAAGGTACTGAAGCAGAGTACTGTAGCACAGGAATAAGGAAAAATACCAGGCTAAGATGTGGATAATCACTGGTGGAGGGCTTTAAAGGAAGAGAAAAAGGCACAGAGGCAGAATATAATCATCAGAACAACGATTCCCAAAGAGAGTGAGAGGAAAGCGCATTTCAAAATGGCACAGGTCTGGCAATTCCTTTCTAATTATACCTCCCTCACTAAAAAGGAAAGAAGTAGGGCCAGCTCAGCCTCTCATCTCTTCAAGGAGTTCAACTAAAACACATTTTGTGCAGTTGTGCTCCTTTCGCACCAAAAAATAGCAGCCAGAGTCTGGGGGATGAAGAAACAGTGGCCTGGTGAAATGTGCAAAGGCAGAAAAAGGAAGCAGCTGTGAGGCCAAAAACTGGAACCAGTGCACTTTAGTACACTTGCCCACAGAGGCTGCAGCTGAACCCACACTATCAATGTTTCTCTGTTGTCAGCAGGTGGCTTTGAAACCCATCAACAAAATATTTTCTCATTTACCTCTAGCACAAGTTAACACACATTACGAGTCACTGTTAGCTCAAATGCCAGAGTCCTATGCTGTAAAAGTGAAATTTGCTGCTAACCTAATCTATCTCTCAATATATTCCAGAAGACAGAGAATTTCTACCTTAATTTTGGTCTGTTATATGCCTACATTATGCAACAGCCTTTAACTGCAGAACACATTTTTTTTTGTTCCCACAGAACAGTTGTGAAATCCTAGCCACTGCACAGGATGGAAACAGTCATAAGAATGAATCAAATTTTTCTACCAAATGAGCCAGTTGTCTGTGAAACCATTTTCTCTTTGTTATGGAAGTTTATCAGAGTCTAATGGATGAGACAGGGAACTACAAAATAAGGAACAGTCTCACATTTGAAACAACTAATTGATACATTAGGGTGTGGCAATGTCTTTGACACAGAGTATCACACATGAAGCTGGATAAGGTGAATTGCTTCAGTCAAAACATTCACAGATGGCCAGTATTTGTCATTCTTTTTTTTTTGGTGCCCAAGATGAAGTAAAAACGCAAAATACCAAGTACTCACAACTTCACAAAATCAAAGCAGTGCTTTATTATGAAGCTACAACTTCCTTTGCAAGGGGCAAAACCAGAGTCCCTGAAAAATTAAACTGGAAAATCCAAATCTTGGTGTCTCAAGCTGGCCACTGAAACGGACCCCCAAAAAAATCTTTAAAAAACATTGCATTGATTATTTAATTAAGGGACTGTTTTGTGATAAACATAGACAGGATTGTTGAATTAAGGCTAAGTAAACTTAATTGCATCACTTCGTAATTTTTTAAGTGCTTACTTTTTCCGCAAAATTTTCTTTTTTAATATACTTTTATACATAGGTCTATATATTTTCTCATGAACAATTACCAAGTTAAACCAAAAAAAATTTAATAATCTACTGACAAACCTACAGTCTTGTCCACTGCACAAACTTGTAATATGCACTTTTATTAGTTATAGGTAGATATTTGTTTTGAAAATAGTATTTTAACACAACTGCAACTTACCAGCATAATCCTGAACATTTACATTTCCACCAGCTTTTCTTATGTTACGTACAAGGTTTACATCTTGATCAGCAACAGCTCTATGCAGTAAGGTCTCACCATAAATATTCCTCCTATTGATTGTTGAAAGTGAAATGGGGCAAGCAGGATTTACAGAATTCCTACAAAAGGCTTCTTGTCCTGAAAAATAATGTAACAGATGTGTGTAACAGAAAAATATCTTTCCTCTCTTATTTTGGCTTCACTTTATATTACAGTTAGTAAATAAGCTTTCTGTAGAAAAAATGCTCATTCAATCTCATAGAAACAAGTATCTCAAAAAATACATTACCAATTAAACAATAATACCATGCAATAAAAGATGCCATAGTGAATTCCGTAACAAAACTCCAACTGAAATTCAACACACAAGAAAATGACTTTGTAAAAGTGTGTTAAGTTTAGACTTTTTCCTTTTTAATGACATTTTTGCAAAGTGCATTGTTTCCCACTGGATGATAAAACTGCTATTCTAGGTTACAATTCATTACAAGATGAGCATTTCAATACCTAGTCAGTTATTCAATAATATCTCTTTTCTTAAAAGTCAAATTTATCAGCAGTTCTTTTATACTCATTTATGTTTTAAAACCTCCACTTCGTGAGCAAGGAGTATTTACACTAAGATAGTGATTGAGATTAGCCCCCTCAGATTACTTCTCCTCATTACTTCACAACCAGCTCAGGCATTTCTGCAATGAGCAAAAGGTTGCTTGGGAATATGAGGCCTAAATGTAAAAAATAAAGTGTAAAAGATACTATTTTTAATTTTTAGTTTATTATTTTACAAAACAAATGCTATGTCCCATTATGCACTCATTACAGTTTTCAGCTTGGGTGAAATAATTTCCAATACACAGATGAGCTGTTCTGTATTTCACCAGCACTGCCATCCCAACATCCCTTCATACTGTGGAGAAGTGCATCCTAGCTAATGTCTCTTCTGAAAGACAGGGAGGGAAGAAAGAAGGGAGGAAGGAAAGAGCAGGAGGATCGCCTGCAGGAAAGCACAATGCATGGCCTGGGCCATTAACAGATCTACTAATGAAAAACCTTGGGACAGCAGGCTATATACACTGCTCCTCTCCACAAGCTGTAGCAGATGTGGCTCACTGGCCCTAAAACTCCACCTGGGTGTCAAAAATAGACATTTTAAGTATGATCTGAAAACACAGTTCTCCTAGAGCTGTAACTCACAAAGCCTGATGTCTCTGCCATTTTGTGCATGGTGATACACTGTGAGCTCAGACTAATTCCCAACCTTCTTAAGTTCTTGACTCTGTGTAGATTTTTAGAATCTAACAGATATGGGTTTACTGAGGACATTCCCTCAGCTGAGCACATGGACAGTCCCTCTCCTCTACCTCTCCAGCCTTGCAAGACCTTAATCATTTAAGGTACTGCAGTCCCTAGTCAAAGCTGGTCTAAACTAGCCAAGCAGTTCAGGAGGCATTAAACCACACAGACATACACAGAACAAGGCACAGTTTTATGTTACACTTAACCCAATTTAAGTGGTTACTTCAAGAGGACCTATTTCCCACCACTTCTACCTTACCTTCCCTAGCCCCTTCCTTGTGTCTGACCTTGTCCAAAACAACTGATGCTTGCTGATCCAAACTGAAACTTTTTGTGGGGCTGTTTTCTCAGTGAATTACCAAACTCAGATGACTCACAGACTCTTGACTGCTAGGTCTGATGCAAAAGGGAGGTAAACTTGCTAGATTGGATTAACACGAAGCTACCTCTATAGGCAGTGCAACTCTTTCTGCAGAAATCATGCTAAAAAACCAACAGTTTGTTTTCTGAGTGGAAACTAGTAAGTCAATTTGAAACAGAAGAGCAGTTACTCATACAACTTTGAATCTCATAAAAACAGTGCTTCCACTGGGAATAATTAAAACCCTGTGAAAGAGAAGGTTTGTTAATTGGAGGTAGAATGATTCATATTTTGTAAGATCTATAATGTAGCTGTTACAGTTCAAATACTTCCAAACTTTGTAAGCTGTTTAAATGATTGTAGGTGCATAGATAAATCCAGACTGAGTGGGCTTAAACAAAATAAAAACTTTTTAAAGATCTCAGTCTTAAAGGTGCTGGAGTGAGCACTTAAGTGAGGAAATCCTGTATTCTCCTAAATGCTTCCTCTGCAAGGCAAAGAATTTCTCTGTATGCATCTTCAAAGGATGAAAAATGGCAATCTTTCTGGCAAAGCACATTGCAAGGAAAAATACTTCAAAGAGCACTCCGTGACTGTGGTAGTGAAGGCCCTATAATCCTATATTTAAAACAGACAGGATAACAACAGCAGGCATTCAAAATAGAATAAACTGGTTTGTATAGGTCAATTCTTGGGTATGGCACTGCCCTCAGAATGATGCTGCACACAGAATACTAGATTATAGAAGGATATATAAATGCATACCAGGATCTACAATTTCACTCTGCATGAAAGCATTTTTCTTCTGCTTTTCAGAATACATCATAATTTTTTCATATATAACACCATGACAAAAATTGCATCCTGAAAAAATTCTCATGATTCTTAAGGAGTTTATGCAAAGAAGTCAAATGTTAGGTTGCTAATATGTAGGTTTAAACAAGTGAGGGAAATTATCAATAATTTTCATTATTAAAATGAATGTTTATACCATCTTTTTATGAAATCCATCACAATATACTGGAAAGGTTACGAACTATATTTGATTCAGTATAGTTGTTCAAACAAAAAAATAATCTGTATAATAAACATCAGAGAATATCTTACTCAGTTTGTTTTCGATTCTCTTGCTCCTTCTTCTCTGCTTAGCTTTTCTATCCTTATTCAGAGTTATTTCTTGGCATATGTTGGTTTCTAGATCCTGCTTGTCTTTGGAAGCAGATTTCTGAATTTTACTGACAAGAGATTTGCTTAGAATCAACAAAAATATTCTATTCTCGATATAAATTGATGTTTATGGTAGAGCTAAGAATGTCAATATATTTCATTTTAAAAGGTAGTCTGTAATAGCATGCAAGTATATAGGCTAAGTCAGGCACTACTGAGTAAAGAGTAAATCAGGAGAAAAACTAACTTCCAGATCTTTAAATAAAAGGTAAAACCTTTACCTTTTGATCATTTAAAGTCATTCACATGAGGAATGATACTCTGTATACACTGTATTCATTACATTAATTAAAAAATAAGAATTTAAGAATTTTGTCATACTCAAAATCCTTAGCTTTGTTTTTTGTTGTCTTGCCACTGTGAGACATCCTCTCCTGAGTCTCTTCTAGTATTTGGCGATGACTGGAAACATGATCTCTGCACCTTCTTGAGGAGGTCTCTCTTAACTGCATTGCTTTCTTTGATGTTGTCTGGGCTGTTTCTGCACATGCTACAGCTTCCACTGAATGTGAACTTCCCTCACCAGTCTGCTTTTCACTAGAGGTGGCACCCCAGTAATGTGAAATTACTTCCTTCTCTCTCTGCTGATCACCCACAGGCTGTGACAAAAAAGAAATATTACGAGCAACTGGTAAGCATGCAATTAAAACAAGGGCTATATATAAGAGCTCCAAGAACATTGTATTATAAATTATATGTGTGCTCACAGACAATGGAGGGGTTGCTTAAGTGAGTAACTGGAATTCTACAGATACGAGAGACAGAGGCTGCCATAGGAGAAGCATGCCTAAAGTAGTACACCACACCACATGCCCCTGGCAGAATTAGCCAAGGGAATTAGGATACTCAGAATCACAACCTAATCTAGGCTGGCTGACAGTGAACAAAAGTTGTTATTATCTGAAAGTTGTTTGGTTGCACATATGAAATGACTTAACAGATTCATTTCCATTTCCTATGGACGTGAGCTCCTGTCCTAAAAAATAAAGTGATGGTTAAGATGTCTTAAGCTAGACCATCTTATCTCACTCTTGCACAAGCCTAGAAATGTGCACAAGATCAAGAACCATGTTTCACCTGCAGTTCAGTAACTCTCAGCTGAGAAGTTATTTCTAAAGACATACCACCCCTGAGCTACAGCCACCACAGATGAGATTCACTTCACTGACCTTCAGCCATCTAAAACCCAGGCATCTAGATGACACTAGGCATCCCTGCTACCCCTACCATTGGTTAAGATGAAGAGCTACTTTCATAGATGATGGTGATTCACTTTGTTCTACGTTGTGCAGAGGGGAACCTAAATGATTGGTGTATAAAATCACAGAATCATATACGTTGGAAAAGACCTTTAAGATCATCGAGTCCAACTGTTAACCTAACACTGCCAAGTCCACCACTAAACCATGTCCCTAAGCGCCACATCTACATGTCTTTTCAATACCCCCAGGGATGGTGACCCAACCACTTCCCTGGGCAGCCTGTTCCAATGCTTGATAACCCCTTCCATGAAGAAATTTTTCCTAATATCCAGTCTAAACCTCCCCTGGCACAACTTGAGGCCACCTCCTCTTGTGCTATCACTTGTTACCTGGGAGAAGAGACCAACACCCACCTCGCTACAACCTCCTTTCGGGTAGTTGTAGAGAGCAATAAGGTCTCCCCTCAGCCTCCTTTTCTCCAGGCTAAACAAACCCAGTTCCCTCAGCCACACCTCATAGGACTTGCTCTCTAGACCCTTCACCAGCTTCGCTGCTGTTTGAGGCTTATCTCTAACAGTAAGGGAGAGAAATCCCACCCTAAAGATATGGCATCACATGGCAGTTAATTTGAGTTACCTGAGTTCATTCACTGTTTTAGTCAAGTGAGTGTGACGTGCTGCTGAGTATCACTCAAGTTGCTGAAACCTGGGTACTCATTAGGTTATTACAGACTTGAGTAATGCTGAAAGCTCTTAGGACACACCCTCAGCATATATGCATACAAATTCTTTCACAGTGATGTGGGAGAACTTTTTAGTCCTTTCTTGGGACACAGAAAGAAATGGAGGATTCACCAATTAATTTTTTTAATTGACATATTCAGCAGAGAGGCTACTGAAGAGGTGAATTACATTCCTAGAAGTGGTCCTTCCCGGTCAAGAGATGATGCACGTTAACATGGCAGTTGGGGAAACCAAATGTTTCAGTTTACGAAACTATCAATGCAGTACTTTCCATGGCATCACATCTGCCATGGGAGGAGGGTTAAAGAAGAAGAAAACACTTCAAAGAGGAAAAAAAGCCACTTGCTTTATAAGGGACCACATATTAAAATAAATGGGCTATTCAGCATCCTGATTGCATCTACAGGACAGTACAGGCTCTCCTCTTTCTGGTACTTGTTTCACCACAACAGGGATACTCTGAAGAAACAAGGATGAGAAAAAAACAAGGTGAACATTATACTGTTAGAATGCAACAGTTACTAAAAAATTAACTGGGGTTTTTTCCTCATTAAATTGCCTCCCTACTTTCTGCCTTCAAGAACAGCAGATGGAGGCACAAAAAAGCTAAAATCAATTATTAATCAACAAGAGGTGATTCCCACAGGACCCTCCTTCACAATCTTAACAGCAATATTGAGTAAATCTACACATTAAGCTTCACACAGCTGTGCTACAAATTTCAGAAATCAACACTTCACTGAAAGAACTTTCTAAGTTACTATGGTTCTGAGAGACCTTTTGGCACCTTGAAATCAGCTACCTTTGTGACACATTTTATTACGTACTGTTATATTCAGTTAATACTACCAGCAAGACGGAATTAACTCATAGTCTTTGGATGCTTTATGCCATTGTGGGGAAGCAAAGTGGCTGTAAAACCACCTTAAATAGCTAGTTATATGTGGCCTATCATTGATTTGAAGCTCCAGATTATTCAAAGACAAGACAGAGCAGAGAATCTGATTCCAGGTTTGCCAGGGATGTCCACTACACTCTATAGCATCAACATACGTTTATGTGTCCTTCTCTTTCCCTTATTATAACCTAAACAAGAAGAGACTATAGCATTGCTTTCCCTTCATGTTCCTCTCCAGATTTTTGCATTCATGTTGTTGAATACAAATGACCTATTTCAGATCACCTTTATAGCACAGGACGTAACACTGTGGAGAGAACAGCACAGGGTAAGAGAAGAAAACAGAAAGATCACATGCTGTATCCATACATACTGGCTTCTTCAGGGGAGGACATGAACATAAACACCACAAAACAAAGTAAATGCACATCTAACTGTATGTGTAAAAAATGCCTGTAAGTAATCTTTCTAGTCTACAGGAAAGACATAGCTATAATTCATTTTGTAATACTTGCAAAGCATTTGTATGCTACAGCGGTGAGAACTATGATAGCAGAAAACAGCATACTATAGTCTGGAGAAAAACCAGAAGCAGATGGGGTAGCAATCTAGAGTTGGAACTGGCAGGAATATGCCAGTTCGCTACAATGAAATAACAGAATAGTGTTTTGGAACTTTCCTTGGAAAGAACGCAAGACACAGAAGATGTACAGGGAGACCAGGAGTTTTTGAAGCTCCAATGCTGATTCTAGATTTCCATGTCAGTCACTGAATTAACTTTGCTAGGATTTCCCATCACAGCAAGCTCAGCCATTTTCATAGCATGGATATATCAAAACAGAAAAACGCTACTGGACTTTTAAAACAAAAATAATTTAAATGTATTAAGCATGTAAATTACTGATGCCAGTTTATTCTTTACTAAGATTCACATCTCCAAGTAATTTGACTATTCTATAAAATATTTTATGAGAAACACAAATTTTCAAATATTAATTAAACGGTGTATATACTTGCTCATTTGTTGTCCTCTGCAAGTTAGATCCTGTTAAGGCTTTTATTTCTTCCACCTGAATTGTAGCAAGTTGAGCCTCAATCATGTTTGTTATTTGTGTACAGTCATCATCTAACTGGGGAATACTGGGTTCTGAATTTAACTGCTCTTCCTCAGTGTTAAGCTGTCTCTCATTTGGCACTACAGGAGTGACAGGCTGTACTACAGATCCTGACAAGGCATTCAAAGCTGTCACAAGCTGTACTGGCAGGGCATCACTGCTCTCATCTGCTGATGGATCAATGGAAAAGGCATGGCCCTGACACTCTAACTTGTCAGGCAATGGATTTATCATTTTAAGACCCTCAGAATCACTGAAGGATCTCAACAAATCACTGATTTCAAATTCACCAGTCTCTATACTCTGTTCAGTGAATGCTTCCATGAAAATCTTCCCTGGGGATGTCAGTGAAAGATCTGTATCATTATTAGCAGAGTGTTCTTTTACTCTATTATCCATGTCAATAATGGTCATGCAGGTTCTCTGGCAATCTTCTAAAACATGCGGAGATATATCTTGTGGTGCCTGTTCCTTTGGAACCATTCTTATATCCTCCAGAAGTGCATCTAGACAGAGGCTTATTTCTGGAGAGAGATCTTCATTACTGAATTTCTGTAAAATCTAAACATTAAAAAAAAAATTGTTTACAAAAAGGAATGGAAGAACTGTTTCTAAAAAGCATGTAACTAACATTCACTTTCGAAGTCATCCATATATATATATTTTATTCACAATTATTGCATAAACTACAAGACTCAAAGCCTTCCCTAAGAACTCATACAATTTCTTAACAGGGGTTAGACTGAGGTCTCAGTTTCAGAAGTAGAGTACTTCAGCTGTTGACTTCCCTAGCAGTGAAAATCCAGAGTAAGAGAGTCTTAATCTGTTATAAAGTCAAAGATATTATGCCATTGCCAATGACCTGAGGGTGCTGAAAGGCTTTAAAAGAAAGGAATTAAAAATTTCTGTTGCACAGAAATAATGAAAGTGAATATATTCATAATAATATAAAAAGCATAGTTAGTAAAACACAATAGATGAGTTTTGATTATGTGTTTATATGGATCCCACACAGGTATGGAGCATTTGTGCCTCACAAGCTTCTGTTCAAAACCTTAGGAGTATGTTTGGAGGCTGCACATTTGAGTTTCCACACTAAGTACAGACTCACAAAACCATAACTGTTCTTGGAAAAGTAATACTGCTACTGTTTTTCTAATCACTTTGAACCACTTTCAATAGATGCACCCATTTTTATACCAATTAATAGCTTTTTCTTTTTTTTTTTCCTATCCCTGTTTCAAACGCTTCTGCAGGAGAAAATCAGATGCCTCAGCAGACTTAAAACATACATTTTCTATACAACATTTACCTATAATAGTGCTGTTGCTTAGTAATACTGGATCTTAACAAAATCTCTTTCAATACATTTTCAGATTCTTGCTGCCAGCAAGTGGCAATACTGGGCAGTGCAAGAATCCTTTAATCACTGGTAACATAATTTTGATAAAGGTCACACACAATAAAACAGAAAGGGCAGAAATCTGACAGCATTGACTCAAGTTCAGTTTGTAAGCCATTATAAATCCTTGACTCTTTGTTGAAAAGTTATTCCCCAGTCTGCTGTTTCCTATCTTGTACCTGTGCAGCTAATTGTTCCTTTTTAAGTACTGACTACTTCTTACCTTTGCTGTACTGAATTACAGTTTCTTTTTAGATCACTTCTCCAATTTGTGCAGACTTTAAACAACTGGGGAAAAAACCCACTGACATAACCTTCTGTAGTTGAGAACTGTGGTATGAACAGCCTGTACATATATTACAAATTTCCTAAGAAAAAGGCTTGGTGCATCTGTTGAAGGGCAGGTGAAACTTACATTTATATTAATGGAGAAGGATCAGGCAGGCATAAATGACTTATTTTGCAAGATCCTAAAAACCCAAATGCCAAGTGAAATCCAACACTTAAATATGATGGTGTTCACAAAAGCCCCATCCAACTACAGGTGCCGAAATTTCTTTAACACTTATTTCTGTTGGCAAAATCCTGTAGGACTTGCTCTAGAAGTAATTAAAATCTTCAGAACATAATAAAAGTCAAAACTTTCCCTCCCTAAAACCCATCCTCAGCTGCCACTTATCCATAAAGGCACTTAAAACCCCAGTGCCTAAGGTCCCCTCCAATTGTCTGTTGAAAAGGAACAGAGGAGCTGCTGAAGGAGCAAGGCTGAGCCAGCTGGGAACTGAACCAAAACAGGGAGTTCTCTCTCCTGTGGACCCCAGTCTGGTAAATATGGTCTGAATACACATAAGTTTCACTTAAAGGAGGAGCAGGATTCCCCCTCAGTCAGTAGCTCAGCAGTAAAATATCAACATTGTGGTAAATACAGGTTCAGGTCCATTCTCCACCAGAAGAGCTATGCTTCAAGCAACTCATTTAAAACATCGATTCCTATGTAAGAATGCCAAAGAGAAAAAGGTATCTCGTTGGCATAAGGCTGTTAATTCTTTTTAGGGTTTGAATGCCAACCACCTCATGCCACCTGTGAATCTCTTCCACTGAGCATGAACACACTACTTTGAAAGCCTTGATTTAAATCCCACTATCCTCAGGTCTCAATTATTCCCAGTACAAATCCAAATCAAGGTGCTCCTTAATCCAGGCACAAATCCTGCTGACCTTATAGCATCAGCCCAGAATCTCATCTCTCCATCTTACACAGTAAGCACACACTGGGTAACAGCTGAGCATGGCCACGGTCAACTCCAGCCTCGGCTGATTCATAACCTCGCACCAGAGGAAGCAGGTGGACATGGAAGTCAAGCAGAGGTCTCATCTAAAAAAAACAACTTACTTGGCCGTAGATATAAAAACTGTATGTTAACAAACTTACTGCACCAAAGGCCAGTGAGCGAGCTAGGCTTAGTCAAGCCTTAGATGTCTATCTCTCCCTATGCACTGCATGACCAAGCTTAAATCTAGCCTGTCAGTTCCAAGAGACGGCAGTGCATTCACATCACCTTGGTAAATCTTGACATGCAAGGATTTTTCTTCCATGTGTTTGAGAACAATTAAAAAGCTATTGAGAAATTGGTGGCTATTTGGTGTCACAGATTGTGGCTCGCAAATGTTACAAGATAAAACTGGACTAATACTGAAGCATAAATAATAAGAGTAGAGTGGAAATGTTAAATGGACTCCCGTATCTGCTAGCTCTAAGTCAAACAACAGCAGAGAAGCTCAGCTTTTCAATACATACATGTAACAGAATCACTATAAAAGATCAGAAAGATCAGAAAGATCAACATTACCAGCTTTTGTGAGAATGCCGAGCTGAAGATTACTGCAATATACTGGGACATGAGGGATGCACAGAGAATGACAGAACAGTTGAGGTTAGAAGGGGCCTCTTGAGATCATCTAGTTCAACCTCACTGCTCAAGCAGTGTCAGCTGCACCAGGTTTCCCAGGACGATGTCTAGCCAGGTTCTGAGTATCTCCACAGGTGGAGAATGCACAACCTCTCTGGGCAACCTGTTCCAGTGTCAGACTACCCTCACAGTTAAAAAGTGCGTTTTTGTGTTCAGATGGGATTTATTTCTTTTTAATTTGTGTCCGGTGCCTCTTGTCCTATCAGTGGGCACTACTGAGAAGTCTGGCTCCCTCATCTTCATTCCTTCCTGTCAGGTGTACATACACATTGGTATGATCCTCCCGAGCCTTCTCTTCTCCACGTTGACCAGTCCTAGCTCTCTCAGCCTGTCCTCATATGAAAGATCGTAGAATCATAGAATGGTTTGGGTTGGAAGGGAACCTTAAAGGTCATCTAGTCCAGTCCCCCTGCAATAAGCAGGAACATCTTCAACTAGGTCAGGTTGCTCAGAGCCCCGTCCAACCTGACCTTGAATGCTTCCAGGGGTGGGGCATCTACCACCTCTCTGGAAAACCTGTTCCAGTGTTTCATCACCCTCATCATAAAAAAATTATTCTTTCTATCTAGTCGACAGCTACCCTCTTTTAGTTTCAAGACATTACTCCTTGTTCTATTGCAACAGGTCCTACTAAAAAGTTTGTCCCATCTTTCTTATAAGCCCCCTTGAAACATTGAAAGGCCACTATAAGGTCTCCCTGGAGCCTTCTCTTCTCCAGGCTGAACAACCCCAACTCTCTCAGCCTGTCCCCACAGGAGAGGTGCTCCAGCCCTCGGATCATTTTTGTGGCCATCCTCTGGACCCACTCCAACAGCTCCATGTCTCTCCTGTGCTGAGGACTCCAGAGCTGGACACAGGACTCCAGGTGGGGTCTCACCAAAGCGCAGCAGAGGGGCAGAATCACCTCCCTCGACCTGCTGGCCATGCTTCTTCTGATGCAGCCCAGTATGCAGTTGCCTTTCTGGGCTGCAAGCGCACATTGCTAGCTCATGTCCAGTTTTTCATCCACCAGTACCCCCAAGTCCTTCTCTGCAGGCCTGCTCTCAATCCTTCATCCCCCAGCCTGTATTCATACTGGGGGTTGCCCTGACCCAGGTGCAGGACCTTGCCCTTGGCCTTGTGGAACCTCATGAGGTTCACATGGGCCCACTTCTTGAACCTGTCTGGCTCCCTCTGGATGGTATCCCATCCCTCAGGCATGTCAACTGCACCACTCAGCTTGGTGTCATCTGCAAACTTGCTGAGGGTGCTCTCAATCCCACCGTCTATGTGATTGATGAAGATACTAAACAGTACTGGTCCCAATACTGGTCCCACCACTCCTCACTGATCTCCATCTGGACATTGAGCTGTTGACCACTACTCTCTGGATGCGACCATCCAATCAATTCCACATCCACTGAACAGCCCATCCATCAAATCCGTATCTCTTCAATGTAGAGAGAAGGATGTTGCGGGGGACCGTGTCAAAGGCCTTACAGAACCAGGTGCACCAGTCCTTTAATCGTCTTTGTGGCTCTGTGCTGGACTCGCTCCACTGTGTCTGTATCTTTCTTGTACTGAGGACCCAGAACTGGACACAGTATTCTAGAGGTAGCCTTACCAGTTCTGAGTAGAGGATCACCTCCCTCAACTTGCTGGCAACACTATTCCTAATGCAGCCCATGATACTGTTCGCCTTCTTTGCCACAAGGGTGTATTGCTGGCTTGTGGCCAGCTTATTGTCCACCAGGATCTCCAGGTCCTTCTCTGCAGAGCTACTTTCCAGTCAGTTGGTCCCCAGCATGTACTGGTGCCTGAGGTTATTCCTCCCCAGATGCAGGACTTTGTATTTCCCCTTGTTGAACTTCATGACATTCCTCTCTGCCCAGTTCTCCAACATGTCCAGGTTCCTCTGAATGGCAACACAACGATCTGGTGCACCAGCCACTCTCCCAGTACCACCTCTGAACTTGCTGAGGGTGCATTCTGTTCCATTTTCCAGGCCATTAATGAAGACATGGAACAGTATTGGCCCCACTATTAACAGACTAACCACAACAGAAAACAGAGCTGTTACGTCTCAAAATCAAGAAAACCCAGTAAGACGCATTTTATGGTGTCAGGACTTCTATGAATATATTATGTTAATTAATTAATATCTCTTGTATTTTCAGGAATAGATACACAAAACTAACATGCCCAGTGACTCACTGCTGGTTGTCAAGGTGTCTGTCCTGCCCTTTCTTCAATTCAGTACACAGAACCTGTGATGGCCATTGGTTCCTCTCACAAGAGGTCTTCCTGCAGCACTCAGATCTTGCCAGTGCCAACATCACCCAATATATAAAAAGCATAATTCACTGCAGTGATTAATCCCAACCTTCTGACTCCAGGCTCCTAAAATATACTCTCTGGAGATATTCTCAATGCACTCAATCTGCATATTGTCCAGAGGCTATTAATCACAGGTAATCGTTGTTTCAAGGCATTTTTATTTTGTTCTATTTAACCAATTCTGTACAATGAGAATGTTTCATTTAATGAACTTTGTATTATAGCTGTATATTGGTAGTTGTATATTTTTCAAAAGGAATGGCCTATGGGATTTCATTTTTTTCCTTTGTTCTGAGAGAAGGAATACTTGACCACATAATCAATTGTATTTGCTACAAGACAGGAATAATTTGCCATACTGGTCTCAAATTTGTCTTCGGTGAATTTCAGCAAGTACTGTTTTTTCCCCAACATTAACCTTAATCAGCCTCCCTGAAAAAAGAAAGTAAAATTGATTTATACAGAATTCTAACTTTTTATTTATAGGTACAAATCTATGGGACTAGATGGAACAGTCATAATGCTATGGTCCCTGCACTAAGCAGGTTATTTCAGCAGATAATTACACTGTATATTGCTGTATATTGCTCCACACTGGAATGTCAGAGAAGAAATACTGGAACTGGTATCGTGCTGTAAGTTAATGTGAGGTTTCCTAAGAAGCTGCAAATGGCAGCAAGCATTACATGTACCCGGTAAGATCCTCTCGCTTCTCTAGGACCCATGCAGTTGATATCACTAGCGCTGCAGAAATCCTCAAAACTGTCCATGACATTGCAATAGGAGTTGGTAATAACAGTTACTTTTTGCCGCAGAAACAGTAACAGAGCAAATTTCAATGACAGTTTCTTCGTCCAGCATACATAGACCTGAAAGCAATGAACCGGTCAGGGATGAACTGACACTAGAAATCAAAAAGCACAAAGAGGGCATTGTGCCTCAGAGGGGTAACAGAAGGAGATAACAATGCAGAGGCAGCAGAGCAGATGTAAGTACTATCACGGTTGCAGATGACAGCATACAGACAGACAACACAGAGGCAAAGGCCAAGAACCCCTTCATGAAATGCTGCCAGCACTTCCTCTGCTGACTGAAGAGAAATCTGCTGAAGTCCTTCACTTTGCTGACTGCAAACCAAGAATGGAGGGAGTGCTGGAAAGGACAAGGGGAGAGGGGAAGTGGAGGGGAATCAAGGGAACATTTGACCACTGGATGTTTATGTCAGTGGTTGCAGAACCTTCAACTCTTGCTCAAGATATTTCTGGGTTGGATGGTTCACATGGATATATTGTTGAATTTTTGCTACTGTGTTTTCTGGAAGCTGTCAGGGAATTCCTTCTTCGTTGCAAGGTTTTCCTTCTTTCATGTGCAAAAGCAGTGCTTGCAAGCAGATAATTACTAAAATAATCAGTATTATTTGTGAGCTACGCTCGTAACATTGAGATTGCATTAAGCTTATCTAAATAAGTGTTGGTACAGTCCCTGTCCTTCCACTTGTCTTCAGCTGTACGTTTCTACATCCTCTCTTGTGCTGCACTGGCACTTACCTAATCTTCTGGGGAGCTGAATTGAAAAAAATAACCTGGCTGAAAACTAAGCCAACTAAAAAAAATTGAACAGCATCTGACAGTTGTTCCCCCAAACTTGCTTCATGCTGGGGGCCAAACAAGCGCTAGTGTTGGCCCAAAGGAAGCAGCAGAAATGCACGGCAAAGAAAACAGGCAGTACCTTGCAACACCCAAGTAGACAGCCTCAAACTGGAGTGGAATCATCCCCGATTCAATATCGCTGAGAAAGGAGCTGACAAATGGGGGAAAAGGTAGCTCCAAAGCTATTCCCTCACTTTTACCTCATCAGCAGTGAAACCTGTCACTCATAAGCAGCTTTAGGATTACCAAAGAGATGTATCAAAGAGACTGGTACTACCTATTCTTGGCCACAAGTCATTACTCCCAAACAGAAGGACAGTTACAGATACTCTGTTCCTCCTCAAAGAACTTCCTAATGCCTCTCCCACAACTTTCATTGGTGGAAAACATGTTTTAAGCTACTGAAAGTCTTCATTACTTTAGCTTAAGCAACAGCCCTTATAGATTCTGTGTCATGGTGATGTTTTTCCTACTTCACTGTTACTGCTATGCTTCTACCCTTGCATCCTACAAGCTTAGTAACTGCAGTTCCTACCCAAAAAGCAGAAAATAAAGGTTAGCTCTTAAGTTGTTTTCACCTAATGTGCTCAGTGTCAGTTTCAACAGCTATGTACCTGCTTTTTAAAATGAAAGAACTAGGTATTCTTCAGTAAAATATTCTCTAATGCTAATTAAATTAAATGATATTTTATATACATTCAGTTGTAAAAATACACTAACCTTTTCTTCTGAATCTTTCTGAAATCCATTCAATATGATATCTAAATTTAGGAGAGTAAACAAATATTTTATTTGTACTTTCCACTTCTGAAAGTTGTCATCATCTCTAATAAAATGGCCTCACTTCCTGATTAAGGCTGAAGTTGCAAACCTTAAAAATTACTATAGTCATGTTCCCTAAGCAGAACTGACAATAAGGTTTCTAGTTAGGCTCTGTTAGTCACCAAATTATATTCCAGGGCTATTTTGTCACATTTCTTAACTGTGGTTTAGAGGCTTGTGTTTCCAAAGACTAACAGCAGATAGAATTGCCGCCCATTCCACAGGGTGAGACCTATCCCCTGCCCTCTGTAATTACAATGCAATTAGACAATACAGCTAAAACAATCCAATAATTTACTGCCTCTGAAAAGGGCTGGTCGCAACCACCCTGCTCCCATCACTGTGTTTTGACATTCATGTGACTCCCTGGGAATTTCCTCATCAGAAATAAAGTGAATGGTTTTCTATTGGCTTAGCAAAAATTAGTCCAAACAAGGAGACAGCAAAACAGATGGGGCAGTCCTGCACTGCTAGGAGCACAGAGGAACAGAAGTACAACTGAAGCAGCAGCAGGTGACAGACAGACCTGGGGAATGACCTGTAGCATTTTTGGTTTTCTGTTCTTACAGATGCCCTTGATGCTTGGATATGTTAGTAAGAAGCATGTAGGAACCCTCAATGACTGTTACATCCATGCTTACCTTACACATCCATATGGCACTTGAGTACCATGTGGCTTGTAACTTCTGTCAGAAAATTCCACAGAAATGAAATAATTTTAAGCAGGAAACGTACCACTGGCTTGGGAAAACAGTTATTTCTTCAAACAATCCTAACAGAATACTTACAAAAACATAACTTGTAGTCCAAGACAACTATGAAAACTAACCAGCTGTTGCAAAGGCCACGTACAGTCAGATTCTAAATAAACCTACATGGATACTCATCTTCAGCTTCTCAAATGATTTTGCCACAGCTAGAGCAACTTTCAGTTTTGTACAAAAAACGACATACCTACAAAATTATTTTGCTGTTCCTCTACTGCTGCATTTAGCGAAAAACCAGGCTTAGAAATATTTTCAGTAAGTGATGGACACTTTATCCAACCCCTAGAATTAAATAATACAATAGAAAGTTCTTATTCAGAAATAATTGTAATCTGCTCAGCTTAAGAACATTCCTACAGTACTTTGAGTTTATTTATGCAGTTTTGTACTTACAATTATTTGTGGGAAAAACTGCAGTTATTTTGAAGGCATACTTCTCTTTACAAGGACATGCATTAACTAAGACTTCCAGATTTCTTAAGTGGAGCTAGCTATGTTTGTACGTTCATTAAGAGAAAAAATGGCCCTTCCTATTTTTTATTACTTCTTTCCGTATTTCTGTTATAAATCCATCTTCTACTGAAATCCTTCCATAGGTTCTAAGAAAAGAAGGTCTAACATTATTACAAATTTTTGATTATTTGTCTAATGGTTTTTCCTGAGTAGGTTACTGTCATTCCTGTTGCTTAGGCCCTTATAGCATTAACGGTAATCTCATCAATAAAAACAAATACAGGTACAGTTTGACCCATATTGGACACAGAATTACCTCTGACATAAATATTGATCCTCCACTAAGCAAACAAGAAAACTGCTTCACAACAGAACACTGAGAACAAAATAACATACAAATGGAGGTATAATGGAATTGTTTAATTACAGTATGCCTCACTGGAGTTCCTGTGTGATGTATTATACTCACTGCAGTAGAGACTGAGACTGGTCAGATGCATATGTCTCTTGAGGTATCTGAAAAAAAAAATTTAACAAGTTGGTACACAAAGTACTTCATTATTTATTTTCTCAGCTTTTTTACATGCTTATCTTCTTCCTTCTGCAGTTGAGTCAGGAAACAGAATTTTTAGATCCAATCTTTACATACACTACTAATAAGATACAAAAGCCATTCCACTTACATCTTTTTTTTATTCATGCTATTTGAGAAAAATGTTGCAAAATTAATCAAGACTATGAAAGACAATACTCACCTTGCATAGGAAAACATACCAATGCAAGACACAATGGCTTTAAACTTCAGGTATTTTATACACCAAAAGACCAAAACACAAGGTATTTTTATTTCAACTCCCAGTTTTAATCTTGTTCTGTAACAAGTCCCTCTTTTCATTAAACAAGACAGGGTGCTGCTCCAGAGGCTGTGGAGTTTAGTATACAACTCTCAATTTCCCTGGAGAAGGCAGAACTAAGGAACTCAGCTGACAAGACCTGCACATAGGCAAGCTCTAAGTGGCAGGGCTGCAACATGCAGACACAGGAAAGGGCATGTGGGTAAAGAAAGAGCCAAATTCAAACTCTTCAGTAAAAGGAGCTTGGATCCGCTTTTTTTGCCTCTGACCATACGTAAGGGAGAGATCTCCTCTAGTATGGAAAAAGGAGCCTTTATGTAAAGTCTAAGGCAACCTAGGAATGATTAAGATAGGCAAGTGAACTGCAGAACAGTTCTCTTCCAGATGAGCTGAAGACTGGGGATTACTAGTGGACTATCAGCATACTGGCTACAGTTTTAAACAAATCATGGACATACAGTGGAGAACATTCACAGCACTAGGAAAACTCTGGGAAAGTACATCTTGGTGTGGACACCAAGTGACGACTTATTTGGCTTGCACAAGGTATTAGCAACACAGTAAGAACAACCATTTTAGCAATGCCCTTAAGAGCAACAGGTGGAGATTGCCCAGGAGGAAGGACTGCTAAAAGGCTCCCTGGAACAGAACAGATTCTTTAGAAACAATTTGTGCAACAATTATTGACTGATGTAGTTCCGAAATATGGCAATGGGATAGTCAGCAGAAAGTTACTGACTTTCCTAAATACACCCTTTGTACGAATCAGCCTGGGCATTTACACAGAACATTATCCAGAGACCAAGCGAGGTCTGTAGGATAGCAGAACAACTACTAAACCTCTCTGACTGGCTAACATTGCTCCAGCAGATCCTTAAAGCTCAATGAACTACCACTGTATCTCAGAAGAAGAAGGAGCTATTTTGTCTGCTAAAAAATTAGGTTCTAAGCAAAATCAGTGTATTGCTGATCGGTTGAAAGGTCTTCTCAAACCATAGAAGTTACACAAATAGTATTTGTGGCCACTGACTGCAAGTAGTGGGAGCTGCCTTTTGTCCTGCCCTCTTGCTTTTGGTAAGGAAATTCCTGCAAAACTCAACTGATTTTTCTCATTTCAGCACTTATTTATACAGCCAACTATCTGAGGGGACTCTGGATGTGTTCCAAAAAAGGACTAATGCTTAAAAGCTGTTAAGTGCCACCTAACAACTTTAGGTGCACTTCACCAAACTTGGCAAGAAAAAAAAGCCTGAAAAAGGTGAAAGCACAAACTTACAATCATGAGGCCTGCCTGAACAAGCCATGGAATAGGGTGTTAACAGATAATGGAAACAACTTGAATTGTCAGTTGGAAAGAACTTGAATCCTACAAAATCTGTCCGTATATCTACTGCATCTCTGGTGGAAGAAAAATCTTACTTACATTCTCTTACATTGTCCTGGTTTCAGTTGAGACAGAGTTAATTTTCTTCGTAGCGGCTGGTATGGGGCTATGTTTTGGATTTGTGCTGAAGACAGTGTTGATAATACAGAGATGTTTTAGTTGTTGCTGTACTAGTCAAGGACTTTTCAGCTTCTTGTGCTCTGCCAGGTGCAGAAGAAGATGGGAGGGGACACAGCCAGGATAGTTGATCCAAACTGACCAAAGGGCTATTCCATACCACATGACGTCATGCTCAGTATATAAAGCTGGGGAAGAAGAAGGAAGGGGGGACATTGGAGTGATGGCGTTTGTCTTCCCAAGTAACCGTTACGCGTGATGGAGCCCTGCTTTCCTGGAGATGGCTGAACACCTGCCTGACCCTGGGAAGTAGTGAATGAATTCCTTGCTTTGCTTTGCTTGCGTGCGCGGCTTTTGCTTTCCCTATTAAACTGTTTTTATCTCAACCCTCAAGTTTTCTTACTTTTGCTCTTCCGATTCTCTCCCCCATCCCACCGAGGGGGAGTGAGCGAGCGGCTGCGTGGTGCTTAGCTGCCGGCTGGGGCTAAACCACGACATACATGATAGAATCAAAGATAGGACTGCATATCCCAAGCCTTCCCCAGCCCACGTGAAGTACAAAGAAAGCCAAGACTCTCTGGAACAAATGGAACAGATGTTACATTTCCTGAAGAAATTCACAGGCACTCCGGGCTGCACAACCCTCATATCACACTGCATCAAGATGCTGTATTCACAGAAGATAATTTCTGAGGACACAGTAGAAGGAAAGCTTCTATGTAAGCACATTCCATGTTAGCTCTCAGAGTGGTTGAAGAGCCACACTGGTGCAATCTACTTTCTTACATGACTTATGTCAGACAGCAGATAATCAGATCAGCTCCCAGAGGAGAAAGGGAGAGAGTAAATGGGCACTTTCCTCATTCCCTCAGTCCTTACAAACTGTGATAAACTTCAGTCAAGACAACTCTGGGACATGAAAGCAGAAAAATAAACTTATGGAGGAAAGCCTTTGAAATAAAAGCATCTTTTTGATTTTGTTCACTGTTTCCTGCACTGTCAGTTGAGACAAATCTACCTGCAATTCTGTAATGCTCTGTAAAAACATTCACTTCAGTAGAAGGAGTGTCTTTTTTCGATGTAGTTTTTGTCATCTAGGAAGCAGTTTAGTTCTTTTAAAAAACCCTCTTATACTGGAATAAGGATACACAGATAGTGGGATTTGAAGAGGTGAATTCACCTCTAAAGCTCTAAAGCGCTAAAGACAGTATAACAGTCACAGGTTTTGAAACAATCTCAATACAATACCTGTTTGTTTCCAATTGTTTCATGAGCGTGTCATATGCAGGTGGAAAGCTGCTCAACTGAACAGAAGTTTATGAGCTAACTACCAACTGTGGCAAATATATTAAAAGGTAGGCTAATTAGTAGATTATGGAATGCAGAATTATCCATTGAGTAGAATAATTACCCTGTCATCAGGAAAGCAGACATTTCATTCTGCATTTCAGATTATTATCTCTTTATTTTTTTAAAGAAACAATTGTCCAGTCATTGGATCATAGCTAACCTCATAATAAGTAACCGAGGGTGTATTCTGGCATGGTTAAGCCAGATGGGATTAACCCAGATCTTTCAGCTCCTGAAGGGAACATATTAAAAAGTTTGTGCTCCACGACTTCTTCATCTTTGTGATGAGCTTGTTCCTCAAATTTGAAAGGTTATACCCTCATGAAATCCCAGGGAAGAGATTCTGATACGTTCCTGGAGAGAATGTGCTACACACGTGACAACTGTCTTGCCATAAAATTCTTTTCAGCTGCAAGCCACCAGGCTCTTTTGCGCATGAAGAATGGGAGGCCCAGTGAGTTTATTAATAATTAACAGTTAGATATGTGTAGCAGGAGATGTATCATTTCTATAGCTACTGGATTACCTGTTCTTCCTTCTGACTATATGTGTGATCATAAAATTTCTGTATAAAACAGATTTCTGGAGAGGGAGCTCCTAGGGGAAAAAAAAAAAAAAAAAGAAGAAAAATACAGTAATTAAAGGAAGTTTTGATCGCCTTAATTTCTACATAACTTTCCATAACTACATAAATTTCTACATAACTCTGTAATTGAGGTATATGTATCAGAGCTTCTGATATGCAATGGACTTAAGTGGTTAAACAGTCTATCTAAATAGATTTTGAAACTGCAATATAGGAGAGGTCAGAAATTAATAAAAGCAGTTGGGGGGGGTGGGAGAATTTATTTCACTTAGTGTTCTAGAATGCTCCCTGAATTCATATTGGAGATTAACTGTTTCCTCTTATTTTTTAAACTAACAACTGCAATTTTGGTAAGCTGCCTGATGCGTTTGACTAAAAATATTTGTACTCCTATATGGAATACTTTCTTTAATGACTATGCAAAGGAACAACTTCTCTCTGGGAAAAAAAAATGAGAAGAAACCCTTAAGGTTGGACCCTTAGGTTTCAAAACTAAAATGTTGTTACTGACATTAAAAAAATACCCATCAAATTAATCTTTATGTGATGTATCTCATCACCAAATTGCTACTATAAAAGTATGCAAATACATGAATAATGAAATACCGATTCCAACTTACCAAATATAAAATGCCGCAGGCAGAATGCTAAAAAAATCATAATCTATTACATTTACAGAGACAAAAAAACCCCAGCCAACCCTCAGACAAATCTCCACTCCACAAACTGAACAATGAGTCAAATAAACATGCCTTAAACCATGTATGTTGAATGTTGCCAAGTTTTAATTCCAGTGGATAACCACAGGTAAATTCAAAATGGGATGGTGCTTCTCTCCTCAGGCAAAACTATTGAGCAGCTATGAAATGTTCAGCATCAGGAAATCACAGCCATAGGAAAAGTTTTTGCAGATTTCAATGGGCTGTAGATAAGATTTATACTAACTCAGAGCAGGCTGATAAAAAATGACAGTCCACTCAGGTCTTCAAATTGGCAAAAAGACAAACAAAAAAAAATCTGGAATAACACTAAGAACACCTTGCGTCACTTAAAGAATAGGCAGTCTCTATTGCTGGAATAAAATGTACAGGATGCAAGTCAAATGGATTATATAAAAATGCTAAGGAGGTACCAGTAAAACTATTACATAACTACAACATGCTTGCTCATGCAACCTGCTCTAAGGGAGTTATTAGGGAAGATTTTAAGTCTTTAAATGAGCATGCATGTATTTATGTTTAAAATAATTTAATAATACACTTAAAATAATGCACTTAGACATCCCTACCCAAATTTTGTATGTTAAATTTAAAGAGAATGGATATATTAAAAACATTAAAGGGTTTTTTTAAATACTAGATGCAACTATAGTTACATATGACTATTATGTGTATAGATTCCATTTAAATGCCAATTATGTGTTTAGATTCCATTTATTTTATTCTGTTCAAACACAATACACACATCTAAATAAAAAGGATACCCCTATATATAGTTCAAACACTTCCCAAGCCAGGCATTCTCAGTTATAGTACACAGGAAGAATGTTGAAATTAAGAGCAACCCTATTTTTCAAATATTAAAAATGTGCTGAACACTCGTCTAAAATACAAGCTAAAACTATGGATATAATAAGAGAGCACATACAGTTCTAAGAATGAACTTCATGCAACACTTAATTTTAAATAACATAGACTCAGGCAACATCCACAGCAACAGTTCATAGAAAAAAACAACACAGACTGAAAAAAGAACCTGTCCTACCTTCATTAATTCTCATTTCAGTTGTTAAAGCCATGTCCTTATTAAGAAAAGGCAACCTTTGGGGGGGAAACAAAAAAAAGGCGGCGGCCGTTAAACTGTTGTATGCTCTGCTTTTTAGTCCTATAAACTCAAAGGGCAGTTCAGGGCAGCTGAGGGCACTCATCTTAGCCTCTGCTGTTGGGACACTGCTAACCACAGGCTGGACAAGCACACCTGTAATGCTAACACCAACAGTAAAGGACTCCCAACCTGTGACAATATACCTGATACTTTGCATAGAAAGTCTTAGGTAGGGAGGTACATCACTGCTTTACGTATTTCCAAGCAATACTGGGCCACAAAACCAGTGCAAAGAAGTGCAGCTGCCTGGTAGCTTCAATTCTTTGCCATGTCTTAAAGGATACAAGAGGTAACGTCGTGAAAATGGTATCACGTTAAAGCTGTGGAGAAATAACATCAGCAGCAACCATATGTGATAGTGTTTTCTTTATTATCTCCGAGTTGGGTTCTGGTACGCTTTACCCTCACAGACTAAAATGTTATTCAGGACGGTCCAGAGGCACAAACTTGGAGGCCCACAAGGTGCGTGTAAAATAAATGGGGCCATCTGCAGAGCTGAGAACTACTGAGTCTAAGGGCATAGAAAACTGGTCTGAACAGAGAAAAAAAACCTAAAAAAACATAAAAAAACCCCTAAAAAATACACATTTATTAAATAATCGAGAAGAGCTGTTTTGCACTCCGGTATGCCAGATGCAGGAAGGGATGGCTCCTGTGTGTGGCTGTTATTTTCCTGAGCTCAAACCCTGAGCTGGGCAGGCCGGGGGCAGCAGCCCGCCTCTCCTCAGGGCAGCCCGGGAGCGGCCCCTCAGCCCGCCACCGCGGGCTCGCTTCTCCCTGCGCCACACCTGCCGCCGCGCTGGCACAGGTACGCGCAGCTCAGAGCAACACCGCGTTACCACTTCCTCCTACGGAACTCCTCTTCCTCCACATCACTCTCCGTCACAGAGCCCTCCACGGCAGTCTCGTCGCTATCGCTCTGCCCTCCGCCACCCCGCTCCGCCATGGCGCCGTCGCCCCCCTCCCCTCCCCCAAGCGGCGCCGGCGGCCGCCTCTCTCCCCAGCGTGCCGCGCGGCTCCCCTCAGCAGCGGCGGCCATCTTGTGGGAGGCCTGAGCCCTGCGGCGCCTTGTTCCGCCTCGGGTGGCATCGGCCAGCCGGGACGGGGGTTAGGGAGAGGCAGAGCGGGAGAGGAGGGCCCGTCCTCAACAAGCGCAGCCCCTCGAGCACGGGTAAGATTGGAGTGGCTGGTGGTAGAATTTAAAGGCAGCTCTCCCTTCAGTGAGTCTCCCTCAGCATGCCCGGCCTTGGCCTGCTTGGGGCGGTGATGCCATCCTCACACCTTAGGCAGGGGTTTGTGCCTCCTCACTAGCGTTGCGTTCCTGGCTCTCCCCCTGTCACACGCATCATTCAGCAGAGCCACAAAGCACTTAACATAATCATACCAAACCACCTGTCATCTAAAATTGCTCCATTTTCGTGATTTGTGTACTTCTATGGCCACGTTCAAGCAGCTAACTTCATCTGCTGTCCTGAGCACACTGTCCTGAGCACACTGGTTCATGTGTTCAAGAGTAGGAACGTGTTTGAGATAACCAAATTATTAGTTGCCACTACTTTCACAGTATTTGCAGTAGCACTCTTGTACATAACCCAGCGATCATCTGTTAATCACAGCAACGTTTTCCTCAGGCAGGCCCCTTCTGCCTCAGCTTTGCCTTACGTCTCTGCAGCGGCAGGGACAGCGCTGCTCCCGTGCCTCTGTCAGTGTGAAGCTGGACTGCGGCAGGCCACCATGAGAGCTACAGATGTGAAAATTTGATGGCAGAAAGTGTGATGTCATATACTTGCACAGACCGCAAATTCCAAATCATCGTAGTGACTCCTGCTCCCACTGAACGTGATGGTAAGATTAGCGTTTTTAGTACTTGCCAAGTCATATTCATCATGCACTGCTATGGAAAAAGTATGGAAAACAGAGCAAGGTACTAAAGGTCATTTTAAATTACTTATCAATTATACATAATTGTTGCAACTGTGTATAAATTGCTATTTTGCTTTGATGTAGTCATATCTGTATGCAATTATAGCAATTGCTGTGCATATTATCAAATGACTCCAGAAATCTCGCTGGTAATACTTTACTCTTTTCAGGTAATAAAGGTGAGAAAACGTGAGTGTTAAAAAAGAAGCTGGCGGGAAGATGGATACACAGTAGTAAGTTATAAGGATTTATAAGTATCACATTGAAGATGAGAATGAAAAGTGTATTTATATGTTAAAAGACTGAGCTGACATGAATGATTTTGTCATTGACAGCAACCACTTTGGGTGGAGTTCTTAGGAAACCTTTTCATCAGCATATCCGTTTTTGAGAATCACATTAATGCTTCACAGCACAGTACCATGTGGAGCTACTAGAAATTTTTCTAAAGGAAATGGCACATCCAAGAAGCAGTTCGGAAAGGCCGGGGAGCGGTCAGCATCGGCGTGAGCCGCAGAGGCACCGCGACAGCGAGAGCTGACCGGCGGCGCCCTGCCCGCTCGCCCGGGCGGCGGAACCCGGCACGGCCTGCCGCCAGCAGCGGAGGCAGCACGGCGGGCACTGCGGCTGCGCGGCCCGGGGGGCCGGCGGCGCTGTCGGTCGATGAGCGTATGCAAACGAGCCGCATCCTGCTGCCCAATCGCGAAATACGGAGAGGGGAGCGCGACAACCCATTGGCGGGCAGCCCATGGCGAGATGGCGTGGTCCGCGCTCCTGATCCAGTCTCGAGCTCTACGGCGTTCGCCGGGCGGTTGCCCCGGCGACGCGGCGAGTGACGCGCCGCGGGCTGGGCGTGCCGGGCTCTCGCCATTGGCTGCGCGATCGGGCGATGGCGGCGGCTGGCGTGTCGTGCCCCGGGTGTCCTTGCTCGGAGAGGAGCGGAGGGCTCAGTCCGCAGCGCGGCGGGGAGGAGGAGGGCGTCGCCTGTGTGCGGCGGTGCAGTGCCGGCGCCGGGGCGGTGAGCGGGGCAGGGGAGGGCAGGAAGGCCGCGTTTCGGTCAGGCGCGGTGCGGGCAGCCCGCCATTGCGACACGGGTCCTCCGTGGCTGCTGCCGCTCCGGGCCCCGAGCGGCTCCTCGGAGATCGGCCGGATAACGGCGGCGCGGGGGAGGGCACTGTCGCCATCGCTGCCCCTAGGAAGCGGCGGCCGCCCCGTGTCGCGGCCCGCCTTACCCGCCGCCCTGCGTGGCGGGCGGGGGAGGTCAGAGCCGCTGTCCCGGTGCCTTCTAGACGTCGAAGGCGCGGCCCCGCGGGGTGGGCCGCGGAAGGCCGTCCGCAGCGCGCTGAGCCTCTGGGCGTGCTGCCGTTGCGCGGGGCTCGCCAGCTCCGCCCGGCAACGTGCGGGGCCTGCGCGGCTGCAGGGAGAAAGTCGTCCTTCCCCGTGCCGGCTTCCAGCGGGCGGCGGGGCCGCCCAGCCTAGGTCACGCTGGAGGGCCTTGCTCCCCGCCGTTCGCACGGGGTTTTAGGGGCTACAGTGATGGCCCTGCGGGAGCGTGGTGTCCCTTTTTGAAAACAAAAAACACTACCTTGCAGTTTGACGGGGTCTGTGTGGTGTCATATGCTTTTCAGGTGAGCTCTGCACAGGTTTTCGCTCACCTATGTTTGCCACTCGGTTCCTCTTTCATACTGTAGCTACTGCTGAGTCAGCTAACAAGAGATGGGAAATTTGTGCTGATCTAATAGATGGTGTTGCAGGTGACTGCTCTGAGGTTAGTGAGGGCTGTGTGACAAAGCTTAGGTATTTAAGTGAATAGTCGTACTGTTACATGGCAGATTAATGCTCTAAAGCATTACATACAACGGTCTAGTTTGCTTTTTACACTCTGGTTGAACTTTTGAAGGGGTTGCACTTGTTTTTTGTTTGTATTTTGTTTTGATTCCTAGAATGGATTGCTTTACTCTGTTGTCTCCTGGAAATTTTTGATTGAAAGCAAAGGAGCAGGAAATGGATAGGATTTATAAAGCATCCCTTTTGAACCACCATTTTGAAATTTAACAAAATTATATTAATGATAAACTTCAGCTTCATATTTAACGTTACATCTTGCTAATTTCAAGCTCTGCGTCAGTGTAACTATACAAGTACTTCAAACAGAATTAGAAGTATGAGCTGATCATATGCATTGAAATTTTTTCTTACAGCACTCAGTAATGCAGAATCAGTGTATGAAATCTTCATCAATATTTTCTAGAAATGTCAACTGCATAGCAAAAAACCCCATGCACTTCAGGCAGGTTAAATAAACATGAAAGCTTTTAAGGAATCCTTTTAGGTTAGGAGTTACTGCCACTCAGTTAAACCCAAGATCAGCAGTGAGGCATCCTGTATTTCATAGCAGCAGTTAATGATAAAACATTGTCTAATAATAGATATTATGGATAATTATTTTCATAATCAAATTAATGCATTTTTCCATAATTGATTTATGTGAAGCCATTTTACACTTACTAGTTTTGCTTAGAAATAATATCTGAAGAAAGATTTTGAAATCTTTCTAGCTCTACTAACAATTTGTTAATTCCAAGATAATTCCTAGATAATAATTATAACTGTCAGAATTCAGGAGTTGTATTACTAGTTTTGGGACTGGTAGGACTCTATATAGTCATGTAGTAAGTACTAATTCTGATTTTCCGGAAACAGTGTGGTGTTCAAAAGTATTTGTATTTTCACAGGAATTTTCATTGCTATGCCTTTTCTATTTTCTGTGTTGTTTCAAAATCTTTGCACTAGGACATTCCTCTGGCTATGTCTTATTTTAGGCTTCCTAATTAAAAGATACCTTCCATTCTTCTGAGGAAAAACTACAATACCACTTTGGAACAGTTTTGCAAGAACATAAATTTACAAAACAGTATGTAGATTGTATTACACAGGGAAAAACAAGGGATAATGTTGACTTTAAAAGGAGTGGTTTTGTTGTGGTTTTTTTTTTTTTTTGTTAAAAAGCATTCTGTCAGGAAATGAAATAATTTGTTCATAAGGAAGGCGGTCCTCTCAATGATTGTCCCCATTTGATTCCATGAGCCATGAAAATCCTGCCACACCTTCCCTGTGGAAGGAGAAAGAAAAATAGATTGGTGCTGTTGGTACTCATGTGATCGAGATTAGCATTGCTAGGAAACCAAGATGATTCTGGTATCTTCAGGAACACTAAGCAGATAGATTTGCCCTGTCTGTTATTTTCTCCATTGAATGACAGCTTCATTTTTGATGTCCGAGCAAAAGAAATAATACTAGAAAGACTGCCTTCCCAGGAGCCTGGTGGATGGATTGTTACTTTTAAGGCAACACAGGGATTTTTTTAATCCACTTTGAAGGGACAATGTGTAGAGCCCTCAATCCTCTAGGGAAATTTTCACAGTGCTAGGTTTGTACATGTAAATACTGAATTACAGATTGTCTCTGTTAGCCAGGCTACTATTTAGGCATCTTCTGAACTTCATGATGTAGTTATATAGTTAACATTCATCACAGAGTTTTATAAGCTGTTAATTTTGTGCAATGAGAAAAGCAAAGTCCCAGTACTAATGTATTTAAGAGATAATTTTATGGCATTTTGTTTCTGTGCTATAAAACATAAGTCAACATTCTTGATGAACTTGTCTAAACATACAACACAGAGCATATAGACTGGGATGCGGTTTTTGTAACTGAAGGATGTACAGAATATCCATGTTCTCAGTTATGGGAAAGAGATGTGAGAGTTTCTGTTGAATGTTTGTTATCTGTTGAAGGCAAAGGGGATGATGAAATGCATCAGTAACCTGGGAACTAGTTACAGGTACAAGAGAATTGTCACAGCATACTGTATGTGAGAAGGACTTGTGCTTGAGATGAAGAAGGAACTGTTTTGAACATGATTAACTTGAATCGCTGAAGAATATTGAGCAGAAAGTAGAGAAGACACAGTCAGAGGAAGATAACATTGCAATTCCTGCTGTTGAAGTTGACCATTGGTCAACAATGGTTAACTAATGATATTTTAACTATATAAATTACCAACTAACCAATGGTTAGTTGGTAATTTATATAGTTAAAATAAAGTTAATCAATATTTTTGATAGGAAGAGTGAGTAGAAAGAAGTAACAGAATTTAGTGAGTGCTTACATAGGTGGTAAAAACAAGAAGTTGGAGTCAAAGTGATACAAAAATTGTGCAACCGGAAGATAGTAAGAGATGTTGTGAGAGTGGTAGTAAGACCTTGAAGAAACAAGGGAGATGTGTATTTAAAAAAAAAAAAAAAAAAAAAAAAGATTAAGAAGGCAGGACGATAGTCCTGCTGACTGATATAGATCATACTATATTTCAGAAGATTAGAAATAAATGTGTTTTACATGGAAATTTGAAAGGTGAAGATTAGTTTCCTTACTCATCTGTTACTTAACTGGTTTGGGGTTTTTTTCTTGAGGGATGACTTGCAGAAATTTATAGAGCTCTGTCTTTTTTCCCTGAATGCTGTACTTGCTTATATGAAATACTCTTCTGTTGCAGGTTCGTGAAGTATAGAAAAACAGTCTTGAAAATGTTGTCCAGACTCTTTCGAATGCATGGCCTTTTTGTAGCCTCTCATCCATGGGAAGTCATTGTGGGAACAGTGACTCTCACCATCTGTATGATATCCATGAAGATGTTCACTGGGAATGATAAGATCTGTGGCTGGAATTATGAGTGCCCCAAACTTGAAGAAGTAAGGATTTAAATTCATGTTATAGTACTTACCGTTAATCAGTAGATCCAGGGTTTTCTGTAGAATAAGATCAGGTTGTGATGTATTAGGAGGAAAGTAGCTGTGCAGAAACTTCTTTATTGCCTTCTTTTCCCATTGTGGATATTAAAGCTGTATGCAAGCTGCGATGCGCTACAGAAGGTTTTCATTAAATCTAACTTTCAGTTGCACAGTATCTAGTGAACCAGGATTTTGTATTAATATTGTTTGCAATATTTTTCTTTTTTAAGACAGACTAGCAGTGATACTTATTTTATTCTGAAACTTCATTTTTAATGCAGCTTCACAATGGATTTTTTTTGTTACTGAAGCTTAACAACGAGTTACTACTTAATGTAAAAGCTAACTGAACTGCTTTTTGTTTCAAACAGGATGTTCTCAGCAGTGACATCATCATCCTGACAATCACGCGCTGTATAGCAATCCTTTATATATATTTCCAGTTTCAGAACCTAAGGCAACTTGGGTCAAAATACATTTTAGGTACTGTATCTGATTTTTGTATTTGCTGTGCATTTTAATTGGGTTTTTTTAATATAAATTGGTAATAAGTACTAGAATTTTAATACTTATGTACAGTACAGGGTTATTTTAATTATTTGCTAGATAGCAGAATAAATGTTCTGCATAGATCAAAGTGCAATTTTTTTTAAGAGAGATTGTGTAGGATTATATAAACACTGGAAATGTAATTCCTGAGATAATTGTTTGTTGTGTGAAACACTTAAAAATAGAGAGCTGTTTAAGCCAGTTTTCATTTTTGCTGATAATGAATGAGAAGATTTACGGCTTTTATTTCTTAGAGTCTTACTTTGAATGCAGTACAAATTTTAGATTTAAATATCTTACAAACTCAAGTAGATGCTATTTTTATATCTCAACTGCTGTTAATGCACTCTGAGAGATGAGAATTGTCATTTGTTTGCTTCAGGATTGATCTAAAGGTATAGTTTTTCTTTTTTCCCCTTTTTTTCCCCCTCCCAATATGTATGAACCAAAAATTTCCAATTCTCTTTTTTTTTTTTTTTTTTTTTAAAGGTATTGCTGGCCTCTTCACAATCTTCTCGAGTTTTGTTTTTAGTACAGTGGTAATTCACTTCCTGGATAAAGAACTGACAGGCTTAAAGTAAGTAATGAATTGTTATTCTGGATTTCTTGCTTTAATTTTTTTTCCTGTAAAATAAACCTTGAATTTTAACATACATACCTCTTTTTTTCAGTGAAGCTTTACCATTCTTCCTGCTTCTGATTGATCTGTCAAGAGCAAGTGCACTAGCCAAATTTGCGCTCAGTTCCAACTCACAGGTCAGGGGGTTGGGGTTTTTTGTTTGGTTGGCTGGGATTTTGTTTTTGTTTTTCTTTTTTGCAATGGAGCTTTTGAATTTCATGTTCAAAGATGAACATTTTCCCATGGCAGGGGGGTTTCAAAGTAGGTGATCTTTATAAGGTCCCTTCCAAGCCAAACCATTCTATGATTCTATGAATAATCTAGGTGGAGAGACATACAAGTGAATACTGTATTGGTGATATACAAAAAGGATCAGATTTTATCCAGATTCTGTGTTGTCTTCAATCCAGATCAGTGTTCAAGTGAATAATAACACTGTAAAATGAGTGTGCATAATCATGTGAGCTAAGTTGATTCTATGGATGAGGACTTTATATGTTCAGAACTTTAAACCAGCAGTGCTTATAGCTCTATTAAGGAGGCTAGAGTTCCTAGACCAAAGTCTTCCCCAGAACAGTTATTGACAGAAAAAAGTTAATTTCTAGGGCTCAGGAACAAAAAAACAGCAGCAGACCCTCTAAGAGTTTGCCATGCCTGGCTTCTGAACGAAATCGGTTTCCCCCCAGGGGAAAGTTTTAGTGTCTTTTATGTCCTCGTTTCTGTCAGCTGAGTCTAGAGAGAGAGTTAAATAATAAAATAATAAAAGTCAGGGTACAGGTATGTGTTGCAAGAACTTTGGAAATGCCATGATGTAAGTGGCTTCTATTTTATGTCTTAAAAGTGTAGCAGTCCTGTTGTTCCGAATGTACTGTTGTTAAAGTCTGTGTCCATCAGTGTTGTAGGAGCTTAGAATGCTGATGAGCCACAGGTAGAGAAATTAACCAAAATTAAATAATCTTGTGTAAATAAAGACTGTCAAAGTATAATAACTTATCAGAAATAAAGCAATTAAAGAATGTATTCTCTCATAATAGTTCATTTTCAATATGTTTCATAAGGTCTTAATACAATAATACCACTCAATTTACTAATCGTGTACTAATCATGTTATGTGTACTCCCTTAATTTGATTTTTGGCTTCACGTTAACGTACAGAAATTTTTCTTTTTAGGATGAAGTAAGAGAAAATATTTCACGTGGAATGGCCATTTTAGGCCCAACGTTTACACTGGATGCACTCGTGGAGTGTCTTGTGATTGGTGTTGGTACTATGTCAGGTGAGTGATACAGTCTAAGGGTCTAAATCTTTCCAGTTAAAAAAGACTATGTGAAAGACATTGGGATATTGAGAGTTTCAAATAGGTGTTACCCAATGAGACTGGAGTGACTTCAATCTATTTATTTAGCTATTCATTTACTTTTCTAATTAGCCTATATTACTAGTTTCCTGCAAATTTGAATAATATGTACATGTTGAAGAGAAGTTTGAAATACAGATAACAGCTTTCCTTGAGCATTGTGCAGTGGGAATAGACTTCTGTGAAGCTGCTTTTATAAAATCAAGACCTTCTATCATTCCCATCATTCCTGTTAACATCTTAAAGTAGCTGCTAAACTTTTCTGTTGGGCATTCTTAAAAATTAGGTATACTTTCAGTACATGCACACCTATTTCATATTCTTGCAAAAACCAAGTATTTCTAAAAATTGTTCCAGGCAAGGAAAGTTACTCTAGTTCAATTAAAAATAACCAATCTTTTACTGTTTTGGTTTTTTTTTTCCCCACCCCATATTTTGATCTTCTGTCAGTTCTGTGTGCAGTAGCAGTTGTCTTTCCTTAAAAAGAGAACACTTAAATGTAATAAGCAAAGGATTTTCACATGTAAATAACTAATTTAGTTGTAAAATAAAACGAAGTTCCATAGTTAGGACTGAAGTGGATTTTGGTTTGCATGTTTGATTTTGTCTGTTGGTTTTTATGTGTGGGTTTTTTTAAACTACCTTCCATGCCTTAGAGGCATCTTTCAAAGCACTTGCTTTTCAAATTGTTTTGGACCTTTTCAGGGTATTGTGTATTAATAAGCTGTTTTCCTGTTTACATTTAGGGAAAAAAACCCTCATTTTGGTGTAGCATATAGTTGATTTTTTTTTTAAATTATTTATACTGTTAGCTCTTTCATCTTTAGTAAAGCAGTTCTGTAATGCATATGCAACATGGCTAATTGACTTTTTCTGGATACCAGGCTTCTGAAACAGTAGGTGGGGTATATACTGTTTCTTATTGCCTGAACCCTTAATTGGCCATCTTCCCGAAGGGATTTCAATACGTAATGTCGGCTAATTGTTCTTTGCTTAGGTAAGTGAGGAGTTTCAAGCTTTCATTGTGAAGCTTTAAAATCTTGGTGAACTGTAATTATTTGTATTTATTTAGAATTACACTTCAAAAGTTTTCTGTAAATACCATACCATAAATACATATTGTGCTTAGAATAAGCTAATGCACAATGACTAGGGCATGCTTGTTTTTCATTAATCTGGACAGTTCCCTCTATAATCTGCAGTATCAGTTTAATGGTTTCTGTCTGTCTTTTGCAACACTTATTCAAGTCTATAGAAAGCCCATTGCATATTCAAATGTAAAAAATGTCTTCTTTTTTTATGTAGGTGTACGACAACTTGAAATTATGTGCTGCTTTGGCTGTATGTCTGTTCTTGCCAACTACTTTGTCTTCATGACCTTCTTTCCAGCTTGTGTGTCCTTGGTATTAGAGGTAAGAACAACTTCAAGACAACATCAAGCTTAGTGTTCAGACCCTGTGCTTCTTGTAGGCTATACATTTCTTCACGGAGTTATATGCCAGCACGTTTGTCTTCCTTTCAAAGTGAACAGAGGGAATGCACAAAAACAGTTATGGTGGCTCAGCTGATAACAGTAACTTGTTAATGCCACTGTTAATGAGTTATGCTTAATAGTATGAGTTACGATCTAAAGCAGAGTAAATGAATTATATGGTAAATTATTGGCTGTCCAGGGTTTTTTACTATTTAAAGTCTAACGTAGACTAAACAGTAGATTGTAGGCTAACTCTTTTGTTGGTAATTTCTTTAATGATCAAATAAATACAATGTTGAAGCTTACTTGTTGGTTCTTTTAATATGTACTAAATAGGACCTATTTTTGAATTTTGTTATTTTTGCAGCTTTCTCGAGAGAGTCGTGAAGGGCGCCCTATATGGCAGCTTAGCCATTTTGCTCGTGTTCTGGAAGAAGAAGAAAATAAACCAAATCCTGTAACACAGAGGGTCAAAATGATTATGGTTTGTGGCTCTTTTTCACCTGTGGTTATGCAATCAGTAAGGTGTCCTGATTGCAGAACAGAAGGATAGAAAATCAAACTTTTGTTTTCTATAGACTTTTATTCTGCATGCCATTAGTCTATTTTACTGTGGTAATTTTTAATAACGTGCCCTGTATCTACACCTAAAGTCTTCCTGCGTATGCCATTTCTGTGCCAAACACTCAGGGCTTTTTCATGTGTACTAATTCCCTCCCTCTTACCCCTATCGTACCCTTAGCTTCCTTTGCTTATTACTTGAGCAAGAGGAAGGATGCGGTGCGACAGGTTCAAAGCTACAAGTGTTACGATAGGCCAAAAAGGGTGTTGGTGAGAGGTGTGGAAAATCAGCCTTTAGCTTTAGACTTCTGAGGCATGGGAAACAAAAAAAAAAACCCAAACAAACAAAAAAAGAAAATGTTTAGTCTTAGTAGGTTAGATACCTACTTGCAGTTGAAAAATTAGTATTTGTTTTGTTTTTTTGTGTTTTTAATACAGTCGCTGGGTTTGGTTCTTGTTCACGCCCACAGTCGTTGGATAGCGGAACCAGCTGCTCAAAACAGTACTGTAGAAAATTCAGTGGGATTGGATGAGAACGCACCGAAGAGAATTGAACCTAATGTTTCGTTATGGCAGTTCTACCTTTCTCGGTAGGCAACTTCACAGTGTTTCTTTGATTAGGTTGTATTCTCCAGTGCTGCCAAGCTATGGGCCTAGGGTAAACTTGTAAATTTGCAGATCTGACCACAGTAGGATTTGTTGGAACCAGAGATGACGTTTCATAAGAAATATTTCAATACTACACTGTTTGTCCAATCTCCTTGAAGTAATCAAGAACATGATGAGGAGGCAGCTGTCCTGTATGCATTGAAACACTGTATTTTCCCACTAGCACTGACACCTTTCAGAGCACACTGGAAAATAAACTTTCTGACTGCACTAGAGTAATTATTTACGCAGAGCTTCTGACCATTCACACGCAAGTGCAAAAAGTGCAAAAGCTGTGTCACTATTGCTTTTCCTTCAGCTCAACTGAAGTTAGCAGCACCTGTGGTTCCATATTACTTCTGAAAACTCCGAACTGTCTGTTTTAGGGGTTTCTGCGGCCCATCGACCCTTAGCAGTTCAGCTTGTATCATAGTAGTTATTATTAGTAGAGGATGATAATTGAAGCTTTCTACTTTATCATTGGGAGATAGGTGTTAAATCAATTTGATGTAGCTGTTAGAGAATATTTTACAATCATTTTTCTTACTGGGACTGCTTTTTAGCTAAAATTTAGTAACTTTAATGACATCTGAAAATTATTAGGTGTTAATGATATAAAGAATGATTTCTCTACCCTAACCTAGCGTACTTGAATGTCCTGGTAGAAAATGTCTTTTGTCCAGAATTTCTGTAACTGTTTAAATTATGATGAAACTATTACCCTTTCTAAAGCAAAGGGATGTCAGAATGCTGTTATAACCCACAAATTGTATATACCGTGTATTTACTTTTTGATTTGTCTGTTTTAGAATGGCCAGTATGGATATTGAACAAGTAATCACTCTTGGATTAGCCCTCCTCCTTGCTGTCAAATATATTTTCTTTGAGCAAGCAGAGACTGAATCCACACTCTCACTGAAGAATCCCATAACATCTCCAGTGATGGTCCAGAAAAAGGTGCCTGAGAATTGTTGCAGGAAGCAATCTGGACTTCTGAACAACAATCAGAAATCTAACACAGTAGAAGAAGCTTTAGTTCCCAAAGATGGAAATGGTAATTTTTAGCATTTTAAAGTCTGAACCTATTCCTGAATATTTGGAACAAATAGTGAAATCTGTGTTGGCATGTTGTATTTGGAATCAAAACTTAAGAATTTTGTAAACCAAAGTTCATTTTAATTGTCTTTATGCAGCTGAAGTCATAAAACCTGTATTAGCAGAGTCATCAACAAAGGCTACATTTGTAGTTGGCAGTTGCAACCCTGTGGAAACTTCTTCATTTCTTAATGGAAAAGAGGAAGAAATTGAGTTGCCTAAAGAACCACGTTCTATTGAGGAATGTGTTCTTATACTTGGAAATGCAGAGGTATGGAAAAATAACTTGATTTTTTTAACCTCTGCTGCAACATCTGATTTAAGAATCCTTACAGTTCATTTTCCAGCTTTTAAATGATCCTATTGATTGTAATGTCATTCTTCAGAAAATTATATGGCTTTCATAACTTGGGGGGGCGGGGGGATGACTAAAACAAAACCCTTTCATAAGTCACTTCTCCAGTCGGGGAGGGGGCGAGTGGGGAGCAGCTTCATCATTCATGACATACCAAGTCATTGAAGCTTCATCATGTGTATGCGTATAAGTGGGTGTCTGAGAAAAAAGTTTTTGATCATATCCTGTTCTATAAAACCTGACATTGGCAGTTGGTTCCTTTAGATGTTCTGTGATACTGTCAAAGTAAAGTTGTTACCCTTTTTCATTTGGAAACATTTAAAATTATTTTCACCAGGAGAATTTGTACTTTTTCTCACCACCCTTTACATTTCCAGAAAGGAGCAAAATTCCTTACTGATGCTGAGGTTATCAGCTTAGTTAATGCTAAGCATATTCCTGCATACAAACTGGAAACCCTGATGGAAACTCAGGAGCGAGGTGTGTCCATTCGCAGACAGATGTTATCTAAGAAACTCCCTGAACCTTCATCTTTGCAATATCTTCCTTATAGGAATTACAATTATTCTTTGGTAAGTAAAAGGCAGACAAGCAAAACTCACTGTAAAACCATTTTCCAAATACATGAAATACATGCTCAAAATTATGTATATGAATTAACAATGAGCTTGGCCAAAACTGATGTAGAAGGAAAAAAAAAAAGACAAACATAAGGCACTACCTTTTATTGCTCTTGATGATATTTTCTACCAAAGTATGCATCTGCCTTATCTCAGAAATGCAGAATTCTACTAACATTTAGCCTGAGTTCAGCTGAATGATAGTATTACCTTGAGCTCAGGTTAAAATGGAAGTTTATTTAAAATTCATTTAACACTATCAGGTCTTTTTTAATAGTGTTTGAGACTTAATAAGATCCAATACATCTGCGAAATACTAGACTTGAACAGTATTAGCTGTTGATAGCTGTAGCTGTTAACTTTTTGAGGTGGGAATTGGTTGCTTTATGGGTACGGTTGTGGGGTTTTTGCTAAGATATCTTGTTGTAGTCACAGGCATAGTATGTAACATGCTGTACCATACCACTGTAGTGTAACCTTAATGGTACCTTTTGTATTATTTTTGTAAGGTTATGGGAGCTTGCTGTGAAAATGTGATTGGATATATGCCTATTCCTGTAGGCGTAGCAGGACCACTATTTTTGGATAACAAAGAGTTTCAGGTGCCAATGGCAACAACAGAAGGATGTCTTGTAGCAAGCACAAACAGAGGATGTAGAGCAATATATGTAAGTATTGTTTGAGTGGCTTGAACTCAAAGCTATAACTTGAGTTTATAATTTGAGTAGCTATAACTCAAGTTATAAAACTTTCTGTATTATAAAATGTATTTGGGGTGATATATGGCATGTTTT
This sequence comes from Mycteria americana, assembly GCF_035582795.1. NCBI lineage: Eukaryota > Metazoa > Chordata > Aves > Ciconiiformes > Ciconiidae > Mycteria > Mycteria americana. The sequence continues at coordinate 20,202,063 of NC_134396.1, read as the reverse complement.
TGACTTCCTAAAAACTAAACTTCACTTTCAGTAATCTTACTCTGTTTCCCTTCTGCTTTGATTTTTAGCTTGGTGGAGGAGCAAGCAGCCGCATTCTGGCAGATGGGATGACTCGAGGACCTGTTGTAAGGCTGCCCACCGCTTGCCAGGCTGCAGAAGTGAAAGTTTGGCTTGAAAGCCCTGAGGGCTTTAAAATAATGAAGGAAGCTTTTGACAGCACAAGTAGGTTAGTACAATGGCTATTCCAGCATTATTTCCTGATGTAAGACTTCTGTGGATGGTGGAAGGCTCCTAACTGTTTTTTTCTGGTGTACTGCAATACAGGAAATTACATCTTCATTTTGGCTTCCCATGTAGTGTGAATCTAAGAGAACAAAAGCCACTCTGGCTATGTACCAAGGCTAGTAATAAACATTTTCCAATGATAAGCAGTAAACTACTGTATCTTAGGAACAAATACATTTGCATTGTGTAATACTTCATACGTAATTTATTTTGTCTAAGCGTTTAAAAATAAACATAAAAGCTTATTTGGATTTTTAGTAGTTACTATGCAAAAAGTAATTCAAAGTTTGGAATCTAGCCTTTCAGATGATATTACTAATGTTAGTAATTAATTTGTGAGGTTCCAGAGAATACAGGATAAACTAATGGTAGAACTGAAATGCTAAAAAATGTAAAACAGTATTAAGAATAAGTCTTTACTATTTCAAGCCCTAGAGTTTTTTCTAAGCCTTATGATTACCTGCTTTCTTTAGGAAGATTCAGAGAGAGATTTCCTTATCAGTTTTGCTTCTTACGTATCTTACAAGTGTCAGCCAAGGACATGTGTGTTTCAGCCAGAATCAACTCATGTTGCTGTTTAAATGCAGTATTTCCTGGGTTTTGTTTGACTTGTGGAACTTGCACTGTTGTTGAAGATAGCATGGGTTTTGCCTTGCTGTAAAACTGACGTAAGAATTTCCAAAGGCCTCATTTTCAGTTTATAGCTGGTAGTCAGATGTTTTAATGAATACAAATGAATTAAATTTATGTTAGCACTTCAGGATATTTTATTTCATGAAGTCCAGGGATAGGAAGCATAAAAAGGTAGCAAACACTTTTACAGTGAACATTTTTAAAGTATTTACTCAAGAGAACTATGTGCATGGTAGCTGAAGGTTTTTTCCTTCCCTGAAGGAGGAGGAGCACAGTGTAGTTAACAGTGCTATCTGCAATGATTTACTGTCATTTTGCTGCTTAAAACTAATTTAATCTTTTCCCTTGAGGATTGTAAGTAATAGTTAACTTTTCTTGCAGGTTTGCCCGCCTACAAAAACTTCTCATCAGTTTGGCTGGTCGTAACCTTTATATCCGTTTTCAGTCTGGCACAGGGGATGCAATGGGAATGAATATGATTTCAAAAGTAAGGACCAGTTCCCTTAAGTCTTTTTAATAAAAGTATATTTCTTTTAATAATAAATAAATTAGCCTACCAATCTGTGACTACGTGATATGTAAAGACAGAAAGATAAGACATAGCGCTGTTTGCAGTGCTGTAAAATAATAAAAGTGTTTGACCTTATCAAGTGTAAACAAGAATAGGATGAGAATGATGAAAGAAGAAAGTAACTTTGTGGGGGTGTTTTATTTAAATAAAATATTCTTGATAATATGGAAGTTAAGCTGGTAACTCTGTTGCTTTGGGCTAAAGATTCTATCCAGTAGTAATTAATCTGTTACTGTGTTTATCACTTCCTTGTAAATAAAGGATTAGGGGTCTGGTGAATGGCAGCAGAGGGGTGTTCTCTAGTTTTGGTTGGTTGGTTTTGTTTTTATGTAAACATGGAACAACCTGAGACATGACCCGTGAATTGGGGGGATGCCTTGTGCTGTTTGAGATTAACACTGATTGCCTATTCTATATAAAATTTAAGTCTATCAGAACCATTACATAAATGGGTCTGGTCATATACAGGTACTAATTGTAGCAGACTTTTTGTCTGAATTCCTAGTGTAGAGAAGCTCTTTCCACTATATCCAAAAATAATTCATTTCATGTCTGTAGTGTTTGACTTGGTTCATGTTGTATATTCAGTATGGTAACCATATGCCCATTCACCTAGAATGTATCCAGAGAGTCCATAGGTACTGGGAAGAACCAATTATTCCCCATATAATTCCCAAAGTGGTTAGAAAAAAGATAGTGATGATTTGGTTTGTGGGGGTTTTTTTCCTGTTTCAGGTTCCTTCCTGAAATTATGTTCTTTTCTTGAGCTGTAACTGATTATCTGATCAAACTTGATCTAATCTTGCTGTTCCACTGTCCTTGAGTAGCTTGTTTTGCAACTGTAATGATATACTAGCCTTTTATCCGTTTCTCTTCTAACAGGGTACTGAAAAAGCGCTGGCAAGGTTGAATGAAGAGTTTCCTGATCTCCAGGTTATAGCTATTAGTGGTAACTATTGTACGGACAAAAAACCTGCTGCTATAAACTGGATAGAAGGAAGAGGGAAGTCTGTTGTCTGCGAAGCAGTCATTCCAGCCAAGGTTGTTAGAGAAGTAAGTGTCTGCTGTCTTTTACTTGTTTATAAAAATGCATACATTTTACAAAACTGATACCTGTCTTACATCATAAATATTAACTATAAGTTTTTTCCAGGTAAGGATAATTCCTGTATGTGTTTTCAGATACTGCTGTAGGATAAGCCATTTTTCCTGAGACAGTAGATACTTTTTCCTTTCATTGTCTCTTCTGACATAATGTGCATATATTTAGTGATGCATATCTAGCTGAAGGCATTAGGATTTTCACTTTTTACTTTTAAAAAACTATGCCACAGTTTGTCCGATTTTTACACATGGGGTTTTGCCTGTCATTAAACCCACTCATTTTGATCATGTCACTCATTCGTTGTCTCTTGCACAAACCTGGCCTTCTCTTCAAAGTTTATATGCCTCCTACTACACTGAAAACAGATAAACAGGTGCTTCACTTAATTCCAAAGCTGCCTTAGCATCTTGCATGACAAAGGGTAACGTTTATAACCAGTGCCAGTCCTAGCTCCTGGCAAACTTGTCCTACCTTTTAAGAGGTAGGATTCCCTTCCACCTGAGCTCAGAAGACTGGCTATTTGTGTCAGACCAAATCCATTGCCTGTTACCTGGTCACCAGCACTGGCCATGAGAGACAGTATCCACGGAGCAGTTTACTACACCATACTCAGCATAGTCTTCCATCAACTTGTACAAGATTTTCTGAATTGGTGCTTTCATATTTGATGGATTTTTTTGTTTGCTTGTTTGTTTATTTCCCCCCAGTAATTTGTCCAGTCCCTTTAGTGAAACTATGTAAACTTTTAGCACTAGTATTCTGGGCAGAATTCCACAGTGCAGCTACACCTTGTGTGAGAACCCCCTCCTCTTTGTTGTTGATTCCATTTCATGATGCCCTAGTTTTGTACTGGAAGGGATACTTAAGACTTTTATTGTCACTCTACTGCTCAAGATTTTATAACTCTAACACAGCCCTTCCACCTTCCCAGCTATTCTCATTTTCAGACTGAAAAGTACTAGTTTCTTTATGAGGAATGAGTAAAAAGACTATTCTAGCATGTCTGTGAACATCCTTATCTCTAGATCTTTTTCACTTCTAAAATTCTGGGTACAGAGTTGGACACAGTATTCAAAGTGTGTCTGCAGGCTGGATTTATACATTGAAATAATTTATGTCTTTTGGGTTTGCTTCCTAATAGTTTCCTAATTTTCAAATTGTTTGTGTTTTTACAGCTGATTCACTGGCAATATCTTTTATAACCCCAAGATTTCATTCCAGAGTAGTAATAGGGAGGCAATTCTTTGGTAATGGAGTGTCCTTTGGGGTGGGAGTGTTGATCTGCTTGAGGGTAGGGAGGCTCTACAGAGGGATCTGGACAGGCTGAATGGATGGGCTGGGGCCAATTGTATGAGGTTTAACAAGGCCAAGTGCCAGGTCCTGCACTTGGGTCACAACAACCCCATGCAACGCTACAGGCTTGGGGAAGAGTGGCTGGAAAGCTGCCCAGCGGAAAAGGACCTGGGGGTGCTGGTTGACAGCCAGCTGAACATGAGCCAGCAGGGTGCCCAGGTGGTCAAGAAAGCCAATGGCATCCTGGCTTGTATCAGGAATAGTGTGGCCAGCAGGACTAGGGAAGTGATTGTGCCCCTGTACTCGGCACTGGTGAGGCCGCACCTCGAATACTGTGTTCGGTTTTGGGCCCCTCACTACAAGAGAGACATTGAGGTGCTGGAGCGTGTCCAGAGAAGGGCAACGAAGCTGGTGAAGGGTCTGGAGCAGAAGTCTTATGAGGAGTGGCTGAGGGAACTGGGGTTGTTTAGCCTGGAGAAAAGGAGGCTGAGGGGAGACCTTATCGCTCTCTACAACTACCTGAAAGGAGGGTGTAGAGAGGTGGGGGTCGGTCTCTTCTCCCAGGTAACAAGCCATAGGACAAGAGAAAATGGCCTCAAGTTGTGCCAGGGGAGGTTTAGACTGGATATTAGGAAAAATTTCTTTACTGAAAGGTTTGTCAGGCATTGAAACAGGCTGCCCAGAGAGGTGGTAGAGTCATCCTCCCTGGAGGAGTTCAAAAAACATGTAGATGTTGCACTTCGGGACATGGTTTAGTAGTGGGTTGCATGGAGGTGTTGGGTTGATGGTTGGACTCAATGATCTTAAAGGTCTTTTCCAACCTTAATGATTCTATGATTCTGTAACGGGCATGGATAGTTTTTAGGTAAATTTGGGATGTTTTTCCGCAACCCCCAGCCATGTACATGACTACATTTACTTACATTGAACTCTAATACATAAACTTCTTATTTTTTTCAGTGTTGTAGACTTTGTGCAGATCTCTGTTATCAGTTGCATTCCTGTGACACTGGAGTATCTTAAATTTTGCTCACAGAACTATCTTTTTTTTGTTCTCTTTGACCATTTTTATATTAAATTCAGTGTAAATCTGTTATCTGAAGGTTTCAAAATACAGTCAGTATAGTATAAATGTGCCATTTAATTTTATATTACTGTGCACAATGTTTATTTACCAGTGTAGCACAGTGATTTGTGTTTGAACTCTTCAGTTTAGCTCCGTATTCTTACACAGAGCAGAATTGGGGAGGGTTGAGTGTCTGGAGCAACTTGGGAGGAATGTTGCTACCATGTCAAGGTGAATTAATGGGATTTTTCTGCCAGGTTGATTTTGTTTGTTTCATTCTGAAGATAAATGAGAATTTGAAATGGAGGAGGTAGCTGGTGAGCTTTTCTTAACGGCCTGTGCAAGTCCAAACCCTTCGCACTGACTTTTCCATTGTTATTTGGACAATGCAGTCTGCATTTGAAAGGGCTCCTTTTGGAGCTCATCTAGGACAATGTCCATCTAGGACAATGATTGAATCAAATTCCATTTGGAAGCAAACAAGGGGTGAGGGCTTATTAACCATAAATAGAGTATTTCTACTCTTGCCTAAGGAATGGTGGAGTAAAGGTGTATCACTTTGTCTAGGTATTGAAGACAACTACAGAAGATATAGTTGAAGTCAATATAAACAAAAACTTGGTGGGTTCTGCGATGGCTGGTAGCATAGGTGGCTACAATGCACATGCAGCAAACATTGTGACAGCTATCTACATTGCCTGTGGTCAGGTAGGTTTGTTTTACACCAATTCAGATTTTCTTTAGTTCAGTAATTCTTCACCAAACACCTAGTTGAGTGCTTTTTGTTTTGTTTCTCCTTCCTGATCTGCAGGATGCTGCGCAGAATGTGGGTAGCTCTAATTGCATCACTTTGATGGAGCGAACTGGGTCCACCAACGAAGACCTGTACATTAGCTGCACAATGCCTTCTATAGAAATAGGAACTGTTGGCGGAGGCACCAACTTGCTGCCACAGCAGGCCTGTTTGCAGGTATAAATTAGAAAGTTTAAAGCAACATAGCTCTTTAATCAAAGCTTGCTTTCATGTTGTGTATATTGTGGCTGAGTAATGTTGTGGGAATGGGGCCTCTTGAAACTCGGTGTATTTGACATGACAATTTTAGAATTATCTAATGAATTGTTTTCATGTATCTAGTTTCTAAAGCTTAAGATGTTTAATATTAGAGAGACTTAAAGCTAGCTATTTTGATATAATTTGGAAAGATTTACTTTAATACTAAATTTAGCATAAATTTACTTAGATTTCATAGCACAATACTGCATATTTTTCTCTCCAGATGTTAGGGGTTCAAGGTGCAAGCCAAGATAACCCTGGTGAAAATGCCCGTCAGCTTGCTAAAATTGTTTGTGCTACAGTGATGGCAGGGGAATTATCACTAATGGCAGCTCTTGCAGCTGGGCATCTAGTCAAAAGCCACATGATCCACAACAGGTAAGAAATGGAAAAATTCTTGTCTTTCTCTGCTATTTTGCCCTTCTTCCAAGTACACAGGATTCAACAATTCAATAATTACCACATATAATAGCAATGTAACATTTGTTATGTATGTATCTGATGTAGTGATCTTACTGTTTTTATTAGGTCAAAAATAAATCTACAAGATCTTCAAGGAACCTGCACTAAGAAGGCGGCTTGAATACTAAAATGGCTTTGAAAGGAAGAACTGTTCTAGCAACTGACCAGGTGCACAGGGGAAAAAAAAATCTGTGAAGTTTAGAATGAAAATCACCTTCAACTCAATGATGTCTGTGTAAGGTAAACTGAGAGATCAATGGACTTGTGTGAGACTACTTACGCCTTTGACCTTCTTCAGTGGTTAGAGATGACTTCATGAAAGAAGTCCTGTCAGGTGTCTTGAACATGGCTTTGGAACTCTTACTCTTACACATCACTTTCTAAAGGGTCAGTCTTATGTTTTTACAGGTTGAGATTGACCAGTAAGCTCCTGGTAACTACCAAACTGAAAAGTGATTTAATGTACTTTGTACATTTAAAAAAAATATATATATATAGTTGGTCTAAACTTGGCTTGAATGCACTGGTCCTTGCCATGTTTATTTTCTGGTTAGACAAGCATGGTTTTTTAAAGTGATGGCAAGCCTAATCACTTTCCATGAACTCCCAATTTTATTTTTGTTCACATGTAAAACTTGGGTCTTGGGCTATAAGACAATTTTATTGAATCATATTAGTTTTATAGAAACCTCTGTCTGTATGTAGTACTTAATTTGCTTGCTGCTTCAGCTAAGCAGCACTCAGTGTTGTAACTCCACGATTTAGGTTATTCCTTTACAGAAAACTTGTAACCTATAAAGTTCTGAACTGCTAAATGTAATCTGTACTGAAGTAGGGAAAAACAGTGTTCTTAAACTGTTTTGTTATTTTGTTCAGGTAGAAAAAATAGATTTTGAAACTGGTAACTCCAAAAAGTTATGTGTCAGACAGGTTAGTAATTTAAGCAAATGCGGTTTCTCAGACTTTTTTTGATAGGAGTGCATTCAAACAACAGGAGTCAAGAACAGATGTTTACACTTCTTTTAAAAGATGTCTCTTAAGGTACAGTGTGTTTTTATATTCCTAATTTTTTTTTTAAGTGTTTGACACCTATTCCCCAGGAATAGGTGTGTATCCACTGCTTAAGCTGAGATAAAATGAAGCCAGAAAATCACACTGTTCTTTAACACTAGGGGTTTTTATGCTTTAATTCCTTTCAAACTTTCTTTTTGAGGGGGGGAGTATTTATTTTAAGAACAAATCCTATCCTTTTTTCAATGAAAAGTACTAATTAAGGGAATTTGGTGGAATGACATGTTAATGCAACAAGCAGTTTTTGTATTAAAATACTGTACTTGGACCAGTGAAGCAGTCTCAGGTGTTCTTGATGTAGTACAGAAAACCCAGGTGTATTCTGGTTTGTCACCTTTGGGAATATTGCTAAATGCATCGCCTTGTTTAGTTAATCACAGGAGGAAAATTGTTAATATGCTTGATGATGGGTTTTTTGGTTTGGTTTGGGGTTTGGAGGGTGGGGAGGGCGGGAATCAGCAGATTGGACTGGGTTTCTTGCAGGAATGCAGCAGCATTCCTACAGGGGTGACTAGCAGAGGTGCTCTTCTAATGTGCAAATTTTATATAAATCAGGATGGGTTGTTTTGTAGTACATCAACACATTAATATCATTGTAATGAGCTCATAAAGCTGATGTGCAAGCATGAAGACATACTACATGCTAGATATGTTATGATAGCATGTAAATATCATGAATGTTTATCTTCCTGCAGTATTGTTGCTAATATCTACCGTTTTATTTAAGGGAAGTTGGAACTACTTTGTTTCTATGTTCATTCAGTGATCTTATTTAAAGTAACACTGTTCTGGCAATAAATGGTGGTTCAGTGTTCATTTTTGTGGATTTAACAGACATTCTGTCTTGCAGAATTAACATTTTGTATTATTACTAAACTGTGTACATTTTGGTACAGAACTACTTTTTCAGTTTCAGTAAAACAATGGAAAATGTATTGGCTTAATTGTGATATTTTAAGCTTACTTCATGACTTAGTGACATACCTTAGTAGACAACATAAAATAAGAGGATTAAGGAAAATACAACTGGCATACAGTACCAAACACAGTGGGGCTATGACACCAGAACTTCTCAACCTTGCTTGCAGAAGCCTGTACTCCTTTGTTCTCCTCCAAGCTGAATTACGCAGTTTGCCCAAGTGGGAGAACTGATTGACTGCAGCACTAGCGATACCTTCTGCTGGGGCCTATTTGGGCATTTCTTCTATCTTCCAGAAAACTGTTGAATTATACTTGTGGCAATTTCTCACATGTCCACCAAAACTAAAGTTTCAAAGGTGCTTTTTAATTGTTAACTTGCTACCTGCATTTTAAACACTGCTTTCACCAGGAAAATGTAATTTTATCAAAATACACAGTACTGTATATTCTTGCAAGACAGGTTAAGCTGGAAGAGTAAAAGAACACTTCAATACCACACAAGAACTACTTGAAATTCTTATCGGAGCTTTTAATATCATAGTGCATGTTAACAACAACATGGTTAAGCTTTTAGTCAGTACCTGTCATGGGTGATTGCTTTGGTGTGGGTATATTACCTTTCCAACCATCCCAACCTGGATGATAAGCATTCCATGTACAATTAAGGGGACAATCCATTTGATTTACATTACATTACATATGCCAGGGCAGTCATTACCATCGCTGTCAGGATGTTTAATGCACCATGAGGCATTTATTGGCCTTGTATATGGTAAAGAAAAATCATCACTGTTTCTTGCCCACCCTTCTCTTTCGTCCCGTGGGATGTTTGAGCAAGGTGCGGTGCCATTTGTGCCCCACCTTGTATCATCGCTAGTGCAATAACTCGTCCCTACTAATGTGCTATTTAAATCACCATTTGCCCACCGTACAATAGTGTGGGTGCGAGTAGACCCATTTCCCACAAAACTGCACTGATCCACTTCATCACCCCCCTGCCATGTATAGTTATTATATTCCTTCCAAAGATTCTCTAGGGCCTCAGATATATTAACACTCTGTACCAAGAGTGGCAAAGGATCTTCTGCTGATTTGGGGGTAGGTAAACAGACCATTACTGATGTTAAATTCATCATTCGGGCAAATCCTACTATCATCTTTGCCACATTGTCATTTAAGCATTTATGATCAGGAGGGTCCGATGTTGCTCCAAGTGTCAGAAGGGGCAGGATCAGCAGTCCACCCTGTCATGTTGCCTGGAAAAGAATAAAACTCAACCTTGGCATTTGGGTGAATCCAGGATATTGGTTAAAAATCAGGGATTATCCATCGGGCACTAATATGATGAGTTTTCCCACTTCCATCTAAGGCCTCCCAGGCATATATAAAACTCGGTTTTGCCAAGGTCACAGGTACTACGCCAACAGAAGGTAGTTTTATCATCACAGGTTGTCCTGCGTATGTTCTCAACGGAAATTTATTCTTTTGGCCATCAGGTATGGGGGTATCGCCAGTGAATGACCCCGTGGGACAAAATGCTCAAATCTTTGGGTTGCCATAACTTCCCCAGCAGTTATTAACAATAAAGACTGCTTGCGGCAACTGTATATCCTAGTTGTGGTGTGAAACGTCAGCATGTCTCTTAATCAAACCATTGGTTTGTTCAACTGTGCCGTTGGCCTGAGGGTAATATGGTGTGTGGAACACTCATTTAATGTCTTCCCCTTGTGCCCGGTCCTGCACCGCTGTGGCCGTAAAATGCAACCCATTACCACTTTCAATGTATTTGGGAATGGGTAAAACCACTCTTGCAACGCTTAGACCGTCTGATCTCCGGTGGCAGTGCTAACAGCTGTAGCCATCAACAGTCCCGATGATACCACCTCGACTCCTGCTAAAATACATCTCTTCCCATGCGATGGCCTCAAGGGCCCAACATAGTCAGTGTGCCAGGTGCTCCGAAGAGCCTTGCCTTGTCTGATACGCTGGGCTGGGGCTTGATTTGGGTAATCAGCCTTGCACCTAATTTGGCATTGTAGGCAAGCAGTGAGTATTGGCTCACAGGTTTTCATGGACACTGGCCAACCTCTAGATTGGCATTCATAAGAGATCTGCTTTCCCTAAGTGTCCTCGCTTAATGTCCAGCCATTCCACTAGTCGATCCCAATCTTCCTCTTTGCTAGCAACCGCCCTGATCTGAGTGAAGTGGTCTACTTGTTGGTTCCATTTTGCAGCGAGGGTTCCATCCCACACGTGGCCCTTTACCCATCCCACCTTCAAAGGCTGGGATCTCCCTATTGCCAGAAGATGTTGCCAGTCCTCTGTTCTCCACACCTTCGTGTGACCTACTTCCCATTTACTAGATTCCCATTGATGTACCCATTCTGTAGCACCCTTGTAGGTCACGTAGGAATCGATGTAAATGACGGTAGCGCCATTTTCTGCAGCCAGTAGGAGAGCTCACAATTACCCTATTTGTGTGCTGCCTTCGCCCTCTTCTTTGTCTTCCCAGTGCCAGTTTCTAACGCTACTGCCTTATATTGCCACCTGGATCTCACTCGACGAGCAGATGCATCAGTAAACTATACTCCCTGCACGTCTGAGTTCGCCACAAACTCAGGTGCTTCTTTAATGGGAGAGGGCTCACGGGGTCAACCTAACAAGGCTGGGTCTGGGTTTGTGGGTTGTTGCAACCTGGAAGCCTTGGTTAGGCCTTCTTTGAAGGGAAGCAATTGGCTGATCCCTTCTAGGTAGGCATACCATTTCCAAACTGTGGCCTTGTGAGCTACCCCCTTAGGAGGGGGCGATCCATAAAGGATTGAGTTGAAGAGGGCAAAAGGGTCCTGTACTATGACATCTTGTGGGGTGCAGAACTTTTCAGCCTCTTTGACCACTCTAGTGAGGGAAAGGACCCCTTTTCCCAATCTGAGTACAGTTGTTTGGTCTCCTTGAATGAGGTGGAGGAGAACAACAAAGGCCTCGCCGGTCCCTGTGGTCCCTTTTGAAACATGCCACAGTATGGAGCATGGGTGGCAAATCCCCACTCCACTCTCAATGGATCTCGTGGGTGCAGCGAGCCTAGCTTCCAATAGGCCTTGAGTTCATCCTTCAGGATATTAAGGGCTTCTGTGTGTTGTGGACTCCAATCCTATTCCCTATTCTTTCAAAGCAAGTCATATAGAAGGTGGGCAATCACCGAAAAAAACAGTATATGCTTCCTCCAGTAGCCCAGTGTGCCTATCAGCTGCTGTAATTCTGTTTTACTGCTTGGAGTCTGCCCCTTCTCAATAGCCAACAGGGTATCGTCAGGCACTGCAGCTGTTCCAGCTGTCCACCAGCCTCCCAGGAATTTACCTCTTGCCCAGGGCCTTGGCATTTAGAAGGTGGGATCTCTAGCCCATTCTTAGTCAACAGGTTCCAGATGGCTCCAGTCACTTGCCCTACCTGGTCTTTGTTATCTCCACCAACTAGGGTATCATCTATATATTGATGTATGTGGATGCCTGATGGCACTTCGTCAAGGAGTTTGGCTAAGGCCTTGTGAGCAATTAGTGGGGGAGTGTTTGTGTCCTTGTGGGAGTCAATTAAAGGTGTATTGTGTCCCTTCCCAAGTAAAAGCAAACTGGGGTTTATCCTCCTCCCTTAGGGGAATCATAAAAGACATATCCTTAACATCTTGGGTGGCCATCCACGGGTGGGTGGCTGCCTGTATTGCTATCACTACTGAAGTTACGCTCCGGATGGCAGCAGTTAGTGGTGGGGTATTACTACTTAACCTCCTGTAGTCCATCATTAAATGCCATCGCCCATCCGGCTTACGGACTGGCCAGACTGGAGAGTTATAAGGGGAGTGTGACAGATACATGATCACTGGCTTTTCGTGCCTTTTGTGCTCTGCCATGCCCCCTGGCATGTACACACCTTGTCCGGGGGAGCAGAAGTGGGACCCCTTGGTCACCAGATGGGGTCCACAGCCAGTGAGGCTCCTTGCCTCGGGGAAGCTAGATCATGACCAATTATGACCACAGCTCAGATCCGACCCAAGGTATAAATGGGGCGCCGCCAGAGACCCCCTTTAAGCATGGTCTTCTCGGAGCAGTGGGCCTGTGTTCGGGTCCTCTCCCCTCGGGTTGGGATGCAGCCTGAGGAAACTTCCCAGGATTGAGTGCCCTCACCTCCTGTGGTGAGTGATTCCTTCTGGATAGAGCCTTGAGTGAGCCCTCACACACACACACTCCCCCCCGGGGGGAGCGATTCTATCTTCCAGCTACCCACGAGGGAGAGAGTTTCCCCCTTTGTGAGTGAGCGTGTGTGCGCACTTTGGATCGTCATTCTTGCGTGGAATTCTTGCCGTGCAGTAACGATGCCCCGACTGACACCTCGAACCTGTTACGTGTTAGATGTTATCGGTGTGTTGATTGGTTTCGGTTTACCCCTGTTTCTCATAGGTTTCTGTTGTGTGGGTTTGGCTGTTTTGTGAAATAAAGTTGTTTGAGCTTGTCCCACGTTTGAGTTAGTTTTAGTGTACCTCCTTGACATTTATAATTGGCGCAGTGAGCAGGGTGTTGATGGAGGGATTGTTACGGAGGCACGGTTGTGATCCTTCTGCCTTAGGAGTGCAATGGGCGAAGGAGAAGTGGTGTGAACCTGAGTCTGTGGTACAAAGGATGGAGAAATGCCGTGGAAGCAGGTGAGATGGCAGAGGCAAAGAGACCATGTGTGCCATACTGGGTACCTGCTTGATACAAGCACAGGACTGGTACAAGTATTTTAGGCAGGTGGAAAAGGATAATTCTGGGAGTCAGCTAGAGATCGAATGCTTAAAAGCAGAGTTACAACGGGAGAGAAAGCGAACATGTTTGCTAGAACAAAAGATCAAGATTATGTTAACTCAAGCAAAAAGGCCCCTCAAGTGTTGTCCAGATTCAGAAGCTGATTGCGGGAACAGATCCTGAGGTTTGGGATGGGGAGATCTGGGGAGATTCTGATGAAGCTAGCATTGATGAAACAGAGGAGTCAGAGGAAAAGGATGTAAGACCTCTTATCAAAACAGAGAGGCATACAAACTCACAGGGTGGGAATCCCCGAACTACTATCCATACCACCCCACGGACGGGACTTGAGCTTAGTGATTTGCAAGTTAAGTTTTCACGCAAACCGGGCAAGACAGAGATGGAATATCTGTGGCATGTTTCGCTTACCGGAGGTAATCAGATATTACTGCGTGATGATGACGCTCAAGGGTTTTGGGGACCCGCTGTGTTTCTCAGCAATGGGCCAGCTGGCAAGCAGCCTGTAACTTCTCAGGTGGCTTACTGGGCTGGCAGTATAGACCCCAAAGAGCAAGGGGAGCCTCTTGCCATTCAGATAAGAGGATTGTCAGAATTGGCAGAAGGGGTACAAAAGGCTGCTTGTATACAGGCAAGGTATGAGAGGGGGCAGCAAGGCATACCAATGGCTGCACCAGTAGATCCTGCCCACCTCAGGCCTCTCATTAGGGGGTTACCACGTGCTTTAAAAATACATGTCCAGTCCCTTAGAGAGAGAATTCAGACAGCCATAGAATGCAATCAACAGAACCCTGCCAATCCACCTGTGCAAGTGCTGACATGGGCCAAAACACTGCATAGTATAGTCACCCATGGGCATGAAATGGGGTGGATGGATGCAGGTGGTGGTGCAGACGGGAGCAGAAAGATCCAGCAAGCCAGCCATGAGCCTCATCCCAGACAGCCCCCCGCCCCCTCCCCAAGGGAGCCTGAACCCTTCCGAAGCAAGTCAGATCGAGCTGGCAGACGGGAGCGGAACGACTTGTAGTGGAAGGCGTTAGCGTTGGGGGTACCTCGAGCACTGTTACATGGGCAGGCCACCGAGCACATAGGGAAGCTGGTAGAATTGCTGGAGGGAAGGACCAGGAACATAAAGGAGATGCCAGCGACCACCCCGCCCTCAGGAGGCAGAACCTTAACCCTTTCGCATCTTTGTGAGGAGAATTAAGTGAACTAAAAAACTGAAGGTCGCCGTTTGGGGTTCAGGCCACCCAACCTGCTTGGTAAGTTCCTGTCAATGGTCTGCCACTAAGGAAGCCTATGTACATATCCCATTGGTCTGAAGCGGATAAGTCTAGAGTTCTGATCGACACAGGAGCCCAAATTAGTGTTCTAAACAAGCAGCAAGCCAATGAGCTCGGAATCGAAACCATCAAGAAAAGTCATCAATATAACAGGGGTAACGGGTGCAGCAGAAAGGTGTCTTTTAGCCCAAACCCAGTTTTGGCTGCCTGGGGAGAAGCGGATGACGGCTGTGGAGGGCACTCTGAGCCCTTATAAGGGAAACATATTGGGGTTTGATATTTTAGCAGGTAAGCGGTGGCGCCTGCCCAATGGTGGCCTGTGGAGTTTCGGAAGCTGCAGAGTGGGACCCGCTCGCATTAGGACCTTCCAGTCCGCTCCTGCTCTGCCACCATCCAAAGTAACCTGCGTTTCTCAATATCCCTTGCCAAGCACAGCAAAATGGGGTATCACGGAAGTCATCGACAATCTTGAAAAAAGGCAAATAATGGCCCGCACCCATTCTCCCTATAACTCCCCAGGCTGGCCGGTTCGCAAGCCTGATGGGCAGTGGCAATTAACTAGTGATTATCGGAAATTGAATAATAATACCCCACCACTAACGGCTGCTGTCCTAAACAACCTCGGTGGTGACCGCAATACAAGGAGCAGCCCATCCGTGGATGGCTGCCTTAGATGTCAAAGAGATGTTATTCATGATTCCCTAAGGGAGGAGTACAAATCGCAATTTGTCTTTATCTGGGAGGGGACCCAGTACACCTTCAACCAGCTTCCGCAAGGATACAAACACTCTCCCACTATCGCTCGTAACACCTTGGCTGCACTTGGATGACACTGTGAAAGTGCCATCAAACATTCACATATACCAATACATAGATGACATCCTGGTGGGTGGAGACAATAGGGGACAGGTTGGACAGGTAGCCGAAAGTATTTGAAACTTACTGACAGAAAACGGGTTAGATATTCCACCTTCCAAATGCCAAGGCCCCGGGCAGGAAATCAAATTCTTAGGGGCTTGGTGGATAGCAGGAGCTATTACGGTACCTGACGGTGTCCTCTCGGCCACTGAGGGGGGGCAGACCCTGAACAGCAAGATGGAATTGCAACATCTATTGGGCACAGTGGGGTACTGGACGAAACATGTACCAGGATTTTCAGTAGTTGCCTGCCCCCTATATGACTTGCTTTGAAAGAACAGGAAATGGGATTAGACCCCTTGACACACAGAGGCCCTTAACATCCTAAAGGACAAACTTAAAACCTACCAGAACCTAGGCCCGCTACACCCACGAGACCCGCTGGGGGTGGAATGGGGGTTTGCAGAGCATGCCTCCTATTGTGGTGTATTGCAAAAGGGACCGCAAGGGCCGGCCAGACCTCTGTGGTTCTCTCCCACCTCATCCAAGAAAACTGAACAGCGATACTCAGAGTGGGAGAAGGGGCTTCTCTCACTCTCCAGGGCAGTTTAGGAGGCAGAGAGATTGCGTACATCACAGGACTTTATTGTGCAAGGCCCTTTCCCTTTATTAAACTCAATCCTTAAGGGGTCGCCCCCTCCTGAGGGAGTGGCGCAGAAGGCCACAATACGAAAATGGTATGCCTATTTGGAGGGAGTCAGTCAATTGTCACCATTAAAAGAAGGCCCTCCCAAAGTTTCCAAGTTCCAACAACCCCTCAACCCTGACCCAGCCCTGCTAAGCTTGCTTTATAAGCCCTCTGCAATTAAAGAGGTGCCCGAGCTAACCCCAGATTCAGACACACAGGGAGTGTGGTTCACCGACATGTCAGCCCATCGAGTGGGGCCAAAGTGGCAGCACAAGGCTGCAGCAGTGGAAATTGCCACCGGAACAACAATGACAGAGGAGGGGGAAGGTAGTGCTCACGTAGGGCTGTTGCGTGCTCTCCAATTAGCTGCAGAAGAGGGTGCCTCCACAATTTACACATTCTTTTGCAACTTAAAAGGGTGCCACCGAGTGGATATGCCAATGGGAATCAAACTGCCGGCCAGTGAGTCGCACTAGAGTGTGGAGGGCTGAAGATTGGCAGAGGGTATTGGAAATAGGCAGGTCACGTCCCTTGAGAGTGGGTTGGGTGAAAGGACATGCAAAAGCTGGAACACTAGACCACTCAACCAGAGTGGTTGATGGTGTACGGGAAGAGTGGGAACGGCTAGCTGAGTGGCTACACATCAAACGAGGCCACTCTGGGAAGGCAGATCTGTATTATGAGTGCTGGTCTCGGGGGTGGCCAGTGTCTATGGCAACACGTGAAGCAGTCCTTACGGCCTGCCCACAATGCTGAATAAGGCTTAAAGTCGACCACCCAAACCAAGCCCCAGCCCAGCACATCAGACAGGGCAAAGCCCTTTGGAGCACTTCGCAGGTTGACTATGTCAAGCCATTAAAACCATCTCATGGGAAGAAGTTAATCTTGGTAGGAGTGGAAGTGGTTTCAGGGCTGTCGGTGGCTACAGCTGTCGGTGTGCCACTGGGGACCAAACAGTGCGAGTATTGCATGAATGGTTCAGTGTTTTACCCACCCCCGAGTGCATTCAAAGTGATAATGGGTCACATTTTACAGCCACTGTGGTGCAAGACTGGGCTAGAGCGGAAGGCATCAAATGGGTGTTCTATACACCATATTACCTATCCCAGGCCAATGGTTTGATTAAAAGACATGCTGATGTCTCATGCCACAGCTGGGACATGAGATTCCCACAGGCAATCTTTATTGTTAACAACACTGGGGAAGTTATGGAAACCCCAAAATTCAAGCATTCTGTTCTGCGGGACCCTTAACGGGCAATGACCCTATACTGGACTATAAAAGGGACCAGTTCCCACTACGGACATACGTGAGCCAACCTGTAATGGTAAAACTACCTCAAACTGGCACTGTACCCATGACATTGGCAAAACCCAGCGGCTTATATGCCTGGGAAGCTCTGGACGGGAGTGGAAAAACCCACCATTTTAGTGCTCAGTGGATAATCCCTGACTTCTAACCCTGAAAGCCTGGTCCCAGAGGATCGAGGCTTTTTTTTTGTAGTGTCTTACAGGACAATGGAGGGATGGACCATTCTGTTGCTCCTGCTGGTGGTGACAGCAAGTAACGTGGACAACTCGGACCTGGATGGCAAAGTAGTGGCAAAGATGATGGTAGGATTTGTGTGAATGATAAACCTAACATTGGTAACAGTCTGTTTACCCACCCCCAGGTCAGCAGAGGACTCCTTACCCATTTTCATACAGGACATCAACATATCACTAGCCCTTGAATTAACATGGGGTCAATATAACAATTATAGCTGGAAGTTCCAGGAAAGCGTAGGGGACATAGGCTATACCCGTATTGTTTATAGTTGGTCACTGGGCACAATAAATGCTAGTTTAGTATGGGATGCCAAATGCAATTACATTTTCCAACCAACCCATAAAGCCATGGGGTAGCGTGTCAATGGCACCACACCCTGTCCCGAAGTTGCATGGGGGACCACTGAACACAGCTCTTTATGGGACATTGATCATCACTCGCTAGTGTATACCAAGCCACTGAGTGCTTCCTGGTGTATCAAACATCCTGACAGAGACAGTAACAAATACCTTAGCGTGTGCAATAACAATTCATTCGACTGCCTGCTCAGTTGCACATGGGCCAGGTACACCTATGCACCTAGCTGGTATGGGGGAAAAGATAAGGCACACCCAGCAAGGGAATCTCCACTCTGGGACTGCCAAACAGAAACTGGGTGTAAGGATAGAGATAAGATGCCCCTGTTGTGGCTATATCCACCGGCCCAAGAAGCCTTGGTACAAGGCTGCTTATGCAGCAATACCAGCTATTCACATCCCTCTGTCCTAAATTGCCATAAAAGAGACTATTGTCACTCCCTCACCACCACTCCACGTTCGTGCCGAACATCTTTTGTCTCTGCACCTCCTAATTTAGTGTGGGCGTGCTCTGATGGCCGCCTATATTCCCAGCTACACCCAACTATCCCAAAATTGGCCTTCACGTTAGCCGTGCTTTCCCTCTGTCCTATCTACTGGGAAGGGCCCATACCACGGCAGTGGTGGGATCGCGTGCCAAGGGATGTATGGAAGAGGTGGAAAAATGCTCCAACGAGGACTGGGTGGTGGTTAGAGTCAATCTTTGGAATGGGAATCGCTCCAGTGTGGAACAGACACTCTATTCTAGAGCTGAGCCTACAGCTAGAGGCGCTGATAAACTCTACACATGACAGCATAGGCTTCTTAAACCATCAGTTACAAGAAAACAGCAAGATGACTATTCAAAACCGGGCTGTGTTAGACTTAATCCTATTGACGGAGAATGGCGTATGCAGGAGGCTGAATCTGTCGGTAGACGACTGTTGCGTCCACATCCCAAACATTTTGGTGCCACTACAAGAACAGATGAATAAGATGAAGAAGATGGCTAAAGACACAAGAGAAATCGCTACTGCACTAGGGACTAATTGGTTGTGGAAAGTTTTTAACGCATTTGGGTTTTCTTTGTTGGGGTAGCTAACTAGCCTCCTTCAATCTTTGATAATGATCATAACTGTGATTGTTGTACTTTGTATTGTTATAAGCTGCCTTAAGAGCACCATAACAAAATCCGTGTCCACCATGAAGTACAATCCCTTAAAACCCACCCCTGAAACTAATAGTACCCTGAATCCCACTTGTGACACTGACATGCCCCTAAAACCAACCCATGCAATTGACACCCCTCCCAACCCTATCCATATGTTAGATGTCCCAATAGAACCCCAGGAGGGTGCTCATATCTTCATCCATTGCTATTGTTAATTGTTGCTATAATGTTGGATATTGTTACGTGGTTGATAGCTTGTTGTGGGGTGTCTGGTTGATTGCTAACGATACCTTGTAAGAGCTGAAAGACACTTAAAGAATAATGATCCACAGTGGGTGTTAAACTCACCAACACTGTGCCCCCTTTTAACTTTCCCTGAGGAAACTTCCCAGGATTGAGTGCCCTCACCTCCTGTGGTGAGTGATTCCTTCTGGATAGAGCCTTGAGTGAGCCCCCCCCTCCCCCCTGCCCCCCGCCCCCGGGGTGAGCGATTCTATCTTCTGGGTACCCACGAGGGAGAGAGTTTCCCCCTTTGTGAGTAAGCGTGTGTGCGCACTTTGGATCGTCATTCTTGCGCGGAATTCTTGCCGTGTAGTAACGATGCCCTGACTGACACCTCAAACGTGTTACATGTTAGATGTTATCGGTGTGTTGATTGGTTTCGGTTTACCCCTGTTTCTCATAGGTTTCTGTTGTGTGGGTTTGGCTGTTTTGTGAAATAAAGTTGTTTGAGCTTGTCCCACGTTTGAGTTAGTTTTAGCATACCTCTGTGACACGGAGTGTGTGCGACTTATGATCTTGTCTCTTCTCAAGGTCGCTAATTACCTCTGAAATGTCCTGTTTAGCAGCGGTTGGTAGCGGATATTGAGAGGCATGGGTTACTTTAGACTGTGGTAGTGCAGGGGCAACTTCCAAAGCCCTCACATGGATGGCCTCTGCCCCTCTGCCTCCAAAACTCCACACCCTGCTGTCAGGTAGATACCATCGTTTGCCTGCCAGCACATCGAATCCCAATATATTCCCGTTATGAGGGTTTAGAGCCACTTCCACGGCCATCATCCACTTTTCCCCAGGTAGCCAAAGTTGGGTTTGAAGTAAGGGACATCTCTCTGCTACACCTGTTACTCCTATTATGTTTATAGCCTTTCTTGATGGTTTAATTCCTAACTCATCAGCTTGTTGTGTATTTAGAACACTAATTTGGGCTCCCGTGCTGATTAGGAATTCTGAAGTCATTCGCTTTGGGCCCACGGGAATGTGTATACAAGGCTCCTTGTCAGCGGACCACTGGCAGAAATTCACCATGTGGTGTGGGCGGCCCGAAGCCCAAAACCACAGCTTCTACTTTTTTAACACTTCCAGTTCCTCTCACAGGGGCGCAAAGGAGTTAATTGTGCTATCATGCAGAGGAGCGGTTACCCGCGTGTCTCCTTGGC
Source organism: Mycteria americana (assembly GCF_035582795.1). Lineage (NCBI taxonomy): Eukaryota > Metazoa > Chordata > Aves > Ciconiiformes > Ciconiidae > Mycteria > Mycteria americana. The sequence goes on along the minus strand of NC_134396.1, from coordinate 20,181,493 downwards.
CCCTGGTTTTTCCTTCTAATAATTCCACCAGCTTCCGGATATGGTCAGTGGATTGCCTGTGCAACATCACCTGGGGTACTCCTAGTGCTCGTGCCTTTCGCCAAAGGTCATTCCTTCCTGGATCATAGGTTCGATCCGGTTTCCCTCAGGTGGGTTCAGACTCCCGGGGCGGCCATCTGGGCCGAGGTTTGCGACTGGCTTGTCGGACCCTCCTACACCGGCTGGCACCACCGCCCGCAGCAGCCCACCCCATCTCGCGCCCATCAGTGACTCTGCTGCGTCTCTGCCCAAGTCAGCACCTGCGCGACTGGGTTCTGAGGGTTTTGCCACTTGTGTTCCATGGCTCTCTGGATCCTTTCTCTGAGAGACTGAACATGTATCTTTAAAGTGTCCGGTAGCCCTCTAATGAGAGGTCTAAGGTGGCTGGGGTCCTCTGATGCAGCCATTGGTACCCCGTGCTGCCCTCTCTCATACATTGCCTAGGCGCAAGCAGCCTTTTGTACTCCTGCTAGTTCCGACAATCCCTTCACCTTGATAGTAACAGGGTCTCCTCTTTCTTTGGGGTCCACATCCCCAGCGCGGTAAGCCAATTGGGATGTTATCGACTGGTTGCCTGCCGGCCTGTCACTCAGAAACACTCCAGGGCTCCAGAACCCCCCTGCCTCATCGTTACTTAACAGTATTCCACTCTCCCCCCCAACCCTGTTAAAGAAACTCTCCACAAATACTCAGTTCCTGTCTCTCCTGGTCTGCATGAAGACCTGGCTTGGAGCTCACCGAGTTGAGGTCCTGGCCATGGGGGTGTACGGACAGTGGTTCGGGGGTTACCGTCTCGTGGGCCCGTGGACCTTTCCTTCTTAATAAGGGGTCACACATCCCTTTCCTCCAGTTCCTTTACTTCTTCAGATCTATTTTCATCCAAGTCTCCCCAGATGTTCCCATCCCAATCCTTGGGATCTGCACCTGCGATTAACTTTTTGGTTTTGGGCAATACTGGGGGGCTTTTTTGTTTGTGCTAGCATAATTTTGATTTTTTTATTCTAACAGACATGTCCATTCTCTTTCCCCCTGCAGCTATCCCTTCAAACAATCTATTTGTAATTGCTTCTTTAAGTTCTTTTTTAACGTTCTGGAATAATTATAATGGTCTTGTGCCTGAATTAAGCAGGCACCTAGGATGGCACACATAGTTCCTTTAGCTTTGCCATCCCAACTATCTCTGTGGCATTGTGCTATCCTTTCTACGACCACCACTGGGCCAGACCACTTCTCCTTTGCCCATTGTACGCCTGGGGGAGAAGGGGTACAGCCGTGTCTCCATAATAATTCTTTCATTGACATCCGGCCGACTATGCCAATTTAAATGTTGTGGAAGTGCACAAAGTCAAATTAGGCAGGTGATGAAACCCCAGATGAGATTTATTCTAATCAACAGTGTTTTGGTACTCTGGCGAACATTAGTGAACCACAGGTTCAGGATGCCAACGGAAATCAATACTACACAACCGACCTGAGAATTCCTAAGCTTTAGAACAATGACGCATGATGTGCAATCACTCACCTAATAAGGCGAGGGCTGTCAACCCCAGGGAGTTTCCCCGGGCAGCGTCCTGACCCAAGGGGAGAGTCTCCAACTGCAGACCCGCTGCTCCAAGGCAGACCAAATCTGTTTGCTACCCAACAGGGCTCCTTTTACACCCTAGTCAAATCTAACCTGTGGTGCTATGTGGCCATGCCGCTTCCCTGCGGCCCAAGGCCTCTGTGCCTACCAGTGGCTGTGGACGTGACAACAGTCACGGTAAGGGCCTGAGGGTGCAAAGAGCAAGGGCGTGAAGAGAATCAGTGGCTGCTGTGTTTCAACGGTCTGAAAGCCCCAGCCTTTATGAGGGTGGGTGCACCTGCCACAGTACCCCACTACAAATCCTGGAAACTTATCAAAAATTTCCCCTTCCATCCCTCTTTTCCTCACTTGTAGTCCAACTCCCATGCTTGGTCTTGGTGATGTCCATCAGTCTATCATCAGGCATACAGTGCAGTCTGCATTCTTTTTCAGTCTCCTCAGAATGACAGGTTTTATCCCAGAAGCAGAGGTTACCATTTCATATGTCTTAGAACGTTTAGGGAATTGAAGGGTTCTTGTTTCCCTGCATACATACTGAAAATCTTGTGTAGCAAGATTGCTTCAGTACAAGAAACAGTCTTACACTGTTTGAGCCCTTGGCAAAACTAGACCAGCTGTCCATACAACTTAAATGATACTACAACTGATATGGTTTTCAAAATATTTTAAAACCCTAGAAAAAATAAAAAGAGTAAAAATACTCTGGTAACTAGTTTGCTTCTCTTTATCTAGGTTACCTCCTTTCTTCTCTGTGTCCTGAATCTACTTTACCCCCTCTACACACCAGTTCCCTTCCTGCTGTCTGACATGAAAGTTTCAGAGCTGTGAGGCTTGGAAGCTCTGCAGCTCCAGCTGTCTCTAATGTCACAGTTGTTGTCCACTTTGATTTCTCTCAGCCAGCATAAGACGTTATCAGTGAAGTGTGCCTTACCTAATCTTCCTGACAGGATGAGCAGCTTCTGCTCACACAGCGCAGGGATGCAAACCACATTCACGCTGAATGTAGCTATGATACCAGAAGCCTGTAGTGGATGCTGCCCTGGTGATGGGATGGGGGTGTGCCAGCAAGGGCCGCCGCACAGGCTTTGCTGAGCAGGCACATCGGTTCCCAGGAAAGAGCACAGCTGAGAGCCTGCTTGCTCTCTCATAAGAGCGTTCAAGTATATCCAGGCTCCGGGTGTGTCTATGCACAGCACTGTTTGGACAATTTTCATCCTTGGTGTGAACCCTGCTTGTAAGGTGAATACAGCTCTGAGAAAAGCTGTGGTAGATGGTCCATACTCCCACTCTTTTCAGCTGTTTTTTGGGGTGGAGTGAGAGCTCTTACTACTCACAGTGCTTTTAAGATACATTATCATCTCCGTTTCTTTTGGGACATGGCTTACCATTTTTGAGGTTGTGTCCTCTTCCCTCTCTCCCTTTGGCTTTGGTTAGGGAAGGTTTACACTGCACGATGACACCTGCTGAAACAAGGAGACAATGGTTCGGGCTTCAGGCGGTGTTCAGGTTACAGCAACAGTTTCTCTGCACCACAGATCCTCCTTGTCTCGGGGTAAGCTCATATTCCTGGCAGATGCATCTTGCCTTACACACAAGGCGATTACAGTGTTGTGCATCCCGTCAAACTCCTAGCACTGACATCTCTGTACCTTGTCTTCCTGCCTAGAGATCACTGCTGGCCCCAGGCTCACATTGGTGTACCAGCCTCTGGGAGTGGGCCTGCCTCTGAAGCTAGCCTTATCTCTATAGCACTCTAGGGCTTTTGCAGTCTACTACACAATGCAAAATTAGCTAGTGTCCCATCGTCACCACTGGTTTATGTTCAGTCTGCTTTGTAATCTACCCAGGGGGACACTAGGAGCTTTAGCCCCAGCTTTCTTAGGTTCTTCCCAGCTACAGAACCCAGCAGCATTCCCACTAGGACTCCAGCTAGCTAGAAAAACGTGGTGGGTTAACCCAGCTGCTTGCTCACCCCCACCCCAGCAGGACAGGTGAAAGAATCGGAAGGCTAAAAGCAAAAAAACTCATGGATTGAGATAAAGACCGTTTAATAGGTAAAATGAAGCTGCACATGCAAAGTAAAATAAGGAATTTATTCACTACTTCCCATCGGCAGGCAGAGCCTTGGCACACTAACAGTTACTTGGGAAGACAAATTCCATAACCATGAATGTCCCCCTTTCTCATTCTTTCCCCGAGTTTTTAGTGCTGGGCACAATGCCATATGGTATGGAATATCCCTTTGGTCAGTCGGGGTCAGCTGTCCCAGCTGTGTCCCCTCCCAGCTTCTCACCCACCCCCAGCCTACTCACTTGCAGGGGGCGTGGGGGGAAAAAAAGCACAAAGGACTTTGATGCTGGCAAAACCCTGCTCAGCAATAGCCAAAACACTGGTGTGTTATCAACACTGTTAGTCACAAATCCAAAACACAGCCCCATACAGGCTGCTATGAAGACAATTAACTCCATCCCACCCAGAGCCTGTACAAAAAAGAAAATCTAGATCTTGGCACCGGTATCTGCTGAGATCCACAACAGCCAAATAAAGACCAGCTCTTAGAATCACAGAATGGTTTGGGTTGGAAGGGACCTTTAAAGATCACCTAGTCCAACCCCACTGCCATGGGCAGGGACACCTTTCACTAGATCAGGTTGCTGAAAGCCCCATCCAACCTGAGCTTGAACACTTCCAATCATGGGGTATCCACAACTTCTCTGGGCAACCTGTTCCAGTGTCTCAGCACCCTCATCGTAAAGAATTTCTTCCTTACCTACTTTATTCTTCTGGAGAAGAATTGTACACGGTCAGTCCATTTGCGTAAGCTAGAACACCAGGATGAAATAACCGTGCCATAAAAATTATGCCAATGACCAGTCTCTCCTAGGACTGCTGGGTGAAAGACCAGACTTAGGCAAGTCTATCAAGCTCAAAGCAAGACTAGTCACATAGGTCTGTAGCTTCTAGTTCTCCACCTTGTACCACAACATGGTTTGCCAAATTGCTTCCCACTTCCCCTGTATTGAAACACTGGTCTCCAAGACCAAATGGAAGGCAATCCTACAGCACGTGTATGCCATAGGCTGCGTCATCATCAATCCACAATCTCAGACAAAGTGGTCTTCCAAGGAGGCAGTCACTGTGTAAAGTTGGCCTGAAAACCGTACTTCACCCTCAAAAAAGTGGGCAATGTTGCTACCTTCTTTTGCCCAGCACTGATTGCTCGATCAGTATTCTGCCCATAGCCCACACCCAATCAAGCCTGCTTTATACACTGTGCACAGGTATAACCATGCTACCAAGGATAAAACTTTTTTTAAAAAGGTACTCAAAACAAGCCAAGTACTAGTGTAACAGTGCGTACAGCAGTCCAGCTCATTCCCCTTCTTTTATATGTGAGAGCTGGCATAGCTCTGTGTGAGCTCGCCCAGTTTAACAACACTAAAACAGTTAAAATTAGTTCAAGTTTTGGGAATATTGGCTCTAAAAGAATGCTTCATTAGTGAAAAAAATGGGCAGGTCTATCAGGCACACAGAGAGACACCACTGTTGGCAGAGCTTCTGGCTAAACAGAATTGCACTTTTTCAGGAATAATATCTTGGCTTTCCCATGTGAAAATTGTATTTGGGTAAGTCTGAAGAGTTCAATGCTCACTAAAGAAATGTTCTCACAGCAGCTTCTTTTAGTATTTAACAAAGCACCCTAAATTTAAAATCCAGAGGACATTTAAAATTCAGGGGACGCAGTCACATAGCATAGAAAACTACATGCAACTTTAGTTTTTGCTTTTATAATATGAGTTTAGGAACGGGGCCAAGTCTGGAAGCCACCAGGCTGGCCAGCTCATTGAACTATCTCACTTGAAAAATTTTCCTGCTTTGCAAGGTAGAAAGGAATAAATCGTAATGTGTATTATACTGAGGCTGGTAATAAGTCATCAATTATATGATGTTTGTTTGTCTTCTCTCTCTGCCTTTGTGCTGTAAGCTTAGGTAGTCCCTTTATTTAAGATAATCCCTCAGCTATTGACACATCATTGCTTGTGGTGAAATGGCTAAGAACAACCCAACATCCTTGGGTTAAGACCTATTAAGACAGAAAATCACTTCGTAATCCTAGCCTTGAAATTCTGTCAACAACTTCTAAAAAATGTAAATTACACAATGACTCATGACATAAATTGCCTATTACATAACTGAATAGAGTAATTAATTTCAACAAGCTCGCACACAGATTTGTGGGGTGGAAGGCTATTTGCTATTAATTCACCACCAGTGAATGGAGAGTGCTGCACATCTAGTCTGAAAGCAATTTTGATCAATATAGGTGACAAAATGGGGATTCAGACCCAAAGCCTGTGAGATGAGTGAGAAAAAAATCCAAGTTTTAGTAACAAGGAAGAAAAAAAACTTTACATCCACTTTATATCTAACTGTACCTCCCTACTGTTCATGTTATTTCAATGTGTGAACATGGCTGGATCGCACATTTCACCAGACATTTCCCTCCAGGAGCTCTGCAGGGAAGGCTCTGCTCTGTGCACTCGAAATGCTGTGATACAGAGCTGAGATAAAGGCCTGGCCCTGCGTGGGCATCCTGTTTCCCTGACACAGCCAAGTGTATAAGAAGGGTTTTAAAGGGAGTTGAATAGAAGTTAGGTAGGTGGCTGGGAATAACATGTTTACCCTCCATTTCTATCTCTGTTTCTCTCCACCTCCTCCATCTGTCTGACCAACTGTCTTTTGTGTCTGCTGCGTCTTGTCTTCAACAAGTCCAGAAAAAGGTTCTTTTTAAGATAACTTTAAGGTATGGAGGTGCACTGTAGAGTCTCCAAGCCCAAGGTGACAAGCAGCTCAGCTTGTCACCTCAGCAGCTCAGCAGGACTGTGTCGTTGCTGTCTTTTGCATAACTGGTGAGGGGATTTGGAGATGTTCTCTGTGTCTGCGAAAGTCACTTTTGCTCACCTGTTTTGTCCAGTCCTACAGAGGGGTTACCCAGTTTGGGGTAACATTTGTTTTCTGCATTGCACTACTGCATAGCTCCTCAGACTACAGAACTACATGAGGCAGCTGCAACTGGGGAATTTAAAAGAATTTGCACTTCAAAACAGGATTAGACATCCTCTTAGGTTTTTTTTAGGCGTTTGTAGTAACGTTACCATGCACCTCAGCTAGGCAGAAGAGATAATCTGCATCACCACAGGAAGAAGTGAACCTCAGAAACTATGCCTTGTGAAACACTGAAGTGCATTTTTGACTCATTTTTACTTTTCCTAGCTATCTTTCTCAATATATATTCTTTCATTCTAACTGTATTATGAGCACATTAACTAATGCTGATCTGTATACAGAAAAAGATCTATTTTTTGCTCTTAGAATCACGAGGAAGCCCCTAAACCATTACCCAAACCTCTTGTTGACTATTGTCTTCCTTTATTTCAACACGGGCCTCTTATCTGCAATCAGGGAAGCACCTACAACCCGTATGCACTGTGGCAGCTACCTGGGGTGTGGTTTCAGCTTCAGCAACAGTCAGGTCCCTCCTGGATTGCACTGTGCCCCTGGAGTCACCACAGTTCAACTGCATGGCTGTACTCCAAGCTAGCTCCGAAATACCACGGCTGAAACAAATTATTACAGCGCTGAGAGAGTATGCTTATGCCATTTCTTATTTGCAGGTGTTCGGCTTGTGCTAATATTTATATAAGTTATTTGTGGGGAGGCGGGGGACAGCCCCACTGCGTGGAGATACTGATAAAGGAAAGACAGGCATACCATTTACTTTCCGTGCAGCATGAAACCTCGTTATAAAAACAGCAAAGGAAAAAAATCAAATTTATAACTCTAGGTTTGGGCTCTGCAGGACCGAATTTCACTGATACATACTAGGCGTTTCTGCTACTTTTTGAAAACGGAAGCTCTTCCATCTGGAAACAAGGGCAGAAAACCTGCAGCATGCAGATAAGAAACCTACCAGGCTGGATTTCTGCCTTTCCAAACCGATGTATCACTCCCATTTCACCCCGATAACAATTTGGTACCCCGGTTGCCACAGGTGCCCGAAAACCAGCCCGCAACATCCTGGTGCCTGACCTCTTCGGGCTCTACCTTCTCGTAGGTCAGCGGGCCGACGCGTACCGACTGACGGGCAGCAGGAGACAAACCGGGGTATTTCTGACGAAGATTTTACACGAAATGTTACGCGTACACCTTTGCCTTCGGCAGCCAGAGGGGGCCCGGCCGGCCCGGCCCCGGCGGGAGCCCAGGCCGCCGCCCTCCCCGCCTCAGCGCGCCTGGCGCCAGCGGCACCGCCAGGCCGCGAGGTGGCGCTGCCGCCCCCGCCGCGTTCGCGCCGCTCCCTTCGCCGCGCCGCCGCCTGCCCTCAGCGCTCCGGCCGGCTCGGCCCGCACCATGGAGGCGCCCCCCGTTACCATGATGCCCGTCACGGGCGGCACCATCAACATGATGGAGTACCTGCTCCAAGGTAAGCGGCGGACCGGCCGGCCGGCAGCTCCCTTCCGCCGCCGAGGAGCGCGCCCGGCGGGCCGCGGGCCTGCCTGCCGGCCGGCCGCTGCCGCCTCGGTCGAGGGGCAGCCCCCGGGGAGCTGGGTCTGAGGGGGGCTCGGGAAGGGAGGCTGAGGGGCGGCGGCGATCGCCCACGCTGTGGAGAAAGCCCCGCTCACGCGGGAGGGGAAAGGAGGGGGTAACTGAGGCGCTGTCTCCGCCCGCCGCAGGAAGCGTTTTGGACCAGAGCCTGGAGAGCCTGCTGCACCGCCTGCGCGGCCTGTGCGACAACATGGAGCCCGAGACCTTTCTGGACCACGAGATGGTGTTCCTGCTGAAGGGGCAGCAGGCCAGCCCCTTCGTGCTGCGGGCGCGGCGGTCCATGGACAAAAGCGGGATGCCCTGGCACTTGCGCTACCTGGGCCAGCCAGAAATAGGCGACAAGAACCGCCATGCGCTGGTGCGCAACTGCGTGGACATCGCTACTTCGGACAACCTGACGGACTTTCTGGTGGAGATGGGCTTCCGCATGGACCACGAGTTTGTGGCCAAAGGGCATGTGTTCCGCAAGGGCATCATGAAGATCATGGTGTACAAGATCTTCCGCATCCTAATGCCAGGAAACACGGAGAGCATTGAGCCGCTCTCCCTCTCCTACCTGGTGGAGCTCAACGTGGTAGCGCCAGCAGGACAGGACGTCGTTTCTGATGACATGAGGAACTTTGCTGAGCAACTGAAGCCTCTAGTGCACCTGGAAAAAATTGACCCCAAAAGGCTAATGTGATCGAAAAGCTGGGCCGTTAAGGCATTGGTTTTGTTAGTGTTCCTGAAGAGGGTGTTTTTCTAAAATGCCTTTTGAGGGCAAATCAAAACAGGGAGAGGGGAATAAAGAACTACATATCAGTGTTTTGTCAACTGCAATTACTGAGTGTGTTTTCCTTCAGTTATGGATGTGGACAAAAATGGACACTTCTTTAAATTTATGCCATTCAAAACATCAATAAATGCTAATAGTGGTAGTTTTCCTTCTCCTCCTGTTAGAAAGCATATTGCCTAACAATCCAAAACCATTGGACTTACTGGAATTCGTCCTTCTGTGTACCCACATCCCAGTGCTGCTTGCTTGCTTTTCTTTTTAAAGCACCATTCTTGTATCCTACCCAGTCATCCTTTTTTCTTTTAAGTAGTACATGAAGTTAATATCCTTTAGCACAGGAGGCGTTGTTTAACACAAGCATAAACCCAGGAACTACACAGTATAAAAGAGCAAGTGTACACCTATTTACAGTAGAATAGTAAAGTAATAGTGTATGTAACAGGAACAGCTGGGACACAAGATACTGTAGTGAAACTGTTTCTGACATAACCAAAGTTAGAACTGGAAAAGAATTTAGCAGTATTACAGTTGCAAGAGGTTTTTCAGATTTTTTAATGCTGTTCTGTCTTTGTCACTGAAGGTGGGTATGGCAGTCTTAGTTAATGAGAAAGCAGTAAATTACATGGGTTTTTTTTAATTTTTAGACTTCTCACACCTGACAGCAATATTGAAAATTGACAAGTTAAACAATTAAGAGCATCATACAGCTACTAATTTAACAAGCGATGATTTTGTTTAGCACTTCTCTTGATAGTAGGATGGTTAGTTACCCTCCCTGTATTTCAATGATAATTTGAATTAGGTTTTGAGAGTTTTCAAATACAGTTCAAGCAAAAAAAGGTTGGGAAAAACAACAAAGATAAAGAAGCTTCTTTAAATTTCTCAAGTTCTTTACAGAAGGCAACCATTTTACCCATTAGTAAAATGCACTAACCTCGGTCAGAGACACTGCCACCCTTTAGCACCACACAACTCTGTGTAACAACAAAAGACAAATACTACTCCCACAAAAAGCTTCAAAAAAAGTCTTTTAGCAGCTACATTTTCAACACGAGTTTGGACAAGATAAGGCATGACAACGGGATTAGTGCTCACTGAATGCAGTGTCTCAAGTGTTCCGCTGATGCAGGCTCTACATAAGGGATGGTGGGGACAACCAAGTACTCCAACACTGGCTGGAGAACGCCGTTATGTTGAATACATAGCAGTGATTTTCCAACAGGGTACAAGCCATGAGGTGACCTGTGTGACTGCTCATTACCTAGACTTGAAATA